>NC_090396.1:70134449-70451705 GCF_036365525.1 Heterodontus francisci | reverse complement strand
TAAAGGGGTATAGAGGCATTTTTTTTATTTCTTTTGAGAAGATAGCCAAACACTTGAAATTGCTAGAGGAAAGCTGGACACTGCTTATGTAAAGCAGGTTGATGGGCAGAGCTCATGAAGTTTATGCCATGCTTTGAGGCTTCTGCAGACTGAGATAGCAAAAGGGCTATTCTCGCTGTGTATGAGTTAGTTGGTCCCTGAAGTGTACAGGCAGAAATTTTGGAACCTCTGGAGATTGTCTGGGCAGACTTGTATAGAATTTGAGGGTAGAGTAAATAAATTTTGATTGTTGGATATAGGCACTAAAGATGGAAGCCATGCCTGAGAACCTTAAGGAACTAATTCTTCTGGAAGTATTAAAAAATTTACTCCCTCCATTAGCAAGAACCCAGGTAGAGAACCAGAAGGTTTTAACAGCCAGACAGGCAGCAGAAATTGATGATGATTATGAGCTTGTGTATAAGCCCTTTATCTATCACCCCACAAACCGGAGAAGGATAGAAGGTGGGAGGGTGAAAGGAAGGCAATTAGCCGGGGACAAGGGACAGCTGGGAATGCCCTGGGACCTTTAGGGATGAGTGACCATAATATAATAATGTAAAATTCTATGTTTGAAAGTGAGGTAGTTCAATTTGAAGCCAGGGTGTTAAATTTGAACAAAGGAAATTATGAAGGTAGGAGGTGGATTGGGAAAAATACATTAAAAGGTATGGCAGTTCATAGGAAATGGATAGTGTTAAGAATTATTACATAGTTTACAGTAACTATACATTCCTTCAAGGCACAAAAACCCCAAAAGTAAAGGCAGTCAACTGTGGATAACAAAGGAAGTTAAGGATTGTATAAGATTAAAAGAAAAGGCCTATAAAGTTGCCAGAAATAGTAGTAAACTTGAGGAATGGGAGGATTTTCGAATACAGCAAAGGAGAACCAAGAAACTGATAAAGAAAGGGAGAACAGAATATAAATGTAAGCCAGCAAAATATAAAAATGGACTGTAAAAGCTTCTATGTAAAAAGGAAATGTTTAGCTAAGACAAATGTGGGTCTATTACAGGTGGAGTCAGGAGAATTTATAAATGCGGAATAGAGAAATGGCAGAGAAGGTAAATGATTACTTTGCTTCTGTCTTCACTGAGGTAGATGCAAGAAATCTCCCAGAATTAGAGATCCAAGGGATTAGGGGGAAAATGAGGAATTGAAGGAAATTAGTATTAGTAACAAGGTTGCATTGGAGAAATTAATGGTGCTGAAGGCTGATAAGTCCCCAAGACCTGATATTCTACATCCCGGCGTGTTGAAAGGAGGTAGCTATGGTGATAGTGGATGCATTGGTGATCATCTTCCAAAATTCTAAATATCCTGGAGTGGTTACTGCAGATTGGAAGGTAGCAAATATCACCCCACTATTTAATGGGAGGGAGGGAGAGGAAAAACGGAATTACAGACTTGTTAGCCTTACATCAGTTGTTGGGAAAATGCTGGAATCTATTCTAAAGGATGATATAATGGACACTTGGATAATAATGATCTATTGGACATAGTCAACATGGCTTTATGAATGGGAAATCATGTTTGACGAACCTGTTTTGAGGATGTTACTAGTAGGATTGATAAAGGGGAGCTGGTGGACATGGTATACTTGGATTTTCAGAAGGCTTTTGATAAAGTCCCCCACAAGAGGTTGAGTGGCAAAATTAAAGCACATGGGATAGGAGGTAATATACTGGCATGGATTAAGGATTGGTTAACGGGCAGAAAACAGTAGGAATAAGTGGGTTATTCTCACATTTGCAGGTTGTGACTAGTGGGGTGCTGCAGGGATCAGTGCTTGGGCCCCAGCTGTTCACAATATATCAATGATTTGGATGAGGGGACCAAATGTCGTATTTCCAAGTTCACGGATGACACAAATCTAGGTGGGAATGTGTGTTGTGAAGATGCAACATGGCTTCAAGGGGATTTGGACAGAATTAGTGAGTGGGCAAGAACGTGGTAGTTGAAATATAATGTGGAAAAATGTGAGGTTATCCACTTTGGTAGGAGAAACAGATGTGCAGAGTATTTTTTAAATGGTAAGAGATTAGAAAGTGTAGATGTACAACGGGACCTAGGTGTCCTTGTCAATAAGTCTCTGAAAGCTAACATGCAGGTGCAGCAAGCAATTAAGGTGGCTAATGGTATGTTAGCCTATAACTGCAAGACGATTTGAGTACAGGAGTAGTGAAGTCTTGCTTCAATTGTATAGGGCCTTTGTTAGACCATACTGGAGTACGGTTTGCAGTTTTGGTCCCATTACCTTAGGAAAGATACTATTGCCATAGAGGGAATGCAATGAAGGTTTACCAGAGTTGTTCCTGGGATGGTGAGACTGTCCTATGAAGAGAGATTGGGGAAACTGGGCCTGTATTCTGTAGAGTTTCTAAGAATGAGAGGTGATCTCATTGAACCTACAAAATACTTAAAGGGATAGACAGAGTAGATGCAGATCCCCTGGTTGGGGAGTCTAGAACCAGGGGACACAATTTCCAAATAAGGGGGGAGCCACTTAGGACAGAGATGAGGAGAAATTTCTTTACTTAGAGCGTTGTGAATCTTTGGAATTCTCTGCCCTAGAGGGCTGTGCAAGCTCAGTCATTGACAGATTTCTAAATACAAAATGACATAAGGAACTTTTGAGGTAAGTGTGGGAAAAAGGCATTGAAGTGGAAGATCAGCCATGATCATATTGAATGGCAGGGCAGGCTCGATGGGCTGAACAGCCTACACTTGCTCCTATGTCTTATGTTCCTCCTCAGGCCAGAAAGGAAGAGGCTGAGGGTGGAAGCGAGATCCACAAGCCTAAGTGTTACCATTGTAAAGCCTGACTACCTGACCCGAACCCGACTACATGTGTCGGGTCGTATCTGTATTCGGCGTCCAGCATTCGGGCTTGGGTTGGGTCGAGCTGGACTGTAGTGTTTTGTGTTGTTTTTGTTTTAGTCTATGATATTTTTCTGTTTCAAAAATGTTTGTTAGTTATTTTCAGGCCATTTCAGGCATTTAAAAAAAATTAAGGGACTTGGGTTGGGTTTTAATTTTATACCCGAGCCAGGCTTTATACCATTGTCACAAGGTGGGACATCTTTGTGCAGAATGCTGGAAGTTGCGGGGTAAACTCATGGGACTTATTGGGGTACACAAAGCCAATGCAGAGAATGGGGCCCTGACCCAGAGTGCAGCAGATCAGGCTGTAGCTCTGACTGCACCTGTAATGCTAAATACAAAAAACAATGCGAGTCCAGGGGGTTGTGAATAAAATACCTGAGATTTATAGGGAATTCTTGTCAAAAGGAAAAGTAACTCCTTATCCCTTAAGTGAGGCACAGTGGCGCAGTGGTTAGCACCGCAGCTTCACAGCTCCAGCGACCCAGGTTCAATTCTGGGTACTGCCTGTGT
This sequence comes from Heterodontus francisci, assembly GCF_036365525.1. Lineage (NCBI taxonomy): Eukaryota > Metazoa > Chordata > Chondrichthyes > Heterodontiformes > Heterodontidae > Heterodontus > Heterodontus francisci. The sequence continues at coordinate 70,448,268 of NC_090396.1, read as the reverse complement.
GGAGTTTGCAAGTTCTCCCTGTGTTTGCGTGGGTTTTCTCCGGGTGCTCCAGTTTCCTCCCACAAGCCAAAAGACTTGCAGGTTGGTAGGTAAATTGGCCATTATAAATTGCCCCTAGTATAGGTAGGTGGTAGGGAAATATAGGGACAGGTGGGGATGTGGTAGGAATATGGGATTAGTGTAGAATTAGTATAAATGGGTGGTTGACGGTCGGCACAGACTCGGTGGGCCGAAGGGCCTGTTTCAGTGCTGTATCTCTAAACTAAACTAAACTGAGGCATGTAAGCCTTGTCCTGCTTTTGTTTTTGGTAATCAATATATACTCATCATGGATATGACTACTCTGTTCCCAGAGGCCATTCCCTGGAGAACAATTTCTGCTAAGGTAGGTGGTAGAGAAATTAACCCAGTTCTTCTAGTTATGGATTATCGATTGAGAGTCAGTTGAACCAAGGTTCCAATTTTATGTCTAAAATTTTTCAGCAAGTTATGGGTAATTGGAGTACAACATAGTTAAGTCTTAAAGCATACTACCCACAGACATGGAGTTTTAGAGAGGTATCATCAGACCCTCAAAACGATGATCAGGATCAGGGCATACAGTCATGAGTATCCCCACGATTGGGATACAGGGCTAGAATTTCTTTTATTTGCCACTAGGGATTCACCTAATGAGTCTACCAGTTTTAGTCCTTTTAAATTAGTTTATGGACATCAGATAAGAGGTCCTCTAAAACTAATTAAAGAAAGGTTTTTAAGAGAGGGACGAATCTTCGGTGCTAGATTATGTATCTGTGTTCCGGGAACAGCACACGAGAGCTTGCAAAGTGGCTCAGGACCACCTTAAAGATTCCCAAACAACTATGAAGAAATAAGTAGACAAGCATGAATATTTCAACCAGGGGTGAGGTGTTAGCATTACTGCCTTTACAGGGTGAGCCATTGAAAGCACAGTTCAATGGTCCATATAAAGTGGTCAAGAGAATTGACAAAATAAATTTGATTGACACCCCAGATCGCCAGGAAGAATTGGCTGTGTCATATCAATATGTTGGCACAATATCATCACTGGGAGGAGGATAAGCAAGCACAGTTATGTCAGGTAGTAGGGACGGTGAAGGATGACAGGGATAGTGAGGATGAGGCAGAAGGAGGCCTAGACAATTCTCAAATTGAACCTCCTACTATCTGGTTAGCTAATATTGAATGCTAGGGAGATTGGACACTATGTTTTCATATTTAGATGCAGAACAACGAGAAGACCTATCAAGGCTAATCACAGCATTTAAGAGAGTCTGTAGGGATAAGCCAGTTATGTACAACCTTAGCCACACATGTGGCCCTAGGGGAATCCTTAACACTCAAGTCCAGAGAAACAGACTCAGGTAAAAGCCGAAATCCAATACATGCTGCAAAACCATCTAATTGAACCCAGTCAAAGCAGCTGGAGTTCCCTAGCGGTGTTAGCGCCTAAACTGATGTTCAACTAGACTTTGCATAGACTACAGAAAAGTTAATGCAGTGACAAAGCAGACTGCTACCCAATACCTCACTTGGAAGACTATATTGACAGAATGGGTAGTGCCATGATTCTTACAAAAGAGTTTTGTTGAAGGGATACTGGCAAGTTCCTTTAACACAGAACTAAATAAATAAATATTGACCTTTGGCACACCAGATGGTCTTTTCCAGTGCCGAGTGTTGCCATTCAGACTAGGGAATGTCCCAGCCACTTTTCAGACACTAGTGAACCAATTGGTAACCAGGGTTCCTAACTATGTGGTTTACCTTCATGTGCTGATCTATAGTGTCACTTGGAACAACTGCAGGGGGGGTGGGGGTGTGGTGGTGGCTGTTTGGAAGGTTGCAGTTGGCTGATTTGGTGATAAACTTTGTGGAAAAAATTTAAAAACCAGAATGCCAGACTATTCCAGTGGAGTTTACTATTACAACTTTATCACTTAAAAAAATTTCCACATTGTGGGCAAAAAATAATGTTATTGCAGATGTTGTATTGAGAATTTGACGATTGAGTTATCTGAATGAACAGGATACAGAGCAGAATTTTAGCAGCATTTAAAAATGGTGTTTCACATCTCCAAGTGTGGAGGTGTTACAAAAGTGCTTCTGTTAAAAATATTTGAGAATTCGTAGTCAAACTGAAGAAATGTTGGACCAGTTTAACACCCCTCCCCCCCCTCCCCCCAGAAAAAAAGCTCATCACTGGAACACTGAAAGGACTTGAACAGTTACTAGTTGTCAAGTTAAAAATAGAACAGAAACCCTGGTAACTGGGGGAAGATGTGTGCAGAGAAATGACAGGTCAGAAGGTGGACTCTGTTTCTGGCTTCACTTTTGAATGGTTTGAAGTTGGAAATGTTTAAAAGGGGTTGGAGTTTAGAAAAATATATGTAACGGAGTGACAGAACCCTAGTTCAGTCCAGGCTGTTCCATTTCTTTAAAAAACCTGTAGACAAAGGAAGAAAATTTCCAACGAGAGAAGACCACAACCCAGCTCTGCTTTCCCGCACCTTTCAAAGAACACGAGAAGTCCACTGTGTCAACTCTTCTCCTGTCTTTGAAGAAAAGCCTGCTAAATTAATTCTCAACGCTGCCTAAAAAGAACTGTTCTAAAATATCCCATTGACCCGTCTACGTGTACTTGGAGGACACACTGTAAGCCATTTTTGGAACACAACATCTCATCTGCTGTTTCCTTAATGAATGAGCAAGTATTAAGCCCAAGTGATTTTTTTTGTCTGCAACAGAGCTCTAAACAAAAATTCCTTTTATTTTTCTGGTTAACCAGTGTATGTGTGTGAGCATGAGGGACTAAGGTAAAAAGGGAACTTTAAAATTTCACTGTGTTTATGGTTTACTTCATTACTGGTTAAGACTTGTTTTATAATAGTGACAATTTTGTTGTTCAATAATCAAACCTGGTTAGTGTGTTTTATTCTGGGAAAAATAGAGTATATGATTGACTGTATCAGTATGTGGGAAAATTTAATATATGCTGTGACTGGTGGAGAAGTGGAACTAGAATAAACAGTGCACTCCTCCCACCTTGGTCGTAACAATATCGAGTCACACATCAGTTCGTTGTGGGTGGAGCCTGACATAGTGAGATGTGTTTAGATGTGCTCCTGCAGTTACTACATATGTATCTATGTTCCAGTTCTGTTATAAAACTGCATGTTTGTTTTGAATATTACTTGTATTCCTGTGATTCAGCAACAGATCACACACCAAGGGACAAGTAATATTACAATATGTACCATTGTGGAAGCCTGTATGCCTCATATTGCTTGGTGTACCAATCACCACTACTTTGTTGGATCCCCAGTGAGCCTCAGGAACAAGATCAGTTTAGGGAGCCCATGCTTCTGTCTCTGCCACTGGCTCCAGTCACTTATCTTGTATAGGGCAGGTGGAAATACCACCACAAGACAACTCTCGGGGATGGGAGAGATCTAACAGTTTTCTTGGCTTCCTTGGAGCTTGAGCTAATTGCCTTCCAAAAGTTAAAATGGGAGACTAGTAAAACTCCTGTGGAATTTTGAGGTCATTAGGACCTCCCTTCAACTTGTTTTTTTCCCCCCAGAAACAGTCAATTCTGAGTTTATGTATTTCAAGGGCTAATAGCATTTCAGTTGCCAAAGGTTTTTGTTTCTACACAATGGCTCTGAAATTGCCCTCCCAGAGCAGAAGCACTTTGTGCAGCACAGTTTGTATTAGTGGAGTGCTGAGTGGACCTCTCGAGATTTTGTTTGATGCCTTTTATTAGAATGCTAATGTTGCATTCCCATTGTGCTTTGCGTGAGGTACTGGGAGTGCAGATGTCAGGGAGGAGCAGGATTTCCTGTGCAAGACCTTTGCATTGCAAGTGAAGCATCTTAAAACTGTCCTTACACTTCCTGTTGTATAGAAAGATGCTTCTTGTGATTCCAGATTAATAGCAAAAATTATCCAGAAGTCTAACAATTTCCAGACTGAGGTAAGATTGTTTAATTCATGTTCAGGGAGATGCTGACAAGGAAGGTCAGCCTCATTTTAAATTGTTTTGAACAAGCTCCAGATAGCATTCCCCTGTCCTTGCAAGCTCTTGGCTGGTGCAGGAGGGTGGGGGTTGGGGGGGGGGGGGGGGGGGGTGGGTAGGGAGGGGAGGAGAAAGGTGGCTGTGGTTGCAGGTGTCTAGCTCCTGAAACAGCTTAAAAGGGCAGGTTGACTTGAAGAAAATCAGCTTGCAATGAAGTGACTAAAAAGTGTTCCAATCAGAAACTCTCTATTTTTGGTCCCTCCGTTGATTCTATTGACTGTTTTGGCCATTTAAAGATTTTGTTGTGGGCCAATTTTATACATTTGGTGGGCAGAGCAATCATGCAACCTGCTTGATGTCCTCAATTAATGAGCCACTTGAATGGTCGGGCCACATTTACATGGAATTGGCAAATTGCAAACATTGAACCAGCACTCACAGGCAGCTTGCTGATTAAGTGGTGGGAGGACTGGTTGCAGGGCAGGGGAGTGTGGGGGGGGTGGGTGGTGGGAAATCCACCCATTTCCTTTGCAGAAAATCTGAGTTTGGCTGGATTGGCAAGAAACTTGCAGTGGTCCCTGTAACAATGCAGGTTAAAACTTGTGTGGCACACTCATTAATACCCAAAAATTGGTAGCTAAAAATTGCATTGTAGTTCTATGTACCTCATAGGACCCCAATTTTCCTGTCTCAAGTCCTCCACTGCAGTACTTAAGCATGTAATCTAGAAGATTCTACAGTGCATAACTGCAAGAGTCTTATATTGTCCAAAGTGCTTCCCTTCTGATGAGATGTTAAATTGAGACCTTGTTTGCTTTCAGTAAATCCAGTGCACAATAAAAATCCCGTGACACTATTTGTAGAATAGCATCAAGTTAGTGACATCCTGATCCACATTCTTCCCTCAACCAGCCAGTCACTGGAGGGCCACATGGTGTGTCTGCCTTTGGAGGTTGTGTGCTCTCTTCTACAAGAGAGAAAACATAGTTACAAATGTTAGTAATGGCTTGTGTGAATAGGAAAGAAAGTTAACATTTGTGGAGGGTGACAGTGAGACATAGGTGTGAAAGGGCAATAGGATGAGGGTGAGTGTGAGTGTTGATTGTTCAGATGGGGATGTGGAGCTGAAAGCTGTGTTGTCCTGAGGAGGGCTATGCAGGAGAATGCTGGGAAAGTCAAACTATTGGGCTTGGAACCTTAAAGTGTTATGCCAATCACCTTCCCGCCCTCCTGAAGCCTTGGTGTACTGTCTCCAAGCTGGATGGACCATGTTTATGCTGCTGACTGCTTCAGCCACTTATGCATACCTACTTGGTTGGAGAGGTTGTCCTCTTCCTCACATCCTTGGGAAAGATCAACTCACTGCAACCCCTCAGATCCCACAGCAGGGCCTCGAAAGTGAGGGACCCAGGGGGAAGCCTTCCCAGGCCTCCTCTACGTACTTGTGATTTCTGCAGCCTCAAAACTTCATCTCCACTTGACTCATTCCAACCATGCTATGGTCCTTTTAATGAGAAAAGGTTCCTTTGACAGATCCAGCACAAGATCCTGCCCACCCTCCCTGATGGCCAGGGAACCTGGAGGTGGGATGCTAATGCTGTGTCAGTCAAAGTTCAACTAGTTCCACACCTGCTAATGGTCCTGCTGTTTTGGCAGGGACAAAGGTGAAAAGGTGACCAAAAAAAGTTCTCTGGAACTATTCCTTTAAATTTATTTCCATTTTGCCATTTTCTTCCCTTTTTATCACCACCCTGTTCCATGAACTATTTCAGCTGAGAAAATGGACGGACATTAAATTCCAGACTTCTGAATCTCAATGCCACTCTGAAGTTTGTTATGAGGAGATGTGTAAAAGCGTCCTACGAAATTTGTATAGCACCTTTCATGACATTAGTATGACCTAAATACTTCACAGAAAATTAACTACTTTTGGAGTGTTGCAATGTAGAAAAAGTGGCAGCCAATTTTCATACAGCATTGACTAGTGACCAGTTAATCTGTTTTAGTAATGTTTAAGGACAAATATTGGGCAGGATGCCTAGAGAACTCCTCTACTCTTCTTCAAAATAGTGTCATAGAAATTTTTTATGTCTACTTCACAGGGTGGTCAGGGCATTGATTTAATGTCTCATCCAAAAGATTGCACTTCCAGCAGTGCAGCACTGTCAGTAGGGCACTCAAGTATCCGCCTAGATTTTGAGATTGTCTATGGATTGAAGCAACTTATGACTGACTCAGATGAGTGTGCCGCCAGAGCCAAGGGTGACACCTAATGCTTTATATTTGTTTGATACCTTGCGACTACTCACTAGATGGTTTCCAATTTCACTTTGAAAAGTGTATCAATGTAGAAATTAATAGAACACGAATTCATCCTTGATTGTTAACTTTACATTTTATTTTGTTGTGTGCACATATTTGAAAGAAAGTAGTCAAAAGAGAATACGGTGGTAAGTTCCTGTTTTTACATGTGTTATATTCACAAAAGACCAGAGTTTGAAACATTAATTTCTTCATTTATGCTGTGGAAGAAGTGAATAGCAGAAATTAGCAAAATATGAAGATGGGTGGGAACCCATCAAAATTGTGCATTTGGGGGCTGACATTGTATGATGACATGCAAATGAGAAAAATTCATTATTTGATGTGTTTCCTGCATTTGAGCCCTTGGCAGCATTGGGCATAAGGGATACTTTTACACCTCTTGTGTCTCGACATTCCCTTGCGCCAGTGCTCCCAAGGGCTCAAACGGCAGGCTAAAATTTAAAATACAGGTTTCCCTACTGGAGTTGATCATAGTGATCGATTTCCATCCTGAAATGGCTGTGTACACAGTCATGCACTTTGAAAACTCTTAAAAATCTTTGAACACGCTGTCAGCTGACAAATACTGCAATGCACTGCAGCTACTTTCCTGCCACCTGCTGTTGGTACCAAACGTGCACCAATTATTTCAATGACTCTGATCTGGGAAGTGCAACAGAGTCAGGGGCACAAACAGCAGGAAAAAAAAAAAAATCGTCTGTCGTACTTGTAACATCTGAGTGGGCTAAAAGGAAATTTGGGGCTGAGCTGTTTATTAATCAGCTATTTCAACTGGGTTAGTTAATTGTACAAACATATCTAGATCAATGGGACTTTATATAAATAGAGCCATAGGGCTGAATTTTATGCAGCCCCAGCAGGTCAGATGGTGGTGTTGAGGGACGCTGGGGGCAGCATAAAATTGAGTGGGAGGCTCCGGGAGGCCTTCATGCCCCACTCCTGCCTCTAGCCAACCTTATGGCGGTCAGGCAGTGTGGGAAAATGGCCTGCCCGAGGCCAATCAAGGCCCTTAAGTGGCCACTTTAGGGCCCTCGTCTGCCACCACAGGCAAGTATGGCAAGCAGGTGTGCTGGGGAAATGAAAGGCTACCCAGCGATATCTGCCAGCCTGTGTGCCAGGGGTGGGGGGGCAGGGGGGGGGGGGGGTTGTGCCATGACAGGGTGCCTGATTGCCCCAGGACCCAAGATGCACTTCCCCCCCCCCCCCCCCCCTTGCCTCACCACCACAACCGATCATGCCCCCAGCAAGGCAAGCCCAACTTACCTGAAGTCCTGGCTCCATGGTGCTGGCTGGGCTGCAGTCCCAGCAGTAGCCTCCACTCCTGGTGGTACTGTTTGGACCAAGCTGCTGGCCTGCAGCTCACTGAAGCGGGACCTCCTCACTCAAGCGGGTGGAAGTACCGCCTCGGGACAAATTAAAGCCCAGGGACCCGTAAAATGCAGGTTGGATCCCCGGGCTAGGCAGAAGTGGGTTCGCCATCAACATCTGTCAACGGTAAAATTCCAGCCCATAGAATGATACAACATAGAAGAAAGCCTTTTGGTCAATCATGCTAAGGCAGCTCTTTGCAAGAGTTATCCATTTAGTCCCACTTCCTGTGCTGTTTCCTCATTCCTGTAATGTTGTTCCCTTAAATTTATCCAATTCCCTTTTGAAAGCTACTATTAAATCTGCTTCCACCACCCTTTCAGACACTGCATTCCAGAGCACAATAAATTGCCGTGTAAAATAAAAAGATATCCCCATATTGTCTTTGGTTCCTTTGCCCATCATCTTAAATCTGTGTCCTCTGTTTAGCAACCCTTCTGCTATGGGAAACAGTTACACTATCAAAAATGGTTTGCGATTTTGAGCACCTGTCAAATTTCCTCTTAGCCTTCTCTGCTCTAAAGAGAAGAACTCCAGCTTCTTTAGTCTCGCCACATAACTGAAATCCCTCATCTCTGGTGTCATTCTAGTAAATCTCTTCTACATCCTCCCTAAAGTGCAGTATCCAGAATTTAACTCCATACTCAAGCAGAGGCCTAACCAGGGTTTTAAAAAGATTTAGCATAAACTTACTTGCTTTTGTACTCTCTCCCTCTGTTAGATAAGGCAAGGATCCCATATGCTTTCCTGACAGCCTTCTTAGCTTGCCCTGACACCTTCAAAGATTTGTGTATTTACACACCAGCTCTCAGTTCCTGAACTCCTTTCAAAATTGTACCATTTAGTTTATATTGCCTCTCCTCATTTTTCCCACCAAAATGTATCACTTCACATTTTTGTTAAATTTCATCTGCAACCAGTAGTACTGTCCCTTGCACCATTATTACATGGTAATACTGTCTGTTGCACTATGAAAACCCTGTAATATCAATTGCACCACTATTGGCCTGTATATTGTCCGTAGCACCTTTATACCCTTGCACTATTATCCTGTAGTGCTATCCCTCACACTATTACCCCCATAATACTGCTCCGGACACTGAAAACACTAATAAAAAAGGATAGACAGACTTATATTGAATAAAGCATAGTGATAATTGGGTAACTCTGTGCACAATAGTTGGCTAAATTGAAATTTATACTGAATAAAACCAACATTTTTCTGAGAATTCCTGAATGAAAGTTGTGTAAATGTTATCAAATGTCTATTGTTCATTCATAACTGTATTTTAATATAGGATAGTCTCAAAAGTTATTACTTCTACCAGTGTTTTGTCTAATTGTGGTGGATGTGTAATTGAGATTTCCTATTGTTTGACATTGGATGTAAAAATGATTTCATACATTTCCCAGCAAACAGGATCCAGTCAGGAAACTGATCCCATACAGCCAATTTATATGACATGGTTTGGACTGTTTTTGTTGAAAAACTAGAGGATGGTTAGTAATCAAGAATAAATTAAATGCTACAAGTCTGAAACTCTGGGGATCTGCTCCACTGTGTAAGTGCAGTGATGCACAGACTCCATCCACTATAGTCCTTGGTCACTGTCCCTATCCCAAATGCCCAAGGATAGGGTTATCTATAAGGCTGGGATGGGATTCCCATATTTGAAAGGATACCTGCTCTAAATTGTTAGCAGAATGTTGAAGTTGCTCCATGCCACACCAGTGGGCAGGAGGCCCTGAAGAAATGTCCTTTTCGGTTCTTCTGCTCCCAGTGTAGTAAGCAGCCTCTTGTGGAAGCTAATAAATCCCGGAGGGGGTTGGTTATTTTTTTCACACCAGAGTAAGAGTTTGGGACCTTATTACAGATCTCAGCAGGACTTGCACCAGCTGTCAACTCAGTTGGTACAAGTTCTATGAGGCCTACAGAGGGTATAAATGACAACCTGGGAACTCTCCCTGACACAGCAGATCAACTCATGGAACCCTCACCAGAAAAAAGGTAGAACAGAAACACTGGGCAGAATCCTAATGGAATCCATTTTCCAGACCCATCCCAGTTCAGTCCAAGACCCAATCAGAATTCCTGGCCCCACACAAGAGCTCAAATGAGACTTCAGACTATCCAGAGAGTACATAAATTGCATTTTAAGAATAAAGAAATATTTTTTGGAGATGCAACTTTAACAAAAAGTTCATTTTACTTGGATTAATCTCTTAACTGTTGTTCTGTGATGCAGCTATGACTTTTGGACTGACCACAATAGGCATGGCTGGAGTGTGTTCTCTCCTAAACAGAAATGTACTTCAGGTAAATAAATTTCAAAAAAATATTGTGGATGCTCAAAATCTGAAATATAAACAGAAAATGCTGGAAATACTCAAGTAGGAAATCCTGCCTGGCCTGCAAAGTATTTCCAGCACTTTGTTTATAGATAAATTTCAAACTGATATGTTTTACTGAATTATGAAAGTGCATTTTAACAAAGAGAATTACTGCTTGTCAATATGTGCTTTTTATTTGTCATTCTGCCCAGGCAACACTAACCTTTGAAGGGATAATTCTTGGACCTATGCTCGGTGTATTTACTTTAGCAGCTTTATTTCCAAAAAGCAATGGCAAGGTAGGACTGTAAACTAATAGTCAAGCCATGTTAGAGAAAATTTTAAATACTTAGGTGCCAAACTTTGTAGAAATCCACTCCACTGGCACAAGTATGGTGGAATAGAATCCTGGCCTGTCTGGGGACCCTGTCCCAAATTTTAGGCATGGGGTCATTTGCATGGGTGCAGAGAATTTGTAAAGGAAGAGCATTCACAGCCACTCCACCAGAGTTAACTCCAGGACCTCCTATATAACTTGCAAAGAGAATTGGATAAATATTTATAAAAAGGACAAATTGGCAAAAGTATGCAAAAAGGGCAGGGGATGTCAAATTCCAGGAAGCTTCTTGTGGAAGGGTGATGCTGGAGCCCATCTTTACTCAGTTTCACATATTTGTACAGGGTAAAAAGGATTCTAAACATGTAGCTCCTCACTCAAAACCTCCATCAGTCTCAGCCAATGTCTGCTTACAAGTGTTTAAGTAAGCCCCCAATTAACACCCTCCACCTGCTACAGTTAAACAATTGATACACAATTAACAGATTCCTTTTATAAGAAAACGTGGATTAACATGCTCAAACAACATTTCAAAATAAATTCCATATTAGGTACGAAGTATTACATTGAGAGATGCCCCTCCTCTAGCACCCGACAATTTTTGTACTGGCATTTCTTTGTGAAACAATTGGATAGCTGATGACTTTCATCTACTCATTTAAATTTGGAGATTTCCTTTCTCTCCAGCATTTGTTACAATACGTGTCTTGTTACTCACTTTTGTAGCATGTACATTGTCCCACAAAGAACGATTATCCATGTTAGCGGGAATGAATCTAGAAGAATCACTCGACACTCAGGTCTGCTCCAATGTCAAACAGTTTATTTAAGTTACGCCGGCAGGGAGCAGGTCACTGGTCTGTCCAGATGCCTCTCCACCGAACAAAGAAAAATCATCAATACTTATACATTTTCAAACAGTTACTCAGCCCATCCTGGCTGGACATGGTCCAATCATAATGAATACAGATTATATACATTGATTACTAAAGACCAATAGAAGCGGTTACCAGGCGTGAAAGGGGCTGCATGACCAACCCACGGACAGATAGGGAATTACTCATGATGTTTTCCATTCCTTTCTCGTCTCCATCCTTGGTTCTCATGTACGCACACTACCTTATCTTAACCTTGTTACAGGCTGGTATCTTTGTCAGCATTCCACAAGGACATCTGCTCTCCATTGAATAAGTCTTTGTTTGAATTTATGTTACTCGACTCCTGTGTGAATGTGGTCAAGTTGGCTAAGCCCCATGATGCCTTGCAACCTTTTCATTGTTCACTAAGATTATACGTTACTGGTTACTCAAATAACATTTAAACAGTATGATATTTACTGCAGGTGCCTCTGCACTTGGGAATACCCTTCAATAATCCACATAACATTCAATTGGTATCCTATTTTTAGGATGACCCTTGTTCAGAATTTCATCCAAAATATTTGACAAATAGAACCCCATATCCACCGCCTCCACAAGACCCAGTGTTTCTGCAGCTAAAGTGCTTTTAACAACCCATTTTATTTTCTTAGCTTCCCAAGCTAAAGGACAACATTTCCCATTTTCACCCATCAGAAATATTGTGAAACCAGCTGCACTCAAATACCCATCAGGAAGATTAGCATGTGAAGCATCACTAAAAATTACTCGCTTCATGTTCTTTGGGTCACCTAAGGATGGGAACTTCAGTACATATTTCTCCAATTTTAATTTTAATGTTTTATTTGCCCTTAAAACATTCTCAATTTTCAGATGTATCATGCTGAACTCCAGCACATCAAAACTAGCATCAGGTCTAGTCTGAGTGCAGTTTAATTGACCAATCAAGCATCGCAATTGCTCAGTCTCAGCTTTAGATATATCATTATCTTTCTATGATGACCTAACACAATTAACTGGGATGGGAGTAATACTCTAAATAGAATTGTTGATTTAAAGTTACTCCAGACTTAGTCTGTTTAATATCTAAACCAACATATTTAAAAACCCCACAAGCCTGACTCCCAATCTTAATATTTCTCAAAATCTGCAATACCACCCCTAAGAAATCAACATGCATCATGAAGATGCCTGAAAGTTTCCCTTTATGATACCCGTAAGACATTGAGGGATCTGCTTTTAGTTAAACACAACCAATTTTCAACAAAACAGATCTCACTGAGAAATACCACATTCTGGAAGCATCATTGATGCCATAGATACATTTGTTCAGTTTCTATAGTTTTTCCTTTTACATCTGCTGCCTCTTTAGGTGGTTTCAGAAACTTCTCTGAAAAGTATCACCCTGCAGAAATGCAGTTTTTATGTCAATGGATCTACACTCCCAGGAATGTCACCAAAAGGATCTTCAGGATTACTTTCTAGCTGTGGGAGAGTTCACTAACATTGGTATCACCCAGTCGCTCTTCAAAGCCCTTCATAACTAGTCTCGCAAGTCCCATCGGGAAGGATTTGTTCAGTAGACGTCCACCTATGTGACAAGGCTGGCTGACCCTATCTGGGACCACAGAATAAACTCCAAACTCTCCCCATCTCCTTATGTTTTGCTTCTATTAGTTTATCCTCAAGTTTATTGGCAGCCACTAAAACTTCACGGTCATGAAGATTTCTGCTTCTAGTTCCACTCCAAGACTGCTCTCCAGCCTTCGCTTCATTGTGGAATCTGTTCAAACTAGGGAATCTATTAGCACTTTGTCTTTCGGACTACTGCTAGAAGATCTCCCTGATGCACTATTGGAGGCTCTTTCTCCAGTGTGTGATTGCTTCCTTACGCAAGAGTCACTTACAGAGCCACTATTAGAACTTGCACTGTGCTTTCTTATTCTCCACTCTTTCACCCCTATTCTGCCAGTCCATGGACCTTGCTTCTCGGCCATCATCTTGAACATTCAACCAATATTTAAACTGGTCAGTAGATTTTCCTGCACATCCCACAATTGTTGCATCCCTCCATTTATAATATCCCTCTGGAATATATGTCACCCGAGTACCTATTCGGGGCAATTGGCCTTTAGATGCGACAGCTCTTTCCTGAACATCATGATCACTCACCTTACTATCCAACCCTTGATTTACCATTAAAATAAAAGCAAAATACTGCGGATGCTGGAAATCTGAAATAAAAACAAGAAATGCTGGAACCACTCAGCAGGTCTGGCAGCATCTGTGGAAAGAGAAGCAGAGTTAACGTTTCGGGTCAGTGACCCTTCTTCGGAACTGTTCCGAAGCTTTAGAGAGGGTGCAGAGGAGATTTACCAGGATGCTGCCTGGACTGGAGGGCATGTCCTATGAAGAAAGATTGAGGGAGTTAGGGCTTTTCTCATTGGAGCGTAGAAGGATGAGAGGTGACTTGATAGAGGGGTACAAGATGATGAGCGGCATAGATAGAGTGGATAGTCAGAGACTTTTTCCCAGGGTGGAAAGGGCTATCACCAGGGGGCATAATTTTAAGGTGATTGGAGGAAGGTTTCGGGGTGATGTCAGAGGTAGGCTCTTTACACAGAGAGTGGTGGGTGCGTGGAATGCGCTGCCAGCGGTGGTAGTAGAAGCAGATACATTAGGGGCATTTAAGCGACTCTTGGATAGGTACATGGATGATAGTAGAATGAAGGGTAGGTAGTTAGTTTGATCTTAGAGTAGGTTAAATGTTTGGCACAACAACGTGGGCTGAAGGGCCTGTACTGTGCTGTACTGTTCTATGTTCTACCTTCTAGAGCAGGACTGCCACATGGAACAGAAGGCAGTTTGGGATTCCACCCATCGATAAATTGATAGGGACTATATCCTCCAACCATCTAAAGCAAATTCTTTGCATGAACCGCCCATGCCAGGGCAGTTGTCAACTTGCAGTTTGGTTGGTTAGCTAGAATTTTATGCAGCATTTCATTAATCACTGCATGATTCATTTCAGAGCTCATTGCTGAAAGGACTTTCAGCTGCAGTATTCATAATCAATGTTCATGTATTCATACGTCTCTGAACTCATCATTGGCAAATTCCCCTCCATTATCAGTCAGAAACTTACTTGGTGCCCCAAGTCCAGTCCCTATCCATTTCTCCATAATTTCATCTACAATCAGCCTTTTGTCCCAGCTATTATTGTAGAAATACTAAATCTAGTTGCAAGGTCAATAACATTTAGAATGAAAATATTCTTGTCTTTGTCCCACACCTTTAAATCTATGGCAACTACCATGTTAAAGTTATGTGCCAATGGAAGGCAGACAATAGGGTGTGATGGTGTCCTCCGATATTTCACATTTTTCACTAATCTTTTGTATATCCATGCAATGAGCTGCCCTAAGCAGAGGCAGAGTCCTTGCAGTAACCCATGACAGAATTCCGAGGCAGAAGAGGAATTAATCACACCTGCATCCTTTAGCCAGGTTTTTGATCTGACAAGGGTGAGCAAATTATCTGTGTAACTTTAAGACAATTTGCTTTTTATCTGATTCTTATCACCTGATGCCATTAATACTTCTCTAACACTAACTAGAAACATCAGGTTTTGTTAAGGGGATACAATAATGCCTTGGTAAACTGCAAACTTACTTATGTTCCAAAAACAATTGCCTTATGCTCCATATCAAGTTTCATTTGTACCTTTTTCATTGAAGGTTTACTCAACAGTGAAGGTCTCACTAGAGAGTACATCAGTGCTGATAAAGTGGCTTACTCCAGCTATTTTACATGGAATTACTACTCTTTGGTGATTTCAATGAGTTGTCATCACCAAACCTAAAGCTGACAGTACTTTTATACTCCTTAACCTTGCGTCGATCCTTACTACTGAGCGAATCCAATCAGTTCCACATACTGTCAATGTGCAAGCACTATCTAATGCGGCACAGTTGAATGAATCCACAACTAACACATTCATCACAGAACTAAAACTCTTTGTTACTAGTACAAGTCGTTCAGGTTCATCATTATCTTCCTCCTCTGCCATGTGTTATTGCGAGGACTCTGCCTCTGTTTTGGGCAGTTCATTGCATAACAATATTTTGAGTCACACCTGAAGCACCTATTCCTTGGGCATTCCTGGGATTCATTCACCTATAATTGCTGTTCCAATTCTGTTTTCCACTGTAATAGTCAGATCTACTAAAAAGGTCCTTTCATCCTCATTCCTGCTGTCTTTAATTCTTCCATTGTACTTCTACCCACATCCAGTATCTGGACCATTTCCAAATCCAGTAAACATTGTCACCACTGAATGCCCTGTTTGTTCTACCAGGGCAGCAGGAAATGGCTGTTTCCCCAGGAATTTCTTTAATGCAGCAGACATCTGCTCTAACAGGACTCTTTTTCCAAGAACTGAACCCCAGTTAGAACCAGGAGCCTATTCATTTTCAACACTCTAGCATAGTCTAGCAATTTAAATGTTAGCACTGAACCAGGGATCTCCAAATTGAATTTACTTAATCTTCTATACAGTCTGTTAAAGTCCATGATATATTCCTCCATTGAACAACCATCTGTTTTCCAAACTCTATTGAAGTCTGGCCATGCCTTATAGACTTTCAATAAGCCATGTTTTTTGTAAATTTAATTCAAAAATTCTAATAGGAGATCTGAACCTTCATCAGCATCCAACTGACAAGCATCCAGTTCACAAAACACTTTACTTTTAATAGGAAGTGACAACACCAAGGCCATACCTCATTTACTCTTTGGCATAACCCATATCCACATATCCATTTCATTCTTCCACTGGTCACATGGTTCAGGCTCAGAGAACATCAGAGGGTAATCATACCCTGACAATTTACACTGGCTTTCTGCCATATTTTCCACAATAGCCCATGAGATTTTAGTTTTCTATGTAAAAAAAAAAAAAAATTCCTAGTTTCCAACCTTCAGCTTTAGGCCACCATCCTCTGCTACTATGTCAAATTCCAGAAAACTTGTTGTGGAAGGATGATGCTGGAGCCCATCTTTACTCAGTTTCACACTTATTGGTCAGAGTGAACAGATTACAAACACGTAACTCCTCACTCAAACAGTGTCTGCTTATAAGTGCTCAAGTAAGACCCCAATTAACACTCTGCACCTGCATATAATTAAACAATTGATATACAATTAACAGATTAACAGGGGAATGGGACTAATTGGATAGTTCTTTCAAAGAGCTGCCGCAGGTACAATGGGATGAATGGCTTCCTGGTCAGTGTGATTCTATAATTTGATGGCTGAAAAATTTGGCTGCATAGCACCTATAATTTTTGGCAGTATAGGTGCCACCTCGAGTCCAAAACAGCAACTTCACCAAATGCATACTTCTGATGTTATCCATGCCAGACACCATTTTGGTGAGTGAGTTAGCACGGGCACACAGAGCACGTGTCGGAAGGATGCAGAGTATACAGATAGTGACTTCAGTCAATGTATAACATTAATTTGACTCCAGTGGTGTCATTTACGACCTGAACGCTCCAGCTAATGTCCTCTCTAAACTCCACAGCTGAACATGCATTTAGCAACAGAAAGGACTCCTCGATAGCACTATTAAAATGGATTATTAACAATTTTCAAGCTAGCTGCTGATTGATTTCTACCAGCTATTGCTAAGTTTTTAGGAGTGTTTGGTGGTTTGTACGGCTATTTAAAGTTGCTGAACATTCTGTACGAAGAATGGTGTGGCAAGTGGTGAAGGCCTTGGTTCTGACTTCAAGGGTTCTGCTCAGACCACTTGTTCCAGACATTGGTGCAGTAGTTTCTATCAATGTTGGCCTGTAGCACGACAGGGAGAATGAGCAGAAAGAGCAGGAGGACAAACAGCTCAAAGAGGAAAGAGGAAGTGGGGAGAAGGGCTCTCTGCAGGAGGCCATATCTGCCCAGGGTTTCCAGGGAACAATTTTCTTATCTCAACCTCAGCAAGATACACTACATTAGATACCTCTGTTTCGCTAAGGAGGTGTTTACCGAAATCCGCCTCCTGTTGCAGCCCGAACTGCAGCCTCAAGGCAAGGTGAGGCCAATATTTCCAGTAGCTATGAGGGTGACCGTTGCCATGAACCTCTATGTGTCAGGTTCATTCTAGGCTGGAGCAGGCGATATTTGCAACATATCCCAGTTTGCCCTCCCCTGTTGTTCAAGGAAGGTCACTGAGGCTTTGTATGCAAACAGAGCTGAATACATTTCATTCTTTTATGCCAGAGAGAAGCAGGCTTCCCCATGGTGCACAGTACCATTAACTACACATGTGTCTCTTTCCGGGTGCCGCATGTAAATTCTGAGATGTACTGCAACCGGACAAGATTCCACTCCCTCAATGTCCACCTGGTGTGTGACTGTACTCAGCACATCATGTCGGCCAATGCCCAGTGTTCTGGCAGCAGTCATGATGCTTTCATTCTGCACAGTCCACTGTACAATCTGCATATGAGCCACCACCAAGAAATCAGAGGTTGGCTACTGGGTAACAAGGACTATACACTAATCACTAGCTCATGATTCCAAAGTGCAACTCCTACACACATGACCAGCATGCAAATTACAAAAACTATGCTACCACATGAAATGTCATCATAGAGAGATACAGCACCAAAACAGGCCCTTCGGCCTCCTGAGTCCATGCTGACCATCAACCACCCATTTATACTAACCCCATTTTTCCCTCTCACATCCCCACCTTCCCTCAATTCTCCTACCACCTACCTACACTAGGGGCAATATTTTTTTATATAATGGCCAATTTACCTATCCACCCACAAGTGTTTGGCATGTGGGAGGTAACCAGAGCACCCAGAAGAAACCCACGCGGTCACAGGGAGAACTTGCAAACTCCGCACAGGCAGTACCCAGAACTGAACCCAGGTCGCTGGAGCTGTGAGGCTGTGGTGCTAACCACTGTGCCGCAATGATCATGCAGATCATTGGGTTGCTCAAGCAATGTTTGGACTGCTCTGAAGGAGCCCTGCAGTAGTCACCAAAGTGTGTTCCATAATTTGTCATGGTTTGCTGCATCATGCACAATCTCACCATTATGAGGGCACTGCCCTTGCTACCAGATATACTGTGAACAGTTGTGCAGGATGAGGAGGAGGAACAAGAGGGGAGGAGGGGAAGAAAGAGGAGGAGGAAGGGAAGAGGCAACAAACGCATCCCCTTTCTGGTCAGGCTGTCTATGATCAGCTCATCCAACTGTGGTGCCACTGAACACAACCCCAAATTGCAATTTAAAGTAATTGACAGAAGAATTAGAGGGGAGTTGAGGAGAATTTTTTTCACCCAGAGGGATCTGAAATTCACTTTCTGAAAGGGTGATAGAGACAGAAACTGTCATTGCATTAAAAAAAACACTTATATGTACCGTAACCTACAGGGCTTCTGCAAAGTGGAATGAGGCTGGATAGCACATTTTCAGTTGTCACAGACATGATGAGCCGAATGGCGGCCTCCTGTGCTGTAAGTTTTCTATGTTTCACCAACAGTTCCATGCCTTGCCTTCCTTCTGTTATTAACCAGCACAATGTTCTCTTGGCCACAATACTGAAATAAAAGCCACCACAAAAACATTTCAAACCAAAGTTATAAATCAAACTATACAATAATTCATACAAAGGTCAAGTATTCACGCTTATGCATTCCCTTAGCGCCTGTCTTCTGTGTGCCTTTGCCTGTCTTAGTGCTCCTGTTCAGTGCTACCCCAGTGGCTCAAATAAACCAACCCTTAATACCACCTTCCTTGCAAACTGCTGTTCCATCTCCACCCTGCCTTTCCTCTCCAAAGTCCTTGAACATGTTGTCACCTCCCAAATCCGTTTCCATTTTTCCTGGCACTTCATGTTTGCATCCCTCCAATTAGGTTTCCACCCCTGCTACAGTATCAAAACAGTTCTTATCAAAGTCACAAATGACATCCTACGTGACTGTGACAAAGGTAAACTGTCTAACAGTTGATTACACTATCCTCCTCCAATGCCTCTCCACTGTTGTCCAGTAGGACTGCTCTCATCTGGTTCCATTCTTATCTATCTAATCGTAGCCAGAGAATCATTTGCAATGGCTTCTCTTCCTGCTCCCGCATTGTTCCCTCTGGTGTCCCCCAAGGACCTATCCTTGGCCCCTCCTATTTCTCATTTACATGCTATTCCTGGGCAACATTATCCAAAAGCACAGCATTAGTTTTCATATATATACTGACAACACCCATCTCACCACCACCTCTCTCGGCTCCTCTACTGTTGCTAAGTTATCAGACTCCTTATCCAACATCCGATACTTGATGAGCAGCAATTTCCTCCAATTAAGATTGAAGCCATTGTTTCCCGTCCCTGCTCCAAACTCTGTTCCCTAGCTACTGACTCCATCCCTCTCCCTGGCAACATTCTGAGATTAAACCAGTCTCTTTGCAACCTTGGTGTCACATTTGACCCCGAGATGAGCTTCCAACCTCATATCCGCAGCTATATCACTAAGACTGCCTATTTCCATCTCCGTAACATCGCCTGACTTCACCCCTGTCTCAGCTCATCTGCTGCTGAAACCCTCATTTATGTCTTCATTGACTCTAGACTCGACTATTCTAATGAACTGGCTGGTCTCCCACATTCTACCCTCCATAAACTTGAAGTCATCCAAAGCTCTGCTGCCGGTGTCTTAACTCGTACCAAGTCCCATTCCCCTATCACCCCTGTGCTCGCTGACCTACATTAGCTCCCGGTCAAGCAACGTCATGATTTTAAAATTCTCATCCTTGTTTTCAAATCCGTCCATGACCTCGCCCCTCCCTATCTCTGTAACTGCCTCCAGCCCCACAACCCTCTGAGATATCCATGCTCCTCTAATTCTGACCTCTTGTGCATCCTTGATTTTAATCGCTCCACCATTGGTGGCGATGCCTTCAGTTGCCTAGGCCCCAACCTCTGGAATACCCTCCCTACACCTCTCTACCTCACTTTCTTCCTTTACGACACTCCTTAAAATCTCCCTCTTTGACCAAGCTTTTGGTCATCTGACGTAATATCTCCTTATGTGGCTCAGTGTCATACTTTGTTTTATAATGCTCCTGTGAAGCACTTACTTATGTGAGGTAATTGAATTGCTTGTGACATCGCATCCAGGTCTGCAGGGCTACACTTCTGGCATCGACTGCCACAGTTTTCTGCTCCCACTGCTTTCTGAGAGTTTTGCTGGACTGCCTCCTGCAAACAGAAAGCATTTCTCTTCCTCCACACCTCCTCAATCAAGCCTCCAGTGCAACATTGGAAAATGTTGGAGTGCACTCTCCCTATGTTGTGCCATCATTCTGTGTTCTTTTAGCTCCCACTGTCTTCCCCTTTAAGAAGCAGGCTGGTTTTTGTGGTACTTGCCTCTCGTGATTTTGCACCCTCTGCTCAGGCAAATAGCCACTGAACAGCAAGATTAGCACTGGCTATTCAAAAGAACAGGCAACATAAAATTTGCGTGCTGCCTGCATTGGAAGCAACGAACACGGGTTAATTGCGCAGTGTGATCTCAGCACCTGTTTTCTGGACTTATCGAATTCGGTGGCCAATGAGTCCTGCAATGTATATGCAAATAAGCTGGCCAATAAATCTTTGATACATACAGCTTTGTAAACCCTGGGAGGGCGCAACTTATCTTGCACTGCGGCAAATGCAGTGCAACTCACTGCTGTGGAAGTGTGGAGCAGAAAGTCGAAGCGACAGAAATATTGAGAAAGAATAATAATTTCCCAAGTGACTCCTGAAATGTAGCTTGCTTGCCACCAAATGTACTGGACAGAATTCCCATAGCAAATGGTGGCCACTTTTATCTGTTGTCTGGGTGACACAGATGGGCCTTTTCTGGGGTAAGACCAACTCAACTCTAGGGGCGGGATTTTTATTTATTCATGAGGACTGGAAAGGGGGCAGTCGGTTGCTTAAACCTGCCCGTTGGGTCGGCATGCTGGTTCCCGGCACAAAACTGGCATGTTCCAAGTTTAAAAGGTAGCGGCAGGAGCTGGAAGAGGCAACCCGCCACTTCAACCTATTAACAAGCTTGTTGTTAGCTCATTAAAGGGCCAGTTTTTGATTTTCATTCTAAGTCCGGGTTCGGCGCACCATCAGAACCATGACAGAGAGGAGAAGGCAGTGACACAGTAGTCAGAGCCGGGACGGTAGGACAGAAGCAAGAGGCAGCAGTGAAGAGGAAAGGTTCGGAGAAGGTGTTCATTCGCACTCAACACGTTGTGCTCAGTGAGAAGAATTACCTTTCATATCTCTGCACTCTTGACAAGAGCATTTTGGGGGCACTGGGATTGGTGGGAAGAGAGGGAGCAAGGGCCGGTCCTTCTGGTAACTGGTCTCACGGGGTGGAAAGGGGTGGTTCATGACTGGGGCTGGGGGGTGGTATGTGGGTTCAAGAAGACTCCACATTCCATTGCCAAAGAAGGAAGAGCATTAGAGGAAATAGAATCAAGCTTCTTCGAGCTTGCTCCGATCAGCGATGAGGAACAGCATCTGCTGGAGCAGAGGCAGACCCCTGGGCAATGGGGGAGAATGGGTGAGGAAGGAGAAGCAGGAAGGCTGCAGACTCTCCATCTTACATAATCTTCATCAATACACTCCATCGCTCTTCTGCCAACCCTCACTTTTCATTTTCATGCATTTCACCAACATGAAATGGAAAAACACAAGTCAATCTTAGTGCAACAACTTTCCCAGTTCTTTATCATTTAGCATTTCACTGTTATTTAGATCAGAAACACCCAAGTGACCTACAAAGTGACATTACTGATGTGGTGGCCTGTGCTCACAGCCACTCCCACAAGTAGATCTCCCTGTAGCTGAGGGTGAGATGGAGGTAAACTGCTCACTAGTGCCTGTTTGGGACTGAGATGCCCGTGGTAGTCAGCCTTAACATGGAGGTACCAGTAGGGCACCTCCAAAGACTGCAGCACTGGCAGCACTGTGGGGGCAGCCTTTGTCACAGGGCATGACTCCATAGGTGCTTCACCCATCAGAGGGGCCATGGGACAAGTGATGATGATGGAAAACCATGAGGGGTGCCCCCCTCTGTCGCCTCCTCAGCCCTTTCATGGCACTGTTGATTGCTATAGTGAACCACCAGCTGGGGCACAGCTGGCATCCATGCCATGCTTCGTTGCACCACTGACCGGTCAATGCTACAGACTGCAGCATGCATTCTGTGCATGTCAGTGCACTG
This sequence comes from Heterodontus francisci, assembly GCF_036365525.1. Classification (NCBI taxonomy): domain Eukaryota; kingdom Metazoa; phylum Chordata; class Chondrichthyes; order Heterodontiformes; family Heterodontidae; genus Heterodontus; species Heterodontus francisci. The sequence continues at coordinate 70,425,713 of NC_090396.1, read as the reverse complement.
TTTCTGCATCCACTCTGAGTGCTGATGCATATGGTTCTCCATGAGGTTTGCCACTCTCAATGGAGGAGCTCATGTGCTCAAAACACTGAGACATTGTGGAGCACATGAGAAAAATGAACTCCTCTGTTCTCATCCCATGATTCCGCTGTGCCTCAGGTGACTCCAACATGTGGGTACACATCTCACGCTGGCTCTCCGGGTAGAGTCGCCTGTTTCCTGACTCCCTCGGCTCTGCATTTGCGCCTTGCTGAGCAGGGCTGTGCCTGTCCTCCATCCTCCGAGGAGCACAGGCCACAGCCAACACTGCCTCCCCCAAATACTCCAGCTCGGATGTGAGATGCACTTCACCCTGTGCCACCCTCTCTAATAATGTCAAGCATCCACCAAGGTGCGAGTATCCGCATTGGTGGAGGGTGCACAGAGAAGATGTAATTCTGCAGGCTCCGATCTGTCACCACCTCCCCCCACCCCCGACTCTTCGGGAACTTGTTGTCTTTGTGTGGCCTCCTGCCCCTCTGCATCTAGCCTGTGGGAAACATAAGAGACGATGGTGATGAAAGATCGGGACATTCAACAGATGTTCACGCTGCTAAAAGCAATGAAATGATAGCTCATGTTTTGACCAGTCATTGCACGGGGAGCATTGCCATGCATCCCCTGAGCATGGAGATGTTGAGATGTTTACACCCTGTCTACGGCAGATCCCCATTTCTCTGTCCCCAGCGTCCCTGTGGCTTGACACTCTGGCCAAGCCAAGGGCCTGCTCCCTAAAGTACATCAGTGACACTAGCTGTGGCAGCCCGCCGTCCAGGCATGCCCTCGCTTTCTCCCTGGCTTTCAACTCTCATTTGGCCTGCAAGATGAATAAAGATGCAGTTAGGACAATGCGTCTCTTCTTTCACCACTCGCAGATTTCATTCGCATATGCTGCTGCAGTCTGCACTCCAGCCTCCTGTCCAGCAGTGCCAGAATTCTGACCTTTGCTTATGGGTCATCAAGGACTGGGACAAATATCCTTGCAGGAAGGTTTGCTAGTGCTGTTGGGGATGGTTTAAACTAGAATGGCAGGGGATGGGAACCTGAGCGCAGTCTTAGATAGGACAATTTCAGGGCAGGGAACAGGATGCAGAAAATTAGCAAAATTAGCGAGTGACTCTGAAAGGCAGAAGAAGCCTTTCCACTGTCCACTGGAGTAGTACCAGATGATTAGAGGGTGGCAAATGTTGTTCCCTTGTTCAAGAAAGGGAATAGGGATAACCCTGGGAATTATAGACCAGTCAGTCTTACGTCGGTAGTGGGCAAATTATTGGAGAGGATTCTGAGAGACAGGATTTATGATTATTTGGAAAAGCATGGTTTGATTAGAGACAGTCAGCATGGCTTTGTGAGGGGCAGGTCATGTCTCACAAGCCTTATTGAATTCTTTGAAGATGTGACAGAACACATTGATGAAGGAAGAGCAGTGGATGTGGTGTATATGGATTTTAGCAAGGCGTTTGATAAGGTTCCCCATGGTAGGCTCATTCAGAAAGTAAGGAGGCATGGGATTCAGAGAAAGTTGGCTGCCTGGATACAAAATTGGCTGGCCCATAGAAGTCAGAGGGTGGTAGTAGATGGAAAGTATTCAGCATGGAGCTCGGTGACCAGTGGTGTTCCACAAGAATCTGTTCTGGGACCTTTGCTCTTTGTGATTTTTATAAATGACTTGGATGAGGAAGTGGAAGGCTGGGTTAGCAAGTTTGCCGATGACACGAAGGTTGCTGGAGTTGTGGATAGTGTGGAAGGCTGTTGTAGGTTGCAACGGGACATTGACAGGATGCAGAGCTGGGCTGAGAAGTGGCAGATGGAGTTCAACCTGGAAAAGTGTGAAGTGATTCATTTTGGAAGGTCGAATTTGAATGCGGAATACAGGCTTAAAGACAGGATTCTTGGTAGTGTGGAGGAACAGAGGGATCTTGAGGTCCATGTCCACAGGTCGCTCAAAGTTGCCACCCAAGTTGATAGGGTTGTTAAGAAGGCGTATGGTGTGTTGGCTTTCATTAACAGGGGGATTGAGTTTAAGAGCCGCGAGGTTATGCTGCAGCTCTATAAGGCCCTGGTTCGACCACACTTGGAATATTGTGTTCAGTTCTGGTCGCCTCATTATAGGAAGGATGTGGAAGTTTTAGAGAGGGTGCAGAGGAGATTTACCAGGATGCTGCCTGGACTGGAGGGCATGTCCTACTAAGAAAGATTGAGGGAGCTAGGGCTTTTCTCATTGGAGCGAAGAAGGATGAGAGGTGACTTGATAGAGGGGTACAAGATGATGAGAGGCATAGATAGAGTGGATAGTCAGAGACTTTTTCCCAGGGTGGAAAGGGCTATCACTAGGGGGCATAATTTTAAGGTGATTGGAGGAAGGTTTCGGGGAGATGTCAGAGGTAGGTTCTTTACACAGAGTGGTGGGTGCGTGGAATACGCTGCCAGCGGTGGTAGTAGAAGCAGATACATTAGGGGCATTTAAGCGACTCTTGGATAGGTACATGGATGATAGTAGAATGAAGGGTAGGTAGTTAGTTTGATCTTAGAGTAGGTTAAAGGTTCGGCACAACATCGTGGGCCAAAGGGCCTGTACTGTGTTGTACTGTTCTATGTTCTAAGCAAAGGTTAAAAAGTGTGCAACACAGGAATTTGACAGTGTTAAAGGGTATTTATTTAAAAGCAAGGAGTATAGTAAATAAAGCCGATGAGCTGAGGGCACAGATAGACACATGGCAACATGATATCGCTGCTATAACGGAAACTTGGCTTAAAGAGGGGCAAGAATGGCAACTCAACATCCCTGAATATAGAAGTTTTCAGTTTTGATAGAAAGGGAGATTAAAAAAAGGAGGGAGTGTAGCATTATTACTTAAGGAATCAATAACAGCTTCGAGGAGGGATGATATGCTAAATTAATCATCAAAGGAGGCCATATAGGTGGAGTTCAGAAATAAAAAGGGGGCAGCCACATTATTGGGAGTGTACTAGAGACCCCCAAATAGTGAGAGGGAGATTGAAGAACAAATATGTAGGCAGATTTCTGAGTGCAAAAACTTTAGGGCAATAATAGTTGGGGATTTCAACTACCCCAATATCAACTTGGATACAAACAGTGTGAAGGGCACAGAGGGGACAAAATTCTTGAACTGCATTCAAGAGAACTTTTTTAGTCAGCACGTGGCAGGCCCAACGAGAGGGGGCACAATTCTAGATTTAGTCTTCGGTAATGAAGCTGAGCAAGTGGATGAAGTAACAGTGGGTGACCATTTTGGAGATAGTGAGCATAATACAGTTAATTTTAGCATAGTCTGGAAAAGGAGAAAGATAAAACAGAAGCAAAGGTTCTAAATTGGGGGAAGACAAATTTGGGAAACTGAGAGGGTGACCAGGCGAAAGTGAACTGGATGCAGATACTTGAAGGAAAATCAGTGCCGAACCAGTCGGAGGCATTCAAGAGTGAGATACTATAGGCACAGTGTAGGAATGTCCCCACAAAGGTTAAGGGTAGTACTGCCAAATCTAAAGCCCCCTGGTTATCTAAAAGCTTACAGGGTAAGTTAAAGCAAAAAAAAAGCTTATGACTATCACAAATATCTTAATACTTTAGAAAGCCTAGAGGAGTATAGAAAGTGCAGGGGTGTAGTAAAAAAGGAAATTAGAAAAGCAAAGAGCGGACATGAAAAATTATTGGCAGGTAAAATCAAGAAAAACCCGAAAATGTTTTATCAGTAATTTAAGAACAAGAGGATAACTAAGGAAAGGGTAGGGCCTATCAGAGATGTACAGGGAAACGTATGCATGGATGCAGAAGATGTGGGCACAATTCTTAATGAGCTTTTTGTCTCTGTCTTCACAGAGGAGAAGGGTGATGCAGACATTGTAGTTAAAGAGGAGGAGTGTGAAATATTAGATACGATAAGCGTAATGAGAGAGGAATTACTTGAGGGTCTGAAAACCCAGAAAGTGGATCATTCACCAGGACCAGATGGATTGCATCCCAGATTGTTAAAGGAAGCCAGGGAGGAAATAGTAGATGCGCTGAGGATCATCTTCAAATCCTCACTAGATACAGGCGAGGTACCAGCTGATTGGAGGTATTGTTTAAAAAGAATGCGGGGGATAAGCCAGGTAATTATAGGCCAGTCAGTCTGACCTCGGTGGTGGGTGAATTGTTAGAATCTATTCTGAGGGACAGGATAAACTGTCACTTAGAAAGGCACGGATTAATCAGGGATAGTCGGCATGGAACTGTTAGGGGAAGGTTATGTCTTACTAACTTGATTGAGTTTTTTTGAGGAAGTGACAAGGAGGATTGATGAGGGTAGTGCAGTGGAATTGGTCTACATGGATTTTAGTAAGACATTTGACAAGGTCCCACATGGCAGACTGGTCAGTAAAATGAAAGCCCATGGAATACAGGTGAAGGTGGCATGTTAGATCCAGAATTGGCTCAGTGACAGGAAACAAAGGGTAGTAGTCGACAGATATTTTTGTGAATGGAAAGCAGTTTCCAGTGGCGTTCCACAGGGCTTAGTGTTGGGTCCCTTGCTGTTTGTGGTATATATTAATGATTTGGACTTAAATGCATGATTGGGAAATTTGCTGATGACACAAAAATTAGCCGTGTAGTTAATAGTGAGGAGGAAAGCCATGGATTCCAGAATGATATCAATGCTTTGGTTGAGTGGGCGGAAAAGTGGCAAATGGAATTCAATCCAGAGAAGTGTGAGGCAATGCTTTTGGGGAGGGCAAATAAAGTGAGAAAATATACAATAAACGGGCGGATATTGAGAAGGGTGGAAGAGGCGAGAGACCTTGGAGTGCATGTCCACAGGTCCCTGAAGGTGGCAGGACATGTGGATAGAATGGTGAAGAAGGCATATGGAATGCTTTCCTTTATTGGCTGAGGTATAGAATACAAAAGCTGTGATGCTGGAACTGTTTAGAGTGTTGGTTAGGCCACAGCTGGAGTATTGCGTGCAGTTCTGGTCACCACATTAAAGAAAGGACATAATTGCTCTGGAAAGACTACAGAGGAGATTTACAAGAATGTTGCGAGGGCTTGAAGGTTGAAGCTATGAGGAAAGATTGGATAGGCTAGGGTTGTTTTCCCAGGAACTTGAGGAGGCTGAGGGATGACTTGATTGAGGTGTATAAAATTATGAGGGGCCTAGATAGAGTGGACAGGAAGGACCTGTTTCCCCTGGCGGGGAGGTCAGTTACAGGGAGCACAGATTTAAGGTGATTGGTAGAAGGATTAGAGGGGACATGAGGGGAAACTTTTTCACCCAGAGGGTGGTGGGTGTCTGGAATTCGCTACCAGGAATGGTGGTGGAGGCAGAGACTTTCAATTCTTTTAAAAGGTACCTGGACATGTACCTGAGGTGATGTAACCTGCAGGGCTATGGACCAGGTGCTGGAAGGTGGGATTAGTTTGGGTGGATAGTTTATTCGGCCAGCGCAGACATGATGGGCTGAATGGTCTCCTTCTGTGCTGTACTTTTGCTATGGTTCCAAGGCTGCTGAGCACGCATCTCTCCCATGGCCAGGAGAATTCTATGCACCCTCAGAATTCCCCTCTCTTTTGCACCCTGGTGACTGCAGACCAGGAAGCATGCCACCTGGCTCTATCTTTGGACTCACCTTTCCAGGCCGAACAAGGCCACTGAAACTGGCACTGCACCCAGTTCCTCCTCACCACTTATCTGCCACTGACCTCATTAGCCATCTCCAGCTATGTCCTCTTGGTGAATCTTGCAGGCTTTCTGTTGCCACTGGCAGGGAACAGGGTGTTTCTTCTTTCTGTCACTGCCTCGGGCAGCATCTCTAGTGAGGCATTCGAGAAATGGCGGGATGGAGCTGCCCTGACATGGGAGGTGGGAGGCCTCCTTTCTCATTGCACCTTTTTCCATCCCTTGGGCGAACAATGTCAGCAAGGGCTGCCATCCACCCTTTAAATTGAGCCTGCCAGTGCCTATGTCCTGCCTCCTTACCTGAAACTAGCAGTCTGCCTCTGCTAATTGGGCAGTGAATGCAACTCTAGGCCAGTTAGCTCCTTTACATAACAAATTGCAATGCATTGCATTGCTGACGCACTGTGGGGTTGGGACCCAGAAGTCAGGGTCCCAAGCCCGGAATAGAAATCCTGCCCTGGACCACTACTCTGAAGCAGCATTTTGTCATGTATACCCTTGGTCTAAGTGCATGGTGTGTATTCTGTGGACCTTCTGTTCTGCTGACATACTTGGTTGAAGATTTCACATCATCCTCCAGACCAAGCTTTGGAAAAGAGTTCATTGGCAACCAAGTTTATTAGCCAAACTTTCCAAGAGGCCTGCTGTGCTGCTTGTAAAATGATGCAAAAGTTTTGTGGGGAACAGTTACAATAACTCTGACTGTGTTTGAGTATAGCACTCAACACAGGTGACTTAAAATATAGACCTACCTATGTTTGCTACACATGCAGTATACTTTAAATAATGATGTCAGGGGATCAGACAGGTGTTTCTGTGGCATTAAACATGACTCCAAGATGGTGTGTTGCCTCCCTGGTGCCAGGGTCAAGGATGTCACTGAGCTGCTGCGGGACATCCTTCTGGGAGAGAGTGAACAGCCAGAGGTCATGGTCTACAATGTCGAATATCCTTGAATATTCAGTTCCCTGTTTTGGTCAGCTGTAGCCACGTTTCCTTAATGACAATTAGATCATGCGCATTTACCTCTATTTGTGCCTTTAAATCATCTACCTTGTTGCGAATGCTGTGTCAGGGGAATTTGGACAGACTTAGTAAGCTGCATTTTAAATGTCTGCCACCAAGTGCAGCACAGTGGCGCAGTGGTTAGCACCGTAGCCTCACAGCTCCAGCGACCCGGGTTCAGTTCTGGGTACTGCCTGTGTGCAGTTTGCAAGTTCTCCCTGTGACTGTGTGGGTTTCCTTCGGGCACTCTGGTTTCCTCCCACAGCCAAAGACTTGCAGGTTGATAGGTAAATTGGCCATTGTAAATTTCCCCTAGTGTAGGTAGGTGGTAGAAGAATTGTGGGGATGTGGTAGGGAATATGGGATTAATTTGTAGGATTAGTATAAAATGGGTGGTTGATGGTCGGCACAGACTCGGTGGGCCGAAGGGCCTGTTTCAGTGCTGTATCTCTAAATAAATAAATAGTCAGCAGTGAACATAAACTATGGCAGTCCAAATGCACAGACCACATGTCGTGGATAAACGCAATGGCTCATTTAAATGACCGGGGCGTACTGCTTCCTTGCCCCCGATGACGTGGGGGGCAGGTGTTCCGTCCCTGACAATAGCATCAGCAGCCTTTACGCAGGGGCTGACGCCATTTTTAAAGGGCTTCGAGCCCTTCCATTTAATTTTAATATTTAAAGAAAAATAACTTTAAAAAATTAAATAAAGTGATCCCGACTATCTCCCAGCCCCATATGACCATAAACTATATTACTTGCGCTCTCCCCCCAAAACACTTACCTGTGCTCCCGACTTTCTCCGCCAAAAAACTCATAAACTTTAAACTTTACGCCTTCTCACCATCCCCAGACCAATTCAATTACTTTGACACCACTCCCCCCCCACACTGCACTGAAAAACATACCTGTTCCCCCCTCCACACCAGTGTTCCACCTCGGATCCCCAGATGGGGATCCGAAGGAGCAGGAGTGTTGGCTGTCTGCAGCAATATCGTACTGGAGCAGACGGCGGGAGTGGGTAAGTCATTTATTCATTAATTTAAATTAATTAGCATATTCAGATGTGGCTTCTGCCGCCGGCAATATGGGATCAGGTCTTTCCGGTGTCGAGGCCCGTGTCGGGCCTCTCCCGGAGGCATTTTCCAGTTCCTCCCCCATGCCACGACCCCCGACGGTGGTCTGTAAAATTCGCCCCAGTGAGTAGGCAAGAACGTGGCAAATGAAATATAATGTGGAAAAATGTGAGGTTATCCACTTTGCTAGGAGGAATAGATGTGCAGAGTATTTCTTAAATGGTAAGAGATTAGAAAGTGTAGATGTACAAAGGGACCTGGATGCCTTCGTTAATAAGTCACTGAAAGCTAACATGCAGGTGCAGCAAGCAATTAGGAAGGCTAATGGTATGTTAGTCTTTATCGCAAGAGGATTTGAGTGCAGGAGTAGTGAAGTCTTGCTTCAAGTGTATAGAACATTGGTTAGACAGCACCTGGAGTAATGTGTGCAGTTCTGGTCCCCTTACCTTAGGAAGAACATTATTACCATGGAGGGAGTGCAACGAAGGTTCACCAGACTTGTTCCCGGGATGGCGGGACTGTCCAATGAAGAGAGATTGGGGAAACTGGGCCTGTATTCTCTAAAGTTTCGAAGAACAAGAGGTGATCTCATTGAAACCTACAAAATACTTAAAGGTATAGACAGGGTAGATGCAAACAAGATGTTTCCCCTGGTTGGGGAGTCTAGAACCAGGGGACACAATTTCAAAATAAGGGAAAGCCACTTAGGACAGAGATGAGGAGAAATTTCTTTGCTCAGAGGGTTGTGAATCTTTGGAATTCTCTACCCCAGAGGGCTGTGGAAGCTCAGTCATTGAGTATGTTTAAAACAGAGTGACAGGTTTCCAAATACCAATGACATAAAGGGATATGGGGATAGTGTGGGAAAAAGGCATTGAAGTGGATGATCAGCCATGATCGTATTTAATGGTGGAGCAGACTCAATGGGCTGAATGGCCTACTTCTGCCCCTATGTTCCTATCTTTTCTCTATTTTATCTCTCCCAGGGTGCGTGTGTGGGCTGGTTTATTGGATTAACCTTTTCCATGTGGATAGGGATTGGTGGTCTGATCTTTCCACCTTCAAGTGAATTCACAGAGTTACTCAAAACATCAACAGTAGGCTGCCTGGAGGTTAATGCTACCATCTCTACCCCTGTGAATGTTTCATCTCTGCCAACCTCCATAACATCTAGCAAACAGGAAGAAAGGTAAGTCATTAAATCAGTCTGGAACTGAGTTGGAGCATTTATTTTAGTTTAATTTTTTCAGTTCCTCCACATATACAATAGTCTTCTAGTCTCAAGATAGCTCAACCTATAGACATCTACACAGATTCTGGGGGCTTCAAAACAGGAAATTTGCAATAAGGTATTTTAAAAATTGTTCTCTTTGGGGGTCCAGGCCCTTTGAAAAACCCAGATCTGACTGGTGATCCCCACATGTGCCCTTAGAAAAGTTGGTATGCCTCATCTCTCTCAGCATACCAGCTACCACTGATTTGCTAGGTTCCCATCCAGGGCTGTAAGTGGAAACTTCCAGCTTAGAGAGTTACTTTCCCGATCTATCATTTAACTTTTGAGGGATGGATGGATATTCCACTACTAACAAGGTAATTCAGAAATGGCAGAGATTGAAGTAACTAGGTGTCCCCCATTTCCTTAGAGGTTCGACTGATCTACTGCTGATGTTAAAGTGGTAGACCATTGAAACATCCATGGAATTTCAGGACTTCTGTATTTTTTTATATGGACAATCATTGGCACATGCTCAGGTAATAAGTAAATGAATCATTGGACACATGAAGAGAAAAGCCACACAGCTAATCCCTAGACATAAGAGTTCTGTGCTTTTGAGAAAGGAATGGAGAAACATGTGAGCTTTTCAGCTTTGAAGGAACAAACCTGAAAGTCGATTTGTAGTGGTGTAAGGTATGAAAAAGGTAAATCCACAAAATGTAAGTTAACCTGCACGAATAGGACATGGTGCCACAGGTTCAAACTAGTAAAAGATAAATTTAGGACTGATATTTGGAACTTTTTTTCTGCACAAAGACTGATCAACATGTAGAATAAACTCCACGATACAGTAGTGGAAGCAGGAATCCTGGAATCATTAAGAACCTATTGAATGCTGCAGTAGGGGGACTTTGTCAGTTTCAATAGGTCAAATGGTTTTCTTCATCTGTAATTATCTTGTGTTCTAGATAATTCAGGACAAATTGTATCACAAAGTGTTACAATTTTGGGTCTTTTCTGCTGTTCTGATCCTAAAAGTATTTCAACAACTTTTTTTTGTAGAATGGTGAAGAATGCATATGGAATGCTTTCCTTTATTGGCCAAGGTATAGAATACAAAAGCAGGGTTGTGATGCTGGAACTGTATAAAACAATGGTTAGGCCACAGCTGGAGTATTGTGTACAGTTCTGGTCACCACATTACAGAAAGTACATAATTGCTCTGGCGAGAGTACAGAGGAGATTTACAAGAATGTTGCCAGGGCTCGAAAGTTGCAGCTATGGGGAAAGATTGGATAGGCTAGGGTTGTTTTCCTTAGAAGAGAGGAGGCTGAGGAGTGACTTATTAGAGGTGCACAAAATTATGAGGGGCCTAGATAGAGTAGACAAGCAGGACCTGTTTCCCCTGGCGGAGCGGTCAATTACCAGGGGGCACAGATTTAAGGTGATTGGTAGAAGGATTAGAAGGGACATGAGGAAAAGCTTTTTCCCCCAGAGGGTGGTGGGTTTCTGGAATTCACTGCCATGAATGGTGGTGGAGGCAGAAACCCTCAATTCTTTTAAAAGTACCTGGACATGCACCTCTAAGTAGCATGTGCATGCACATGGCTGCCCAGCAACGTGGAAGTTACTGCACAGGCCACTCACAAGGTGTTCCCTTTAAAATACTGCACATGCACAGCTGTGTGAAATGATGTAAAGGTACAGAGCATTCTTATTGAACTGGCTGCGCACGATGAAAAAAAATTTAGAGGTGACATTAGTGTATAGTACGAATTTACTAGAATGATACCAGGGTTTAAAGGATTAAATTTTGAGGACAATTGCCTTGTATTCCCTTCAGTTTAGAAGGTTGAGGGATGATCGAATTGAAGAATTTAAAATGACTCAGGCATTCAATAGGCTGGATACAGAGCACGTTTTCCTCTGGAAGGGGAATCTGAAACAAGAGACATAATCTTATAATTTGAGCTAGGCTATTTAGGAGTGAAATCAGGAAGCCCTTTTTCACACACAGGCTAGTCAATTGAAATTTTCAAGACAGATCTATAGATATCAAGAGCTATGGATAAAAGATGTGAAAATGGTGTTAAGGTACAGATCAGTTACAATCAGCCATGAATGGCAGGTCAGAGTCAAAGGGCTGAATGGTCTACTCCTGTTCCTATATTCCTAAACTAGGGTTCTATAAGCTGTTATTTACTCGCTAGAACAGAATTAATGCTTTTGTTTTCCCTTTTATATTTCAGGCCCGGCATAGCAGAGAATTTGTACTCCATATCACTTTACTACTACAGCTCAATCGCTTGCCTGAGTACAGTTCTGGTGGGATTGTTAGTCAGTATGCTGACTGGTAGGTGAAATTAAAATGTAAATTATGGCAAGTCAGATACCAGTCAGCTACACCCATTGATTTAGTCAAGGTGGTAAAAAAATGTTTAATAACAAGTTGATTTCCCATAACATTGCACATACTAAGTCAGAAAATATGGTCTCTCTCTTACCTCTCTGTATGTTGTCTTCATGTTGCTGTTTCTGTATCGCTCCTCTTTTGCTATTTCTTTCTGCTTCTCTTTCTGTTAATGTCCTTGCTTTACTTTTGTCCTCTTTTCCTTCTATTTCTTCTCTTTTGAGTGTGAGGTGGTGGATGATTAGCTTGCAGGTACAGCAAGTAATTAGGAAGGCAAATGGAACGTTGGCCTTTATTGCAAGGGGGATGGAATGTATAAAAGTAGGGAAGCTACAACAGTAGATGGCATTGGTGAGACCATACCTAGAGTACTGCGTTCAGTTTTGGTCTAAAAACAGAAAGTGCTGGAAATACTCAGCAGATCAGGCATCATCTGTGGAGAGAGAAGGAGAGTTAACGTTTCAGGTCAGTGACCTTTCATCAGAACATCAGGGGTTTTCAGATTTCCAGCATCTGCAGTATTTTGCTTTTATTACACTTTAGGTCTCCTTACTTAAGGAGGGTTAAACTTGCATTGGGAGCAGTTTAGTGAAGGTTCACTAGGCTGATTCCTGGGATGAAGAGGTTGTCTTATGAGGAAAGGTTGAGCAGCTTGGGCCTATACTCTTTGAATGAGAAGTAATCTTATTGAAACATATAAGATTCTGAGGGGGCTTGACAGGGTAGATGCTGAGAGGATGTTTCCCCTCATGGGGGAATCTAGAACTAGGGGGCACAATTTCAGAATAAGGGATGTGGAGGAATTTCTTCTCTCAGAGGGTTGTTAGTGTTTGGAATTCTCTTCCCCAGAGAGCAGTGGAGGCTGGGTCATTGAATACATTCACGGCTGAGTTAGACAGATTTTTGATCTGCAAGGGAGTCAAGGGCTACTAGGAGCAGGCAGGAAAGTGGAGTTAAGGCCACAATCAGATCAGCCATGATTTTATTAAATGGCAGAGCAGGCTCAAGGGGCTGAATGGCCTCCTTGTGCTCCTATTTCTTATGTCCTTATGGCATGGCAGGGAGAGGAGCCGCCATCTGCTGCAGGCTGCATTTCCTGGTGGGGGAAGACTTGGCCTTTGAGGCACCCATCCCATTCCTTCCACCGAATCAATCATGGTTACCAGCCCTCTGGCTTTCCCATCATATCCCCTATTCTTTCATTTTCCTACAACCCCTTATCTTCCTGCAACTTCTTCATTCCCATCATTATTCCTACTTTTTCATATTACCTGCTTTTTTTAAATTCATTCGTGGGATGTGGGCATCGCTGGCAAAGCCAGCATTTATTGCACATCCCTAATTGCACTTGAGAAGGTGATGGCAAGCTGCCTTCTTGAGCTGCTGCAGTCCATTTCTATAGGTAAACTCACAGTGCTGTTAGGGAGGGAGTTCCAGGATTTTGACCCAACGATAGTGAAGGAAGGGAGATATATTTCCAAGTCAGAATGGTGTGTGGCTTGGAGGGAAACTTGCAGGTGGTGGTGTTCCCATATGCCTCTGGCCCTTGTTCTTCTAGGTGACAGAGGTCGCAGGTTTGGAAGGTGCTGTTGGAGGAGCCTTGGTGCGTTGCTGCAGTGCATCTTATAGATAGTATACACTGCAGCCAGGTACAATGGTGATGGGGGATGGATTGCCACTCAAGCAGGCCACTTTGTCCTGGATGGCGTCGAGCTTCTTGAGGGTGGTTGGAGCTGTACTCATCCAGGAAATTGGAGAGTACGCCATCACATTCCTGGTTTGTGCCTTGTAGAGAGTAGGCAGGCTTTGGGGAGTTAGGAAGTGAGTTACTCACCGCAGAATTGTCAATCTCTAACCTGCTGTTGTAGTCACAGTATTTATATGGCTGATCCAGTTAAGTTTCTGGTCAATGGTGATCCCCAGGATGTTGATGGTGAAGAATTTAGCAATGGTACTGCTGTTGAACATCAAGGGAGATGGTTAGATTCTCTGTTGTTTGAGATGGTCATTGTCTGGTACTTGTGTGGTGCAAATGTTACTTGCCTCTTCTCAGCCCAAGCCTGAATGTTGTCCAGGTGCTTGCTGCATGCAAGCACAGACTGCCTCATTATCTGAGAAGCTGCGAATGGAACTGAACAATGTGCAATCGTCTGCGAAGATCCCCAATTTTAACTCTATGATGGAGGGAAGGTCATTGATGAAGCAGCTAAAGATGGTTGGTCCTAGCACTTCTCTGAGGATCTCCTGTAGTGATATCCTGGAGTTATGATGATTGGCCTCCAATAAATATAACTGTCTCCTTTGTGCTAGGTATTACACTAACCAATGGGGAGTTTTCCTTTGATTCCCATTGACTTTCGTTTTACTTGGGCTCCTTAATGCCACATTTGGTCAAATGCTGCCTTGATGTCAAGGGCTGTCACTCTCATCTGACCTCTAGAATTCAGCTTTCTTTGGACCATGTTTGGACCAAGGCTGTAATGAAATCTGGAGCCGAATGGTCCTAGCAGAACACAAACTGAGCATCGGTGAGCAGGTTATTGCTGAGTAAGTGCCATCTTGATAGCACTGTCAATGACACCTTAAAGCACTTTGCTGATGATTGAGAGTAGACTAATGGGGTGGTAATTGGATTGGTTTTGCCCTACATTTTGTGGAGAGGACATACCTGAACAATTTTCCCCTTTGTCGGGTAGATGCTAGTATTGTAGCTGTACTGGAACAGGGGTGGGTGCTAGGGGTACAGCCAGTTCTGGAGCTCCAATCTTCAGCACTACAGTTGGGATGTTGTCAGGGCCCATAGCCTTTGCTGTATCCAGTGCCTTCAGCTGTTTCTGGATATCACATGGAGTTGAAAATGCTTCAGCCTTGTCTTTTGCATTGACACGCTGGGTTCCGTCATCATTGAGGGATGGGGATGTTTATGGAGTCTCCTCCTCCCATTAGCTGTTTGATTATCCACACTGTTCATGACTGGATGTGGCAGGACTGCAGAGCTTTAATCCAATCCATTGGTTGTAGGATTGCTTAGCTCTGTCTATAGCATGTTGCCTCTGCTGTTTAGCATTACGTGGTCCTGTTATAACGTCAGCAGGTTGACATCTCATTTTTAGGTATGCCTGGTGCTGTTCCTGGCAAGCTCTCCTACACTCCTCATTGGACTAATGTTGATCCTCTGGCTTGATGGTAATAGTAGAATGAGGCATATGCTGGGTCATGAGGTTACATATGTGGTTGAAGGCAATTCTGCTGATGGCCCACAGTGCCTAATGGATGCCCAATTTTCAGCTGCTCGATCTATTCTGATTCTATCCCATTTAGCATAGTGTTAGTGCCACACATCACGATGGATGGTGTCCCCAGTGTGAAGACAGACTTCATCTCAACAAGGGGACCTACAATACTGTTGGGTATAGAATCATCTGTGACATGTAGATTGGTGAGGATAAGGTCAAGCTTAACGCTTCTTCTCACACTTGCTTCACAATCACTCCTTTAAAAAAGGTGACCAGAGACCCCCACACTCCTGCAATCTTTTTCTCTCCTCCACTCCTATCCATTTCCCTTAAAGAGGCTCTTTATATTTTTTACATTTTTGTTATAAAATAAATCAACTTAGGATGACAGAAGATATTCTTTCTTTCTGTCTCTCTCCAGTGTCAGTAATTAGTTTGTTTACAAACATCAGTAAAACACAGGTGAAATAATTTGAGGCTTTCTGTTTACTGAAATTAGGAAACAAAATGGCACTTCTTTCTTTTTCTTTTGGGCCTCCTTATCTCGAGAGACAATGGATACGCGCCTGGAGGTGGTCAGTGGTTTGTGAAGCAGCGCCTGGAGTGGCTATAAAGGCCAATTCTGGAGTGACAGGCTCTTCCACAGGTGCTGCAGAGAAATTTGTTTGTCGGGGCTGTTGCACAGTTGGCTCTCCCCTTGCGCCTCTGTCTTTTTTCCTGCCAACTACTAAGTCTCTTCGACTCGCCACAATTTAGCCCTGTCTTTATGGCTGCCCGCCAGCTCTGGCGAATGCTGGCAACTGACTCCCACGACTTGTGATCAATGTCACACGATTTCATGTCGCGTTTGCAGACGTCTTTATAGCGGAGACATGGACGGCCGGTGGGTCTGATACCAGTGGCGAGCTCGCTGTACAATGTGTCTTTGGGGATCCTGCCATCTTCCATGAGGCTCACATGGCCAAGCCATCTCAAGCGCCGCTGACTCAGTAGTGTGTATAAGCTGGGGGTGTTGGCCGCTTCAAGGACTTCTGTGTTGGAGATATAGTCCTGCCACCTGATGCCAAGTATTCTCCGAAGGCAGCGAAGATGGAATGAATTGAGACGTCGCTCTTGGCTGGCATACGTTGTCCAGGCCTCGCTGCCATAGAGCAAGGTACTGAGGACACAGGCCTGATACACTCGGACTTTTGTGTTCCGTGTCAGTGCGCCATTTTCCCACACTCTCTTGGCCAGTCTGCACATAGCAGTGGAAGCCTTACCCATGCGCTTGTTGATTTCTGCATCTAGAGACAGGTTACTGGTGATAGTTGAGCCTAGGTAGGTGAACTCTTGAACCACTTCCAGAGCGTGGTCGCCAATATTGATGGATGGAGCATTTCTGACGTCCTGCCCCATGATGTTCGTTTTCTTGAGGCTGATGGTTAGGCCAAATTCATTGCAGGCAGCTGCAAACCTGTCGATGAGACTCTGCAGGCACTCTTCAGTGTGAGATGTTAAAGCAGCATCGTCAGCAAAGAGGAGTTCTCTGATGAGGACTTTCCGTACTTTGGACTTCGCTCTTAGACGGGCAAGGTTGAACAACCTGCCCCCTGATCTTGTGTGGAGGAAAATTCCTTCTTCAGAGGATTTAAACGCATGTGAAAGCAGCAGGGAGAAGAAAATCCCAAAAAGTGTGGGTGCGAGAACACAGCCCTGTTTCACACCACTCAGGATAGGAAACAAAATGGCACTAGAGAGTAGATTTTCCTCTGGGTCCCTCAATGTGTACCTAACAAAGCAGTGTACCTGAGATGCATTGTGTCTTTCACAGGGAAGTTGTCCTTGCATTTTCAGTCCCAGACCATTTGCATGACCTAGATGCACTTGAAGTGGCAGCTCAGTCTCTTGCCGAGACTAGTGCCAGAAGGCAGTGCAGTAAAAAGGAGTAAACATTGAAAACAGCAGGCAGAAAGAACCTTGAAATTGAAATGGTGATGCTGGGAGGGACAAATGACAAAGACGAATTGGAACTTTCCTGCAAATTCTTCAAGATATCCTCAATTCCCTCTCCATCCCTTCAGAATCCTGGCACAAGTCTTGTTGCCAGGTTTCTTCTGGCACTCCTGTTTCCACACTGACCACTTTCAATGATTGGCTGGAGGAAACTGAGACATTAGGCAGGGAATGTCACTCATGCCTGACTAGCATTGTAAACCAGCAGCAGCCAGAAGGCCGTAATGCAGTTGGAAAATTTCTTCCCTGGATTTTCTGGCACTAGGTGCAGTTAGATAATGGACCTCCACAGGGGCTGTGTCTGGACCACACAAAAGCCTTTGACAAGAAATTCATGGGATCCTGTCACTTCGCACTTGAGGTGCCCACCTGTTGGGTTAGCAAGTTGGTGCTCACAGTGAAAAATTTATCTTAAAACCTGTGCGTCCAGGTGGCTGTGAATTGTCAGGTAATACTATTCAAAGGAGAGCAGAGCTGAATTTTAAGGGAACGAAGTGGAACTTCTGACATCGCATCTTGATTTTGTCCATGACGGCAAACATGGAGGGCTGAGTTCCGATAGCGATGTGGCGGGCAGGTAATTAAGAAACTTTAGGGGCCAATTAAATGCGATTTTACAGTTACTCAGTTGCTGCTTGTCTTCTATCTGAGTAACAACTCCCAGTTTCTTCAGAGATGAACAGAGGGTCACATATTTCTCTCAATCCCCATTTTTTCTAAGGAGGCTTTCTGGAACTTTCTAATGAAATTCAAGGCTCTACATGCCCCAGGATGCCCATTCACACTTGGAGGGGTTGGCTCTTTCAAAGTCAATGTGTAAGGATGGCCTTGACTGTTGTGCTAATGAAGCCGTTTTAGGTAATTCAATCAGCTAGAGCAAGCCATTGTCTTGGCTGGGCTTCTTGTTAGAAATTTTGTCTCCAGTTCAATCTCCTGGTATTTCAGATGTAAATTGCAGTGGCCATCTTGGCTGCTAGTTTTTTAAAAGTTAACTTGTAGGATTTCTCCCATTAAAAGTCTAAGGTAAGTTTCCAATCGCTGAAATTAATATTTCTCATTTGGCACATAGGGTTTTCTTAACAAATGTTTGAAGAAGTTTTGTAGAATCGTAGAATGATACAGCATAGAAGGAGGCAATTCAGCCCACTAAGCTTATGCTGACTCTTTGGTAGAGCTGTCCAATTAGTTCCACTCCTGTACTCTTTCCCCATAGCTCTGTAATTATTTCCCTTCAAATATTTATGTAATTTCCTTTTTGAAAGTTACTATTGAATCATTCCACCACTCTTATAGGCAGTGCATTCCAGATCATAGCAACTCGCTGTATAAAAAAAAGTTTCCTTCTGTTCCCACATGTTCTTTTGTCAATTGCCTTGGGCTGAATTTTATGGAACCCCAAGGGATAGACCTTCCTGCGCCAGGCCATTGAAGCCCTGAAGTGGCCAATGGCCACTTAAGGATCTCTTTCCACAGCCACCTCAATTTTGTAGAAGATGGAGGGGCCCATTGCGGTGGCAAGACACTGCCAGGTAAAGCCTGATGGCCCACTAGTGAAACCAGGGGAGGGGCCCCTCCTTTGGGAGCAATCCAGGGCCCCAGAGGGGCCCTCCGATGGCGATCACCGCCTCTGCCCTGATTAACACACCCCCACCCCGTCGCCAGGGCCTACCTGAATGGCCCTGGTGACCCCGGCGCCACTCACTTTATCTCTCCCAGGTCTCCGGACTCTTTGGTACAGCAGGACCTCCTGCAATACCGGCAGCGGCCACTACTCCCAGTAGCGCTACCAGTACAGCAGAGCTGCTGGGCTGCCAGCCTTCTGATTGGCTGGCAGCTCTTAGAGGTGGGAGCTTATCACTTAAAAGGACGGTGTCCCTGACGACAGGCAGTTAATTGCCTGCCCACCATGGAATTGCAATGGAGGTCCGACAGAGGGTCGAGGTGGGGTCTTACCCCACCTTCTGGCCCACCGTCAGGCCCCCTGTGGCCAGAACAAAATACAGCCCCCTAAATCTGTGTCCTTTAGTTACCAACCCTTCTACCACTGAAAACATTTTCTCCTTATTTACTATATCAAAACCGTTCATGATTTTGAACACCATTAAATCTCCTCTTAACATTGTCTGCTGCAAGGAGGACAACTCCAGCTTCTTCAGTCTCTCCACACAAATGAGTTCCCTCAGTCCTCGTACCATTCTAGTAAATCTCTTCTGCCCTCTGTTATGGCTAAGTGGTGCGATGTGGGTGGTTCCCACTGTTCAACTCCCTACCTGACTGCAGCAAGTGTTTTGTTAATAGGGTTTAACCCCTTGGTGTTTGGTTTTTCAAATGAACAGACAGTGATATGTTTTCTTGCAGGTGTACAAAACAGAAAATCAATTGTTTATTGATCAATACGCCTTATCCCAAAATTTTTACAACCGCTCCACTCACACATTCACTCACACGCACAAGAAGAGACCGATAGAGAAGGAAAAGAGGGAAAATGATTTTTAGTGAGGTGGGGGGAGGTGACGATAAACCCGTTGAATTCTCTTGGAAATTAAGTACTCGATGGGTGCAGGCCTGAGATGATTGTAGATTTCTCTCTTGATTGATAGTTCATAGAAACATAGAAACATAGAAAATAGGAGCAGGAGTAGGCCATTCGGCACTTCAAGCCTGCTCCGCTATTCATTATGATCACGGCTGATCATCCAATTCAGTAACCTGTTCCCGCTTTCTCCCCATATCCTTTGATCCCTTTCGCCCCAAGAGCTATATCTAACTCCTTCTTGAAAACATACAATGTTTTGGCCTCAACTGTTTTCTGTGGTAGTGAATTCCACAGGCTCACCACTCTCTGGGTGAAAAAATTTCTCCTCATCTCAGGCCTGAAAGGTTTACCTCGTATCCTTAGACTATGACCCCTGGTTCTGGACACCCCCACCATCGGGAACATCCTTCCTGCATCTACCCTGTCAAGTCCTGTTAGAATTTTATAGGTTTCTATGAGATCCCCCCTCACTCTTCTGAACTACAGCGAATATAATCCTAACCGACTCAATCTCTCCTCATACGTCAGTCCCGCTATCCCAGGAATCAGTCTGGTAAACCTTTGCTGCACTCCCTCTATGGCAAGAACATCCTTCCTCAGATAAGGAGACCAAAACTGCACACAATATTCCAGGTGTGGCCTCACCAAGGCCCTGTATAATTGTAGCAAGACATCTCTGCTCCTATAATCAAATCCTCTCGCTATGAAGGCCAACATACCATTTGCCTTTTTTACCACCTGTTGCACCTGCATGCTTACCTTCAGCGACTGGTGTACGAGAACACCCAGGTCTCGTTGCATATTCCCCTCTCTCAGTTCATAGAGATTCAGATAATAATCTGCCTTCATGTTTTTGCTACCAAAGTGGATAACCTCACATTTATCCACATTATACTGCATCTGCCATGCTTTTGCCCACTCACTCAACTTGCCCAAATCACCTTGAAGCCTCTCTGCACCCTCCTCACAACTCACCCTCCCACCCAGTTTTGTGTCATCTACAAATTTGGAGATATTACATTTCGTTCCCTCTCCTAAATCATTAATATATATTGTGAATAGCTGGGGTCCTAGCACCGATCCCAGTGGTACCCCACTAGTCACTGCCTGCCATTCAGAAAAAGACCCGTTTATTCCTACTCTTTGCTTCCTGTCTGGCAACAAATTTTCTATCCATCGCAATACACTATCCCCAATCCCATGCGCTTTAATTTTACATGCTAACCTCTTATGTGGGACTTTGTCGAAAGCCTTCTGAAAGTCCTAATAAACCACATCCACTGGCTCCCCATTATCAACTCTACTAGTTACATCCTCGAAGAATTCCAGTAGATTTGTCAAGCATGATTTCCCTTTCGTAAATCCATGCTGACTCTGTCCGATTCTACCACTGTTCTGCAAGTGCTCTGCTATAAAATCTTTGATAATGGACTCTAGAATTGTCCCCACTACCTACGTCAGGCTGACTAGTCTATAATTCCCTGTTTTCTCTCTACCTCCCTTTTTAAATAGTGGGGTTACATTAGCTATTCTCCAATCTGTAGGAACTGTTCCAGAGTCGAGAGAATCTTGAAAGATGACCATCAATGCATCCACTATTCTTAGGGCCACTTCTTTAAGTACTCTGGGATGTAGATTATCAGGCCCTGGGGATTTATTGGCCTTCAATCCCATCAATTTCCCCAACACCATTTCTCGACTAATACTGATTTCCTTCAGTTCCTCCCTCTGACTAAACCCTGTGTTCCCTAACATTTCTGGTATGTTATTTGTGTCCTCCTTTGTGAAGACAGAACAAAAGTATGCATTTAGCTGGTCAGCCATTTCTTTGTTCCCCATAATGAATTCCCCTGTTTCTGACTGTAAGGGACCTACATTTATCTTCACCAATCTTTTTCTCTTCACATACCTATCGAACCTTTTACAGTCAGTTTTTATGTTCCCCGCAAGCTCTACTCTAAGTAACGTTTCCCAATCGGTCATGGCCAACACGCGCCTCATACCTTTGTAGTTTCCTTTATTAAGATTCAGGACCCTAGTCTCAGAATCAACTACGTCACTCTCCATCTTGATGAAGAATTCTATCATATTATGTTCGCTTATCCCCAAGGGGTCTAGCACAACTAGATTGTCAATTATTCCTCTCTCATTACACAATACCCAATCTAGGATGGCCGGTTTTCTAGTTGGTTCCTCAATGTACTGGTCTAGAAAACCATCCCGTATACACTCCATGAATTCCTCCTCTCCGGTATTGTGACTAATTTGATTTACCCAATCTATATGCAGGTTAAATTCACCCATAATTACAGATATTCCTTTATCACATGCCTCTCTAATTTCCTGTTTATTGCCATTCCCAACATCACCACTACAGTTTGGGGGTCTATATACAACCCCCACTAACGTTTTTGTCCCTTAGTGTTTCTCAGCTCTACCCATACAGATTCTACATCGTCAGAGCTAATATCCTTCCTCACTATTGTGTTAATTTCCTCTTTAACCAGCAATGCAACTCCACCGCCTTTTACTTTTTGTCTGTCCTTCCTAAATACTGAATACCCCTGGATGTTCATTTCCCATCCCTGATCACCCTGCAGCCATGTCTCCGTAATCCCGACTATATCATACCCATTTACATCTATTTGCACGATTAATTCATCCACTTTATTGCGAATGCTCTGTGCGTTAAGGCACAAAGCCTTAAGGCTTGTCTTTTTAACATTACCTGTCCCCTTCCCACTAGTTTTCACTGTGGCCCTGTTTGATTCTGGCCTTTGATTTCTCTGCCTATCATTTTTCTTATTCCCCTTACTGTCTTTTGTTCTTGTCCTTGATCCCCCCTCCTCTGACTCATTGCAAAGGTTCCCATCCCCCTGCCATTTTAGTTTAAACCCTCCCCAACCACTCTAGCAAATACTCCTCCTAGGACATCTTTCCTGGTCCTGCCCAGGTATAACCCATCCAGTTTGTACTGGTCCCATCTTCCCCAGAACCGGTCCCAATGTCCCAGGAATCTAAAACCCTCCCCCTCACACCATCTCTTCAGCCACATATTCATCCGATATATCCTGCTATTTCTACCCTGTCTTGCACGTGGCACTGGTAGTAATCCTGAGATCACTACCTTTGAGGTCCTACTTTTCAGTTGAAGATGGGTGGGTCACTTCTAGTTCACTGCTGTCTAACGTAGATGAAGGATTCTACAGCAGGCCACGTGCCTTCTGGCTTGCTGGAAAATAATCTGCTAGATGTTGCTTCTTTCTCTTTGTCTCTGGTTCTCTCTCTTTAGGCTGTTTTTTTAAAGCAAAGCTGTGTTACTTCTCACCTCCTGGTAGGAAACATTCTGATCTCTTCCCCATGGTGATCGCACAATGGCCCAGGATGTGGCTACTTTACACCTTCTTTGTTTCAGAAGAATACATTCAATTTTAGGATAGGGTGCAACTGACACCTCTTAGCTTTGAAGATTTGTCCTTTGTCTTTGTCAGACAGATTGAATACACAAAGGTGGCCATTTTGGACCATTGTTCAATTTTTAAGAAATGGTTCATTTTTTAAAAGACAAAGTCAGTTTTTCATAACTCTTCAGAGTTAGTCCATAATTTGTATGACTGCACTTCTGGTGTGTTTGACAACTCTCTTTAAGGTCTTCACATTCTTCCTAAAGTGTGATGTCCAGAATTGAACTACTCCAACTAGGGCCTAACAAAAGTTTTATAAAGGAGCTATAGATCTCAATCTTGTGTTTCCTAGAAATATTATAATGAACCCAGATAATTTTACAGAATTGTTACAGCACAGAAGGAGACCATTTGGCCCATCATGTCTGCACCAACTCTCCGAATGAGCAATTCGCCTAATGCCATTCCCTGCCTTCTTCCTGTAACCCTGCACATTCTTCCTTTTCAGATACCTTTTGAAGGTTTTGAGTGAACCTGCTTCCACCACACTCTCAGGCAGTGCACTCCAGATCCCAACCACTCGCTGCATGAAAAAGTTTTTCTTCATGTCGCTTTTACTTCTTTTGCCAATCAATTTAAATCTGTGCCCTCTCGTTCTTGATCCTTTCATGAGTGGGAACAGTTTTCCCCCTTACTCTGTCCAGACCCCTCATGATTTTGAATACCTCTATCAAATCACCCCTCAGCCTTCTCTTCTCCAAGGAAAACAGTCCTAACTTCTCCAATCTATCTTCATAACTGAAGTTCCTCATCCCTGGAAACATTCTCATGATTTTTTTCTGTTCTCTCTCCAATGATTTCACATCTTTCCTAAAGTGCAATGCCCAGAACTGGACACAATACTCCAGCTGAGGCTGAACTAATGTCTTATACAAGTTCAACATAACTTCCTTGCTCTTGGACTCTATGTCCCTATTAATAAAGCATAGGATACTGTATGCTTTATTAACCACACTCTCAACCTGTCCTACCACCTTCAATGACTTATACACGTATACCCCAAGGTCCCTCTGCTCCTGCACCCACTTTGGAGTTGTACCCTTTATTATATATTGTCTCTTCATGTTCTTCCTACCAAAATGAATCACTTCACATTTCTCTGCATTGAAGCTCATTGCCACTTGCCTCCCCATTCCACCGACTTGTCTATGTCCTTTTGAAGTTCTACACTAGCCTCCTCACAGTTCACAATAGTTCCAAGTTTCGTATCATCGGCAAATTTTGAAATTGTGCCCTGTACACCAGGGTCTAGATCATTAATATATAGGAAAGAGCAAAGATCCCAACACTGACCCCTGGGGAACTCCACTGCAAACCTTCCTCCAGCCCGAAAAACATCCATTAACCACTACTCTCTGTTTCCTGTGACTCAGCTGATTTCGTATCCATGTTGCTAGTGTCCTTTTTATTCCATGAGCTATAATTTTGCTCACAAGTCTGTTGTGTGGCATTGTATCAAAAGCATTTTGGAAGTCCATGTACACCACATCAACTGCATTGCCCTCATCAATCCTCTCTGTTACCTCTTCAAGAAACTTCAACAAGTTAATTAAACATGATTTTCCCTTAACAACTCCGTGCTGGCTTTCCTTAACCCATATTTGTCCATGTGACTATAAATTTGGTCCTAAATTATTGTTTCTAGAGGATTTCCCCCCCACCATCCCCCCCCCCCCTCCCCACCAAAGTTAAACAGACGGGCCTGTATTTGCTAGGCGTATCATTATATCCTTTTTGAACAGGATGGTATTGTTTTATTAACTCTTACGTCTGATACAGGAGGAACTGAGAATCTGGATCCTTGCCTGACTGCTCCCATAGTACACACTATTTACAAATTCATCTTCAAGAACAAACCAACCCCATCAACCCTAGAAACAGTAAGATAATTATATGTCACTTAATTATATTTGCTGTTGGACCACTTTAGAATTAGTTAATATTAATACTTCTCCTTTATTTCTTTTACATAGAATGACAACTTGATAGTCCTACATCCAATGCTCAAAGAAAGTACCAAAAGCTGTGAGAATACACCAATTTTAAATCCTATATAAGCAACCGGAATATAACATAGTTTATGGAAGATTGACTGCGATAAAGTATCACTAAATTTCTATGCAATCAGTTTTTAAAAAATATTTCAGTCAGATTCTAAAACGTCAATGATAATTATCTCTATATTCATAATTATGTAAAACTTGAGTTCTGTTTAGCCTGTCCTATTACCAATTACCTGTGTACTTGGAAATGTACTTCATGTGTTGTATTGGAGGGTAGCATTGAGTGATGTTATTTTGGGAAGATGATGGTAATGTGGGTGCAGGACTGCGAATTATTTTGTATCTTTGAATCACCTCCCCCCCCACCCCCCCCCAACTTGTTAAAGCTAGCCTCTTTACAACCACTGTCAAACTGTACCGCTAAAACCCTCTTGCAGGCAGTGAAGAAATTTCACCATTGATCTGTATGGATCTTCCACAGCTACTGGCGAAGTTACCAGAGCAAAACAAAAATATAACTATTGCTTTGGACAACCTCTTTAGTGGCTTTTGCTCTTATACCTCAGTACCTGAAGAAGCTCCATATAGGTAATGAAATTGCTTCATCGGTGCTCAGCCTTCACCATTCAGCCTGCCGATAGCTCTGTCTTTTTTTTTATTGTCGCCACCTTTGATGTCAACTGCTTTGGGGTTTATAGTTTTATTGCACTCAAGACAGGATCCTTCAGCTTGGGTCTTCCAAAAGGGTAAAATGGAATTCAACAATATAAGGTTGTCCTCTTAATATTAATCCAAATATCTAGGGAACAATTTAGACCTTTGCCTAAACAAGAATGTTCATCCAGGACCATTCGTGACTCCTCAGATACTGAAGCAGTCTGTGTAGAAATGCAGCAAGACCTGGACAATATCCAAGCTTCGGCTGATAAGTGGCAAGTAACATTCGCACCACACAAGTGCCAGGCAATGACCATCTCCAACAAGAGAGAATCTAACCATCTCCCCTTGACATTCAACAGCATTACCATCGCTGAATCCCCCACTATCAACATCCTAGGGGTTACCATAGACCAGAAACTGAACTGGAGTAGCCATATAAATACTGTGGCTACAAGAGCAGGTCAGAGGCTAGGAATCCTGAGGCGAGTAACTCACCTCCTGACTCCCCAAAGCCTGTCCACCATCTACAAGGCACAAGTCAGGAGTGTGATGGAATACCCTCCACTTGCCTGGATAGGTGCAGCTCCAACAACACTCAAGAAGCTCGACACCATCCAGGACAAAGCAGCCTGCTTGATTGGCACCCCATCTACAAACATCACTCCCTCGACCACCGACGCACGGTGTCAGCAGTGTGTACCATCTACAAGATGCACTGCAGCAATGCACCAAGGCTCCTTAGACAGCACCTTCCAAACCCGCGACCTCTACCAACTAGAAGGACAAGGGCAGCAAATACATGGGAACACCACCACCTGCAAGTTCCCCCTCCAAGTCAGACACCATCCTGACTTGGAACTATATCACCGTTCCTTCAATGTCACTGGGTCAAAATCCTGGAACTCCCTTCCTAACAGCACTGTGGGTATACTTACCCCAAATGGACTGCAGCGGTTCAAGAAGGCAGCTCACCACCACCTTCTCAAGGGCAATTAGGGATGGGCAATAAATGCTGGCCTGGCCAGTGCCGCCCACATCCCATGAATGAATTTAAAAAAAAATTTTTTTAAGAGAAAATGCCATTAAGGCCTAATTACAACAAGCTGTGAGTAGTTATGCACCAGAATTTGAGACACAAAAGTAGCATAGATGTAATGTGAAAATTTTAATTGACATATATTTTAACATACACTTCATTATAAAAATCTATTATATCAGTTAATACAAAGAAAAAATTCTATACTTAATAACCTTTCCTCCCAATACTCCAAAATTATTACAAGGACATGATGATTGAGCTCAGAAAGCCAACTTGGGGCTTGACTTAGTGATTTGGTCAACTTGGCAGGAAGGGGAACAAGCTTGGAACTGGGGAATGCTGACATACCTAGTCCAAATGCCGAACCAGGAATTGCATAGACTTGGACCCCAAATGTGGAGGCCAAAAATAGTTAAAAGATTCCTGGAAGCGAAATGGAAGTGGCCTTCTAAAGTCATGTTGGCCAACATGATTGCGGAGAGGGTGGGGGTATTATGACCCACCCACCCACCCAATACCCCAATAGCTCCACCACTGTCTGTACAGGATCTTAGCATTTGGAATATATTGAATAGTTTTGTTTGTCCTCCTGCACCAAACCCTTTAATTTTACCACTACCTCTAAGGCCCCAAAAGTGTCTGGGCTTTGCTGCATTGGGCAACACCCAGTTTCTGCCTGTGTTATTCAAATTAGCTCCAGCAGGAATTTTGGTCACTGAAATTATTGTCCCAACTGGGCACATTTTTAATGTGGTCAGTCCAAATGATCCTAACCAGTGCTAGAGTAGAAAAATCTCCCCTTCTGTTGAAAAAATCAAATATCTTCAGCAGGCATTCATGCCTTTTTAGACACCCAATAGAGGAACTGGACAGGAAATGTGGTACTGAATGACCACTTGGAAGGATTACTGAGTAGCCCACCAAATACATGAGGGATTCTAGAACTCTAGCCTGGGGAGCCCAGTGGGCCTTCTCATGCAGTGACATGCATTCCTGATTGATCCTGGCATCCAGAACACTGGATGAAAAGAAAGTGGGAGCTGAGCAAATTTCCTGTGTAAGGAAGCCCTTCCCTCAGCATCACCTCCACTGTCATTAGGCCACATCTGGAGAAAGTGAAAGTCCCTCCTACCCCAGGCCCCTGCACAAATTGCCTGCCGATAGTCTGCTGGATAGTGAATCAAATTCGCCTCTCTACCAGGCCTCTTAACACCTGATGTGTTGCCATTAAGTCTGAGTATTTTCTGGCCCAACCTGTTGCTGTTTACACACTGAATTCAGAATAATACCAGATTTATTCAAGAAAATCCTGGACCCATGTGGCAATATTGCCAAGGTCAAATACTTTAGCAGGTAAAAGAGAACGATGTTATTCTTACCAGATAGTACAGAGATTGATTACCACACAGTGCTGTGGCAGTGACATAGGAAAGAGATGCCAATCAGTAATTTGGTGAAAATGACAGGCAAAAACACACGCTGGCTGATAATCTTGTTGCAGAATAGCATTCTGCTCCTGCCAAAAGTGAGTTAAGCCATTGTTGCTGAAGTTTATAGGGGAAAGGAGGAGATAAAGTCAGCAATTTTCACTGTTTCTATATTCAAGATTCTAAATTCAACAGAAACCATGAATATTTAAGTTACCACAGGAACCTTGTGTGTTGAATGGTATAGCTAAGGCACAAATAACATCAAGGAAATTTATTGTCCTTATTCACAAAGTGGCAGGATGCCCTTGAATATCAGGTGTCATATTATCCATGTTGGCATCAGGGCTCTTCATATCAACTCCATGGCCTACGTGAACAGATATGGTTTTCATTCAATGAATGTTCAAGTGTTATCTGACCACAGAAGTATCATTGTGCAAATCACTGGCAAAATCCAAAAATGAGCCATGATACTGTCATTGTACAGCAGTTCAAGTGCTCAGATTTTTGGAAGAAGATGGAACACTGCAGAATGGTTCTTAGGAGACCTCTGCTATCAGGACTATTGTCTCTACCGAGAAATGCCTAGGCTGAAAGCTTGAACATATTTTTGCTGCTCTTTAACCACCACTTCCATCTCATATAGAAGGATGAAATCCAGCTATAGCAGAATTGAAACACATGTACTAAAGAACAAAGAACTTGCATTTATATATTGCCTTTCTCAACCTAGGACACCCCAAAGTACTTTACATTCAATAAATATACTTTTGAAGTTAACAATCAATGCTTGTGTGCAGTGTTTGAAAATACACTTCCCAAATGGTGCCAGAGTTCCTAACTTATATTGTTCCATATTTGATGCACCTGATAAGAAATAAGAAAAGAGCACATTTACCTTCATTTTCCTCCTGATGCCAACAAACTCCTTCCTCATTTGCAGCCAGATACAGGGGAACCTGTGTGACCAGGGTGATTGCATTAGCATGGTCAGTGACCACTCTCTTTACAATGCTACAATTTTACTGGAGGTGGAACTTCAGCCCAAATAAGGCCATCCTTTCATGGTGCACTTTTAGCAGCAGAACCTCCAGCTATTTAACATTAAACAAAGCTGTATTGCTCACATTGTGTGAACATTTAATATATTTTTATTCTATTACCATTGTTTTTCCTTTAATTGTGAGCTGCACCCCTAAACAGTTGTCTCTCTCCAACCTTTACGCTCCCCAACTCAGCTACAAGCAATCACACTGTGTATGCTTTTCATGCAGCAGTAGTCTATTCATATTAGGGCAAAGGACTGCTATTGCAAAATGTGCTATAGCCCACCCTCTCAGCTGTCACTGCAGTCTCAACTGTGCTAAAGAATAACTCAACCCCCATTTGTTCTGACCTTACAAAAGAGGAGGCACAACATAGTCCTTGAATGTGTACACTGATAACACCCAGCTATACCTCACCAACAGCTCTCTTGACGCTTCCACTGTCTCTAAACTTTCACACTGCTTGTCCAACATCCAGTACTGGATGAGCAGAAATGTCCGCCAAATAAATAATGGGAAGACTGCAGTTGTTGTCTTTGCTTCCCACCACAAACTCCATTCCCTAGCCACCAACTCCAAACCTCTCCCTGCCATAGTCTGTGGCTGAACTAAACTGTTCGCAACCTTGCTGTTGAATTTGACCCTGAGATGAGCTTCCGACTACATGTTCATAGCATCACCAAGAGCGCCTACTTCCCGACTCCACTCCTGACTCTGCCCATCAGCTGCTGATCCCTCAACCAAATCTTTACTTGACACTAGACTTGAATATTCTAACATACTCCTGGTTAGCCTCACACTTTCTACCCTCCATAGATTTGAGACCATCCAAAAATCTGTTGCTCATGACTCCCAGTTTAGTAATGACTCAGTTTTAAAATTATCAACCTTGTTTTCAAATCCCTCAATGGCCTCATCCCACCCTATCTCTGTAATCTCCTCCAGCCCTACAACCCTCTGAGATATTTGCACCCCTCCAATTCTGGCTCCCTAATTTTAATTGCCCCACCAGTGGTGGCCATGCCTTCATCTGCCTCGGCCCTAACTTCTAGAATTCCATCTCTA
This sequence comes from Heterodontus francisci, assembly GCF_036365525.1. Classification (NCBI taxonomy): domain Eukaryota; kingdom Metazoa; phylum Chordata; class Chondrichthyes; order Heterodontiformes; family Heterodontidae; genus Heterodontus; species Heterodontus francisci. The sequence continues at coordinate 70,395,815 of NC_090396.1, read as the reverse complement.
AACCTCTCCTCCTCTCTTTCCTCCTTTAAGACACCAAGCTTTTGGTCATCCCCCCTACCTAATATCTCCTTATGTGGCTTGGTGTCCATTTTTTTGATAATGCTTCTGTGAAACAACTTGGGATGTTTTACTATGTTAAAAGCACTATATAGATACAAGTTATTGTTGTTTAAATCAAGTTTTTTACCAAGCTATGAGAGATGTTTATTAAGATAAACCTAGATGATGCTGTATTGTTGTAATTCCATCTTGTATTGATTACTTATAACTATGTTATAGCTGCATGAGTAGATTTAGGAAAATAAACTGGTTAACAATATGACTTTATGGGAGAAATTTTAACATGGGTGAGCCCATGGGATTGAGTGTGTGTGCAGCAATTCATGAAGGCAGCTCACCACCACCTTCTGAAGGGCAAGTAGGGATGGGAAATAAATTCTGGCCTTGCAAGCGATGCCCACATCCTATGAATGAATAAAAAGAAATGCCTCCCAAACCCGTGCCCCCTAGACACCCAAGCTCCCCTCCATCAGTACCTCCTCCCCATACAAAGGTCCTAAGATTGGGCATCAAACTCCCCTGGTGTCAGAACACCCAGTATCGGATCTCCCCCCACCCCACTCCTCTGGGGTAAAAACAAGAAATGCAGGAACCACTCCTCTGGGGGATGGACAATCCAGCTATATGATGCTATCATCAGCTGTCCCTTGATTTGAGGTTGACATCTACTCAGGGTTGTGAGACTGAACAGGCCAATTTTCGACCCACACATCTTTGGGCACTAGGGGCAGGATGTAGTGGGATCCAGAGTGCAGGATTTGTTTCCTTTTCTTTTCTTCTCTGCTGTTGCTCTGCCTCATCACTGGTGAACAAGCTGGCGCCGTTCTGAGCAGTTGGTAGCTAGCTCCCCCCTGTCATTCAGGTCACTTCAGCTGTGCTTCAAGGACAGCTTCAGAGTGTCTTTCAAGCATTTTCTTTGTCCTCTCCTGACGTTGGCTATTTGAGAGATGCTATATTGGTTTTAAGACAGAGCTTTAAGCACTGAGCTTGATGAGGGTTGGGTAAATCTGCTAAATGGAGTGGCTTGCTAAACAGAATGACAATGGGAATTTTTTGAGTGTGGGAATTTACTGGTAAGTAGTAGGTGAGTAGTACAAAAAGTGGCTTTATCAAACTGAAATTTAACCTAGTTTTCTAAATTTACAAAACTGCAAATCAGTGGCAGTTAACAGTCAATATGGAATAAAAACAGAAAATGCTGGAAATACTCAAAATTGTCAGGCAGCATCTGTGGAGAGAGAAACAAAGTTAATGTAACAGGTTTCAGCAGAACACTAAGTCCCTGACTAGGTGTTAATTTCTTCCCAAGATCCACAAACAAGACTGCCCTAGTAGACCTATTTTTCAGTCTGTTCCTGCCCCACTGAACTGATTTTGTCCTATCTTGACTCTATTATTTCTCCCCTTGTCCAGTCTCTGCCCACGTATATCCATGACTCTTCGGATGTCCTCCATCACTTTAACAGTTTCCAATTTCCTGTCCCTAATCATTTCCTCTTCACATGATGTCCAATCTCTCTTCATCTCCATCCCGCACCTGGATAGTCTAAGGGCTCTCTGCTTCTTCCTTAAACAGAGACCCAACCAGTTTCCACCCACCACCACCCTTCTCCACCTTGCTGAACTTGTTCTCTTATTGAACAACTTCTCCTTTAACTCCCCTCACTTCCTCCAAATAAAAGGTGTTGCTATGGGCATCCACATGGGTCCTAGCTTTCCTTGCCTTTTTGTGGGATATGTGGAACATTCCTTGTTCCAGCATTACTCAGGGGCCCTCCTCCCTCACCTCTTTTTCTGGTACATTGTTAACTGTATCAATGCTGCTTCCTGCTCTCACTCTGAACTGGGAAATTTCATCAACGTTGCTTCCAATTTCCACCCTTCTCATCTTCACATGGTCCATTTCTGACTCTTCCCTTCCCTGCCTTGACTTCTCTGTTTCCATTTCTGGGGATAGGCTATCCACAAATATTCATTATAAGCCAACTGATTCCCACAGCTACCTCAACTACATTTCCTCACACCCTGCTTCCTGTAAGGGTTCCATTCCATGCTCCCAGTTTCTCCGTCTCTGTTGCATCAGTTCTGATGATGCAACCTTCCACACCAGCACTTCTGATATGTCTTCCTTTTTCCTCAAGCAAGGATTCCCCGCCTGCAGCATGGTTGAAAAGGCCCTTGACCACGTCTGACCCATTTCCTGTACTTCTGCTCTCACCCCTCCCCTCCTGGAACCATGGTAAGGTTTCCCAAGGCCCCAAACACTACTTCCAGTTGAAACAATGGTTTACATGTACTTCTCTCAATTTATTATACTGTATTTGCTGCTCATAATGTGGTCTGCTCTACATTGGGGAGACCAAACGCAGATTGGCTGACAACTTTGCACAATACCTCTGTTCAGTCCACAAGCATAACCCCAAAGCTCAACACAAGCTCGAGGAACAGCACCTCATCTTTCAATTAGGCACTTTACAGCCTTCTGACTCAAAATTGAGTTTGACAATTTCAAACTGTAGTCTCTGCCCCCCATTTTGTTTTCTTTGCATGTTTCGGTCTTAACTTTGGTCTCTGCTGTTTTGCTTCTGGACGGCTGCTGTTCATTATTCTGCTATTCACTCTTCCTCTAGACACATTTGTTTCTTTACTTGTCCCATCATTACCGCCTTTGGCTCTGCCCCACCAACTCTTTTGTCATTTTATGTCTGCTGTCTTCCACCCTATCACAGACCTTCCCTTTTGTTCTTTTATCACCCTCCCCCATTTAATTAGAGAGTCATAGAGCACTGAAACAGGCCCTCTGGCCCACCAAGTCTGTGCCGACCAACAACAACCCATTTATACGAATCCTACATTAATCCCATATTCCCTACCACATCCCCACCATTCTCCTACCACCTACCTACACTAGGGGCAATTTACAATGGCCAATTTACCTATCAACTTGCAAGTCTTTGGCTATGGGAGGAAACCGGAGCGCCCGGCAGAAACACACGTGGTCACAGGGAGAACTTGCAAACTCCGCACAGGTAGTACCTACTTAAAACCTATTGTCTTGCCGTGAAGATCATGTCCACTGTGCCTCTTGGTGAACGGAATCTGCATTGTGATTCTGGTAGGAGCTCTTCAGCTAGGGGGAGCAGGCCATTGAGAAGGATTTTTTTGATGATCTTCCCAGTGGTGGGCAGCAGGGATATCCCTCTATAGTTACCGCAGTCGGTCTTGTTGTCTTTTTTGAAGATGATCACAAATATGGCCTCACAGGGATCTCCTGGCATGCTCTCCTCCTTCAGATGAGAGAGATGAGTCCATGTATTTGTGTCAAGAGTGCCTCTCTGCTGTATTTTAGAATTTTGGTGGGCATTCCATCTACACCAGCAGCCTTATTGTTTTTTAGCTGTCGGATGGCCATTTTGATCTCCTATCGGGCTGGGATTGTGCTGAGTTCATGCTGTAGCATGCTGTGGAATGTGATCGAGGGCACTCACATCAATGAATGAGTCGCGATTGAGGAGACCTTCGAAGTGCTCCTTCCAATGAACGCTGACTGCCTCTCTGTCCTTGATTAGCACTGCTCCATTCTTTGCTCTCAGTGGGTTAGGTCCTTAGGTGCAGTGTTACCTGCCCTCCTGTATGTGTCAGAAACATGGACACTGTACAGCAGATATCTCAAAGCCCTGGAGAGATATTGGGGCGGCGCAGTGGTTAGCACCGCAGCCTCACAGCTCCAGTGACCCTGGTTCAATTCTGGGTACTGCCTGTGTGGAGTTTGCAAGTTCTCCCTGTGTTTGCGTGGGTTTCCTCCGGGTGCTCCGGTTTCCTCCCACATGCCAAAGACTTGCAGGTTGATAGGTAAATTGGCCATCAGCAATTGCCCCTAGTATAGGTACGTGGTAGGGAAATATAGGGACAGGTGGGGATGTGGTAGGAATATGAAATTAGTGTAGGATTAGTATAAATGGGTGGTTGATGGTCGGCACAGACTCGGTGGGCTAAAGGGCCTGTTTCAGTGCTGTATCTCTAAACTAAACTAAGCGGTGCCTTTGCAAGATCCTGCAAATTCAGTGGCAGGACAGGCACTCCCACATCAGTGTCCTCTCTCAGGCCAACACCCCCAGTATCGAGACACTAGCCATGGCCAGTCAGTTGGGCAGGCCATATCGTCCGCATGCCTGACACAAGTCTCCCAAAACAAGCTTTCTACTTCGAGCTCTGTTATGGCAAGTGGTTACCAGGACGGCAGAGGAAACGCTACAAGGATGTCCGTAAAGCCTCCCTGAAAAAATGTGACATCTCCACTGAGTGAGAATCTCTTGTCTGAGACTGTACAAAATGGAGAAAAAGCATCCGTGAAGCTGCCAGCCAGCTCGAACAACATCAACATGCCCAGGCAGCGACCAAGCGCAAACAGCAGGAGTGTTTGGAAATTCAAGCATCCCACCCACTCGCCTGCCCCACCTGTGGCAGAGTGTGCTGATCCAGAATTGAAATATTCAGTCACCTAAGGACCCACAACTCTGGAGTGGGAGAAAATCATCCTCGTTCCCGAGGGACTGCCTTAGAAGAAGAAGAAGACTTAAAACCTATTACATTTCTAACTTTTCCCAGTTTTGATGAAGGGCCATTGATCTGAAACGTTGGGCTGAATTTTTAAATCTATTTGGGGTCTGGATTGGAGGTGGGTAGTTGCACAATTTGACGCTGCTAGCCTCTGTGCCGGTTCTCCACCACAATCCTGACCCCAAATCATTTTGAATGAGGATGGCTCAGGGTCGGGTTGGTTGCCCACTGCTTCCTGGCAGGCAGCCCCAGTTGTAGCTAATTATTGGCAATTGCAGGGCCTGTTAAGGACCTGTTCTCACGCCAATTGGAATTTCCAATCAGCAAGCCAACGTGGTGAGCTCAGGATGGGAGGATGATGGATCACTGAAGGGACCCATCCTGGATCCTTAACAGCCATAACTGAAGGAGTTGCTTCTTCAGGATCATAGCCAGGCAACTGTGAGTTTTTAAAGCATAAAAAGAAATATACCTGAGCTTCTCCCTCTCTCTCTCTCTCTCTCTCCATCTTCAGATTAGCAGCGCCTACCTTGACCAGTATGGCTGGAGGGCCTCCCATTGGTCCTCCAAAATCGGGAGCCTGCCCGCCATCCCTGGCCTTTAATTGGCTTAAGATTTGAAAATGCCAGTGGGGGTGTTTAATACATGCTGTGCGGGGTCAGTACCCGGAACCAGCCCCCAGTGGTGATGGGGAGGTGGGGGGGTTGGTGGGGAGGTGGGGGGGGTGGTGGGGATGGGGGTAGGTGGGTGGCGGGGTGGTGGAGGCACTAAGTAATTTAAACTAAGGGACAACAGTAAATAATTAAACAGATAAATAATCAGAGTAATTAATTAATTAGATCTAAGTGGATAAAATTAAAATTAACTAAGTAGAGGATACCAACATTTAAGGAATCCAAAGTGCATTAAATATAAACTTAGAATACATAAATAATAAATAGAAGTAAGAGGATACTGAACTAAAAACGTGTGTGTGTGTGTGTGTGTGTATATATATATATATATATATATATATATACATATAAAAGTCTATCAGAACTTTTAAGCAAAATAGTGGGACCGTTGAGATCCATTGCCTGCAATTCCTGTGCCATGTGGGAACTCCAGGACATACTGTATCTCCTGGATAACTACATGTACAGGAAGTACCTCCAGTTGCTTAAGCTCGAGTTCAGGTTTCTGAGCTTGAGTAGTGGCTAGAGTCACTGCAGGGTATATGGTAAGCTGAGAATTTCCTGGAGGGCACGTTCTAGGCAGTGATTACCCTGCAGCTACAGAGAGGTGCAGAGCATTTTGCTGGGAGAAGGAGAACAGCCAGAAATCTTGGTGCATGTTGGAACCAGTAACATATATAGAAAAAGGGTTCAGGTCCAAGGGATCTTAGGAGGAAATTAAAGGTAGTGATCTCTGGCTTACTCCCAGTGCCATGTGCTAGTGAGTATAAGAGCAGTAAGATAAGACAGGTTAATTTTGTTTGGAGAAATGGCGCAAAAGCGGAGACTGCAGATTCCTAGAGCATTGGGACTAGTTCTGTGGCCGGTTGAGTGGTTTTCAAATTGCACCTCAACAGGGCTGGAACCAATATTCTCGCAGGGAGGTTAGCTACTGCTGCAGGGGAGGGTTTAAACTAATTTTAGCAAGGGGAAGGACACCAGGATGTGTCTAACAGTATGTTAGAAAGGAGAAACAAGGGGCTGATGTTTACCATGGGCTTTGGGACCCTGACGTCAGGACCAAATGGGAATCCCGAGCCTAAACCTACCGGCAACGGGACCAGCTCAGCGGCTTTACCAAAGGCAGCCTCCTAATTGGCCGCCTCCGGGCCTGCCATCCAATTAAGGTTGGGAGGCAGGTTCCTGATGTTTCTAGCCCAATCAGAGGGCCTGCAGCTCAGAAACTTCAACAGCCACATTGGGAGAGTGCTGCAGCAGCTAGAGGGGTTATATCGAAGAGGTGTTATTTAACATTCTGGATGGTCGAGGGCAGAAGGTCCCACTGATCAGAGGGAAAAACCCTCCGGGGGATTGTTTGGGCCATGGGGCTGCCTTTCCTGCCTGCTGAAGCTGGTGGCCATCCCACACGATGGGGGGAGCAAACCCCACTGCCAGCCAAAATGCTGCCAGCCCCGCTTAATAGCCCCTAATTATTGAATTTGGCTGTTGGCCTCCATGGCCAGCCTCCAACATAAACTTGAGGTTATCTAAAACTCTGCTGCCCATGTCCTTACTCACACCAAGCCCCGTTCATCCATCACTCTTGGGCTCGCTGACCTACATTGACTCCCAGTTAAGCAATGCCTTGATATTAAAATTCTCATCCCTGTGTACAAATTCATACATAGCTTCATCCCTCCCCATCTCTGTTATGTTCTCCAGCCCCATAACCCTCTGTGATCTCTGCACTCATGTAATTCTGGCCTCTTGAGCATCTCCGATTTTAATCGCTCTACCATCAGTGACCATGCCTTCAGCTGCCTGGGGCCCCAAACTCTGGAATTTGCTCCCTGAACCTCTCTGCCTCTCTTTCTTCCTTCTTTCTTCTTGCTTGCAAGATGGCTCCTCAGCAGTCAATACCTTAGTGAGTTCCTCACTGTGCACATCTATCCGTGACCATTTGCTGGTATCTGTTGCTCTTTCTCCCCCATATCCTCTCTTCTACCGTATAAGTTCCCCTGACTCTAACAGTGTGTGCATTTTAGCCCAAACTTCAAGTTTAAATGGCCTCTGTCTGTTAGTTCAAACCCTACACCCAACCTTGTGAGCTCTGGTAACAATCTAGAAAAGATCTTGATGTAGATCTTCTCTCAAATTTGGCTTCTAAGAATCAATAGAGGTAGCATTACATTGTTGGGTGTATTCTATAGGCCACCAACTCTTGGGAAAGATATAGAGGAACAAATTTGCAAGAAAATTAGAGAGGTGTAAGAATTATAGAGCAGTTATAATGGGGAATGTTAAATATCTAAATATAGACTGGGATAATAACAGTGTAAAGAGCAGAGAGAGGTAAAAATTTGTAAAGTGTGTTCAGGAGAACTTTCGACATCAGTATGTTTCCAGTCCAACAAGGAAGAAGGCATAAAAACAGAAAGTTCTGGAAATACTCAGCAGGTCTAGCAACATCTGTGGAGAGAGAAACAGAGTTAACATTTCAGGTCTGTGACTTCTCAACAGTTTACTTCAGATTTCCAGCATCCACAGTATTTTATTTTAAGGAAGTAGACATTGCTGGATCTGATTCTGGGGAATAAAATGGGTTAAGTGGATCAAGCATCAGTAGGGGAACATTTAGGAGACAGTGATCATCACAGAATCACAGAACTGAATCACAAAATCATAGTATCATAAGGTTCAGGTTGGCTGTGGAAAAGGACAAGGAATAATCCAGAGTAAAGCTAATTAATTGGGGACAGGCCAACGTCAATGGGGTGAGAATAGATTTGGCTCGGGTAAATTGGAATCAAAGATTGGCAGGCAAAATTGTATCGGAACAATGGTATGCCTTTAAAAAGGAGATAGCATGGGTAAAGAACAAAGAACAGTACAGCACAGGAACAGGCCATTCGGCCCTCCAAGCCTGCGCCGATCTTGATGCCTGCCTAAACTAACACCTTCTGCACTTCCGGGGCCCATATCCCTCTATTCCCTTCCTATTCATGTATTTGTCAAGATGTCTCTTAAACGTCGCTATCGTATCTGCTTCCACCACCTCCCCTGGCAGCAAGTTCCAGGCACTCACCACCCTCTGTGTAAAGAACTTGCCTCGCACATCCCCTCTAAACTTTGCCCCTCTCACCTTAAACCTATGTCCCCTAGTAACTGACTCTTCCACCCTGGGAAAAAGCTTCTGACTATCCACTCTGTCCATGCCGCTTATAACTTTGTAAACCTCTATCATGTCGCCCCTCCACCTCCGTCGTTCCAGTGAAAACAATCCGAGTTTTTCCAACCTCTCCTCATAGCTAATGCCCTCCAGACCAGGCAACATCCTGGAAAACCTCCTCTGTACCCTCTCCAAAGCCTCCACGTCCTTCTGGTAGTGTGGCGACCAGAATTGCACGCAATATTCTAAGTGTGGCCTAACTAAAGTTCTGTACAGCTGCAGCATGACTTGCCTATTTTTATACTCTATGCCCCGAAGGCAAGCATGCCGTATGCCTTCTTGGCTACCTTATCCACCTGCGTTGCCACTTTCAGTGACCTGTGGACCTGTACGCCCAGATCTCTCTGCCTGTCAATACTCCTAAGGGTTCTGTCATTTACTGTATACTTCCCACCTGCATTAGACCTTCCAAAATTTACCTCACATTTGTCCGATTTAAATTCCATCTGCCATTTCTCCGCCCAAGTCTCCAACCGATCTATATCCTGCTGTATCCTCTGACAATCCTCATCACTGTCCGCAACTCCACCAACTGCAAACTTACTAATCAGACCAGCTACATTTTCCTCCAAATCATTTATATATACTACAAACAGCAAAGGTCCCAGCACTGATCCCTGCGGAACACCACTAGTCACATCCCTCCATTCAGAAAAGCACCCTTCCACTGCTACCCTCTGTCTTCTATGACCGAGCCAGTTCTGTATCCATCTTGCCAGCTCCCCTCTGATCCCATGTGACTTCACCTTTTGTATCAGTCTGCCATGAGGGACCTTGTCAAAGCCTTTACTGAAGTCCATATAGATAACATCCACTGCCCTTCCTTCATCAATCATCTTTGTCACTTCCTCAAAAAACTCAATCAAATTAGTGAGACATGACTTCCCCTTCACAAAACCATGCTGCCTCTCGCTAATAAGTCCATTTGTTTCCAAATGGGAGTAAATCCTGTCCCGAAGAATCCTCTCTAATAATTTCCTTACCACTGACGTAAGGCTCACTGGCCTATAATTTCCTGGATTATCCTTGCTACCCTTCTTAAACAAAGGAACAACATTGGCTATTCTCCAGTCCTCTGGGACCTCACCTGTAGCCAATGAGGATGCAAAGATTTCTGTCAAGGCCCCAGCAATTTCTTCCCTTGCCTCCATCAGTATTCTGGGGTAGATCCCATCAGGCCCTGGGGATTTATCTACCTTAATGCTTTGCAAGACACCCAACACCTCCTCCTTTTTGATAATGAGATGACTGAGACTATCTACACTCCCTTCCCTAGGCTCATCATCCACCAAGTCCTTCTCTTTGGTGAATACTGATGCAAAGTACTCATTTAGTACCTCGCCCATTTCCTCTGGCTCCACACATAGATTCCCTTTTCTGTCCTTGAGTGGGCCAACCCTTTCCCTGGTTACCCTCTTGCTCTTTATATACGTATAAAAAGCCTTGGGATTTTCCTTAATCCTGTTTGCCAATGACTTCTCATAACCCCTTTTAGACCTCCTGACTCCTTGCTTAAGTTCCTTCCTACTGTCTTTATATTCCTCAAGGGATTCGTCTGTTCCTAGCCTTCCAGCCCTTACGAATGCTTCCTTTTTCTTTTTGACGAGGCTCACAATATCCCGCGTTATCCAAGGTTCCCGAAACTTGCCAAACTTCTTCTTCTTCCTCACAGGAACATGCTGGTCCTGGATTCTAATCAGCTGACGTTTGAAAGACTCCCACATGTCAGATGTTGATTTACCCTCAAACAGCCGCCCCCAATCTAAATTCTTCAGTTCCTGCCTAATATTGTTATAAATAGCCTTCCCCAATTTAGCACCTTCACCCGAGGACTACTCTTATCCTTATCCACAAGTACCTTAAAACTTATGGAATTATGGTCACTGTTCCCGAAATGCACCCCTACTGAAACTTCGACCACCTGGCCGGGCTCATTCCCCAATACCAGGTCCAGTACGGCCCCATCCCTAGTTGGACTATCTACGTATTGTTTCAAGAAGCCCTCCTGGATGCTCCTTACAAATTCTGCCCCATCCAAGCCCCGAGCACTAAGTGAGTCCCAGTCAATATAGGGGAAGTTAAAATAACCCACCACTACAACCCTGTTACCTTTACATCTTTCCAAAATCTTTCTACATATCTGCTCCTCTACCTCCCGCTGGCTGTTGGGAGGCCTGTAGTAAACCCCCAACATCATGACTGCACCCTTCCTATTCCTGAGCTCCACCCATATTGCCTCGCTGCATGACCTCTCCGAGGTGTCCTCCTGCAGTACAGCTGTGATATTCTCCTTAACAAGTAATGCAACTCCCCCACCCCTTTTACATCCCCCTCTATCCCGCCTGAAGCTTCTAAATCCTGGAACATTTAGCTGCCAATCCTGTCCTTCCCTCAACCAAGTCTCTGTAATAGCAACAACATCATAATTCCAAGTACTAATCCAAGCTCTATGTTCATCTGCCTTACCTGTTATACTTCTTGCATTGAAACAAATGCACTTCAGACCACCAGTCCCGCTGTTCTCCGCAACATCTCCCTGCCTGCTCTTCCTCTTAGTCTTACTGGCCTTATTTACTAGTTCCCCTTCATTTATTTCACTTGCTGTCCTACTGCTCTGGTTCCCACCCCCCCCCCGCCACACTAGTTTAAACCCTCCCGAGTGATGCTAGCAAACCTCGCAGCCAGGATATTTGTGCCCCTCCAGTTTAGATGCCACCCGTCCTTCTTGTACAGGTCCCATCTGTCCCTGAAGAGATCCCAATGGTCCAGATATCTGAAACCCTCCCTTCTACACCAGCTGTTCAGCCACGTGCTTAGCTGCACTATCTTTCTATTTCTAGCCTCAGAGACATGTGGCACAGGGAGTAATCCCGAGATTACAACCCTAGAGATCCTGTTTTTTAACTTTCTACCTAACTCCCTAAACTCCCCTTTGCAGGACCTCTTCACTCTTCCTGCCTATGTCGTTGGTACCGATGTGTACCACAACCTCTGGCTGTTCACCCTCCCCCTTCAGAATGCCCCCTGTCCATTCAGAGACATCCTTGACCCTGGCACCAGGGAGGCAACATACAACCCTGGAGTCTCTTACACGTCCACAGAAGCGCCTATCTGTGCCCCTGACTATAGAGTCCCCTATAACTATTGCTCTTCTGCACTTTGTCCCTCCCTGCTGAACAACAGTGCCAGCCGTGGTGCCACTGCTCTGGCTGCTGCTGTTTTCCCCTGATAGGCCATTCCCCCCAACAGTATCCAAAACGGTATACTTGTTAGAGATGGGGTTAGCCACAAGGGATTCCTGCACTGACTGCCTGCCCCTTCTCGCGGTCACCCATCTATCTGCCTGCACCTTGGGTGTAACCACTTCTCTAAAACTCCTGTCTATGACACTTTCTGCCACTTGCACGCTCCTAAGTGCATCCAGTTGCTGCTCCAACCGATCCATGCGGTCTGTGAGGAGCTGCAACTGGGTATACTTCCTGCAGATGTAGTCGTCTGGAACCCTGGAAGTGTCACGGACTTCCCACATCTCACAGGTGAAGCACTTCACCCCTCTAACTGTCATTTCTAATTGACTAATTAGTCAATTAATATAAAATAAATAAATACTTAATAAATCCTTACTAAATTGTTATAATTAACTATAAGGTCCCTAGTGCTAGATTTCTACTATAAATATTAAATGCTAACTAAATACAGTAATCTCCTCCCTCTGGTTTAGTTACTCGACTTATTAATTAGTTAATTAAGGGTTTTAATCAATTTTTACCAAAGTTTTATTTTCAAATTCAGTACAAATTCCCTACCAGCCAATCAGGTCACAGCTTTCCTGTGATGTCATTTTTCAGTTTTTTTACCAGAGGTAAGTTTTTTATACTTACCGGTCCGGAACTCTACCCTCCGAGTCTTCTCTGTGAATGTAGGCTGTGAATCCCCGAGGTAAGTTTTTTATACTTACCAGTCCGGAACTCTGCCCTCCGAGTCTTCTACCTGGATGTAGGCCGCGAATCCCTGAGGTAAGTTTTTTATATTTACCGTTCTGGAACTCCGCCCTCCGAGTCTTCTCCGTGAATGTCGGCCGCGAATCCCCAAGGTAAGTTTTTTATACTTACCTGTCCGGAACTCCGCCCTCCGAGTCTTCTCCGTGTATGTACTGAAGTGTTGCCTGTAACTTTCCCTTTACTTCAAATTCAACCCCTCCTGGGCCATGTAACTGAGTTTCCATTGGTTGCAGAAAGTGTGTGGAAAGCCAGGGCTCTTTGGCTGATCAGATCATTACACTTGCTCCAGTGTTGAGTTTGAAATTAGTGATATTTCCATTGACATATATGTCCGCAGACCAAAATGCCTGATTCAGATCATTGCTGCAGGAGGTTGTTTAACTTTGTTAACCTCTCTATTCTTAAATGCTTTTTCTTTAGAGTTTGAGGCAGTCGAGATTTTATTTTGGCACGTCTTACTGAAATGCTTTACTTTTCTGCAATAAAAGCATTCTGCTCTATTTGCAGGACATTGTTTACACCTATGGGTTCTTTTGGCGCCACATCACTGGCAGGGTTTAATGGCGCCTTTCGCATCCCCCCTCTGGTGAAGGAATTGAACCGTTGCTGAAGGTTTCCTGAACCAAGGTCTTTCTTCCCCTCGCAGGATTGGTCTGTTGTTCTTCCTGACCTCAGCTTGCCTCACTAGCTGAATAGCTTTGTCCAGGTTGAGGTCTTCCTTAGACTGTAAAAGACCTGATATGGAATCATCTGCAACTCCCACAACAATACGATCTCTTATCAATTCTTCTTTAAGGTCTCCATACTCACATCCCTCTGCAGATCTATAAAGGTCATTGATAAAAGCATCGACCGTTTCGCCCAGTTTCTGGACCTTTTTGTTGAATTTTGCTCTTTCTAAAATGCTGCAAGTTGAAATAAGAATCAAAAGCTTTAAAACTTTGTCAGATTTGGCAGATGTTTCATTCAGACCTTGTCTTGAAATTATATCATCTTCTATAGCACCAATTGAATATAAGAAAGTGTTGATTTGTTCTGCCTCAGACCAGCTATCCAATTTAAAAGATATTCTGTATCTGAGGAACCTTTTTCTCCATAATACCCAGTTCCAAATCTGATTGGGCCCCTCTTGACTTTTGAAACTCTCCAGCATTCCCAATTTTTGATCCATGTTTTATAGACATTTTTAGAATGTTCCCTTTAAAGAAATTCTGTTTTTTTCAAGCATACTTACTTTAATGGAGTGTCCCCAGCTGTTTTTAATAGGCTGTTTTAGGATTTTTCCTTTGCTTGAGTACTTTGTTTATTCAGCCTGCCTAAAGGAGTTGACACAGAGTTCCCTGCTATTTTAGTAGACTGTTGTAGGGTTTTCCTCTTTCTTTGAGAGCTGCAGGTTATTTGTTTTTCTTCTTCAGACTTGGCTGCATTCATGGAGTCTCCCTGCTGTTTTCCCACGCTTTTCAGCAGTTTGTGCACTTTTCAGGGGTTTCCCGTTCTTCGCCCTCGCATTCAGCCCAAGTGAAGGATTGTCTTTTCCCCATTTTTTTTTCTAGCCTGATGCCTTCAGAAAATTACTTTAACCCTTCAAAGGCTTTTTTTTTACACCATGATTCCTCGACCGTTGGCACTATAACTCACCCGATCAATGGAATTGATTTGCAGGCACCCACACTTCCATTCTGTGGATCTTCTCCCAGCCTGTTAAGGTCTGCAGTGTTTTTTCTCTTTTCAGCTAGTTGCTTTAATTTTTTTCTCTTCTGGGCATAGGATGGTAGTTGCTTCAAACTTTTTCTTCTGGATGTTGGATCTCACTGCTGATCACTGTATTATGAGTTGGATTTTACATCGGGTGGATGGGAGCTGGCCACCAACGTAAAGGTTGGTGGCGAACCCGCTTCCCTCTGGCCCGGGGATCCGACCTGCACTTTACGGGTCCCCGGGCTTTAATTGTTCTGAGGTGGGACTTCCACCCACTTGAGGGAGGAAGTCTCACCGATTGGCCAGCAGCTCTTAGTCTCAGGAGCGGTGGCCACTGCTGGGACTGCAGCCCAGCTGAGGACATTGAGCCAGGAGTCCCGGTAATTAGGGCTTCCTCGCCAGGCTAATCGGTCACGCCCCGGTGAGGCAAGGATGGTCATTTGGGGGTAAGGGGAGGGGGGGCTTCTCGGGTCCTGGGAGGGTTGGGCCGCCACTTTCTGGCTCGCTGGGGTGGCATAAAATTCCAGCCTATATGTTTGGTTCTGTATGCTGCCACCATATTGAGTCCAGCCAGAGAGGTTCTTAGACTGCAGGATTTAAACATTTAAGGGGATATTTCAGAATACACAGAATAGATACATTCCAATGAGAAAGAAAGAAAAATTCCAAGGGGAGGACCTGCCATCCGTGGTTAACTAAAACAGTTAAAGATAGTATCAAGCTTAAAGAAAAAGCTTATAGTTGCGCAAAGATGGGTGGCAGGTCAGAAGATTGGACAGAATATTTTTTAAAAAGTAAAGAATGACTAAGAGATTGATAAGGAGGGAAAAATTAGAGTACAAGATAAAGTAGCTAGAAATATAAAAACAGGTAGTAAGAGTTTCTGTAGATATTTAGAAAAAATAATTAACGAAGTGAGCATTGGTCCTATAGAAAGTGAGTCTGGGGAATTAATAATGGAAAATAAGGAGATGGCAGATGAATTGAACAGGTATTTTATATCGGTCTTCACTATGGAGGATGCAAGTAACATTCCAGTACTAGCTGTAAGTCAGGGAATGGAAGGGAGGGAGGAGCTCAAGAAAATTACAATCACCAGGGAAGTGGTACTGAGAAAATTATTGGAGCTGTGGGCTGACAAGCCCCTGGGTCCTGATGGACTTCATCCTAGGGTCCTAAAAGAAGTGGCTAGTGAGATAGTTGATGCATTGGATATAATTTTCCAAAATTCCCTCGATTCGGGCCAGGTTCCATTAGATTGAAAAATAGCCAATGTAACTCCTTTATTCAAAAAAGGAGACAGAAAGCAGGAAAATACAGGCCAATTAGCTTAACATCTGTCTTAGGGAAAATGTTAGAAGCTCTTATTAAAGACTTTGTAGCAGGACACTTAGAAAAATTCAAGGTAATCAGGCAAAGTCAACATGGTTTTGTGAAAGGGAAATCATGTTTAACCAATTTATTGGAGTTCTTTGAGGAAGTCGCATGTGCTGTGGATAAAGGGGAACCGGTGGATGTACGCTACTTAGATTTCCAGAAGGCATTTGATAAGATGCCAAATCAAAGGTTATTGAGGATAATAAAGCTCATGGTGCAGAGGGTAACATATTGGCATGGATAGAAGATTGGCTAGCTAACAGGAAACAGAGAGTAGGCATAAATGGGTCATTTTCTGGTTGGCAAGATGTAACTAGTGGTGCCGCAGGGATCAGTGCTGGGGCCGCTACTTTTTACAATTTATATAAATGACTTGGATGAAGGAACTGAAGATATGGTTGCTAAATTTGCTGATGACACAAAGATAGATAGGAAAGTAAGTTGCCAAGAGGACATAAGGAGGCTGCAAAGTGATATAGATGGGTTAAGTGAGTGGGCAAAGATCTGGAAAATGGAGTCTAATGTGGGAAAATGTGAAATTGTCCATTTTGGCAGGAAGAATAAAAAAGAAGCATATTATCTAAATGGTGAGAGATTGCAGAGCTCTGAGATGCAGAAGGATCTGGGTGTCATACTGCATGATTCACAAAGGTTAGTATGCAGGTTCAGCAAGTAATTAGGAAAGTTAATAGAATGTTTTTGTTTATTGCGAGAGGAATTGAATATAAAAGTAGGGAGGTTATGCTTCAGTTACACAGAGCATTGGTGGGACCACATCTGGAGTACTGTGTGCAGTATTGGTCTCCTTATTTAAGGAAGGATGTAAATGTGTTGGAAGCTGTTCAGAGAAGGTTTACCAGATTAATACGTGGAATGGGTGGGTTGTCTTATGAGGAAATGTTGGACAGGCTAGGCTTGTATCCGCTGGAGTTTAGAAGAATAAAAGGTGACTTGATTGAAACATATAAGATCCTGAGAGGTCTTGACCGGGTGGATGTGGAAAGGATGTTTCCCCTTTTTGGAGAATCTAGAACTAGGGGTCACTGTTTAAAAATAAGGGGTCGCAATTTAAGACAGAGTAGAGGAGAAATTTTTTCTCTGAGGATTGAGTCTTTGGAACTCTCTTCCTCAAAAGGCGGTGGAAGCAGAGTCTTTGAATATTTTTAAGGCAGAGGTAGATAGATTCTTGATCAGCAAGGGGGTTAAAGGTTATCAGAGGTAGGTGGGAATGTGGAGTCGAGGTTACAATCAGATCAGCCGTGATCTTACTGAATGGCAGAGCAGGCCGAGTGGCCTATTCCTGCTCCTAGTTTGTATGTTCGTATGTTCATATCTTTGTTTCATAACAACTATATACACTCCACACTAGCCTGTCTGGCTGCTCGAAAAGCCACACTGTATCTGTTCTCCAGTCTCTCCCACATGATCTCTTACATCATCGTGGCAGGCGGCATTCTCTACACTCTGTCAAGATTAACCCTTTCAGGCCCTTATACTACACCTCCCTACAACTCTCTGCTTCTCTACCTCTCTCTTCTTTAATACACTTCTTAAAATCTACTTCTTTTACCAAGCTTTTGGTCATTTGACTTACTATCTTCTTATCTCCTGAGTGGCGTGAAACAGGGCTGTGTTCTCGCACCTACACTGTTTGGGATCTTCTTTTCATGCTGCTCTCTCATGCGTTCAAGTCTTCAGAAGAAGGAATTTTCCTCCACACAAGATCAGGTGGCAGGTTGTTCAACCTTGCCCGTCTAAGAGCGAAGACCAAAGTACGGAAAGTCCTCATCAGGGAACTCCTGTTTGCTGACGATGCTGCATTAACATCTCACACAGAAGAGTGTCTGCAGAGACTCATCAACAGGTTTGCGGCTGCCTGCAATGAATTTGGCCTAACCATCAGCCTCAAGAAAATGAACATCATGGGACAGGACATCAAAAATGCCCCAACCATCAATATCAGCGACCACACTCTGGAAGTGGTTCAAGAGTTCACCTACCTAGGCTCAACTATTACCAGCAATCTGTCTCTCGATGCAGAGTTAAACAAGCGCATAGGAAAGGCTTCCTCTGCTATGTCCAGACTGGCCAAGAGAGTGTGGGAAAATGGCGCACTGACACAGAACACAAAAGTCCAAGTGTATCAAGCCTGTGTCCTCAGTACCTTGCTCTACGGCAGCGAGGCCTGGACAACGTATGTCGGCCAAGAGCGACATCTCAATTCATTCCATCTTCGCTGCCTTGGCATCAGGTGGCAGGACCGTATCTCCAACACAGAAGTTCTCGAGGCGGCCAACATCCCCAGCATATACACCCTACTAAGCCAACAGCACCTGAGAATGGCTTGGCCATGTAAGCCACATGGAAGAAGGCAGGATCCCCAAGGACACATTGTACAGCGAGCTCGTCACTGGGACCAGACCTACCAGCCGTCCACATCTCCGCTTTAAAGACATCTGCAAACGCGACATGAAGTCCTGTGACATTGATCACAAGTCGTGGGAGTCAGTTGCCAGCGTTCGCGGGCAACCATAAAGGAGGGGCTAAAGCGTGGCGAGTCGAAGAGACTTAGCAGTTGGCAGGAAAAAAGACAGAAGCGCAAGGAGAGAGCCAACTGTGTAACAGCCCCGACAACCAATTTTATCTGCAGCACCTGTGGAAGAGTCTATCACTCTAGAATTGGCCTTTATAGTCACTCCAGGCACTGCTTCACAAACCACTGACCACCTCCAGGCACTTACCCATTGTCTCTCGAGACAAGGAGGACAAAGAAGATTGTAAGGGGAGTAGATAGGCGGTTCTGTGGTCGAAAATGAGACTCCCGAATGGTATGTTGCCTCCCAGGTGCACGGGTCAGGGATGTCTCAGATCGGCTGCAGAACATTCTGAAGGGGGAGGGTGAACAGCCAGTTGTCATTGTGCACATAGGCACCAATGATATAGGTAAAAAACGGGATGAGGTCCTATAAGCAGAATTTAGGGAGTTAGGAGCCAAGTTTAAAAAGTAGGACCTCAGAGGTAGTAATCTCAGGATTGCTACCAGTGCCACGTGATAGTCAGAGTAGAAATGAAAGAATAGTCAGGATGAATGCGTGGCTTGAGAGATGGTGCAGGAGGGAGGGGTTCAGATTTTTGGGACATTGGGACCGGTTTTGGGGAGGTGGGACTATTACAAATTGGACAGTCTACACCTGGGCCGGACTGGAACCAATGTCCTTGGGGGTGCTTTTGCTAACGCTGTTGGGGAGGGTTTAAACTAATGTGGCAGGGGGATGGGAACCAAATGAGGTCAGTGGACAGTAAGCAGGTAGTAACTAAAGCCTGTAAGGAACTAGATAATGAAGTCAGCGTGACTAAGGGAAAGAGTAGACAGGGAGCAGATGATGAACGCAAAGGGACTGGTGGTCTGAGGTGCATTTGTTTTAATGCAAGAAGTGTAGTAGGTAAGGCAGATGAACTTAGGGCCTGGATTAGTACCTGGGAGTATGATGTTATTGCTATTACTGAGACTTGGTTGAGGGAAGGGCATGATTGGCAACTAAATATCCCAGGATATCGATGCTTCTGGCGGGTTAGAGAGGGAGGTAAAAGGGGTGGAGGAGTTGCAGTACTGGTCAAAGAGGATATCACAGCTGTGCTGAAGGAGGGCACTATGGAGGACTCGAGCAGTGAGGCAATATGGGCAGAACTCAGAAATAGGAAGGGTGCGGTAACAATGTTGGGGCTGTACTACAGGCCTCCCAACAGCGAGCGTGAGATAGAGGTACAAATATGTAAACAGATTATGAAAAGATGTAGGAGCAACAGGGTGGTGGTGATAGGAGATTTTAATTTTCCCAACATTGACTGGGATTCACTTAGTGTTAGAGGTCTAGATGGAGCAGAATTTGTAAGGAGCATCCAGGAGGGTTTTCTAGAGCAGTATGTAAATAGTCCAACTCGGGAAGGGGCCATACTGGACCTGGTGTTGGGGAATGAGCCCGGCCAGGTGGTTGAAGTTTCAGTCGGGGACTACTTTGGGAATAGTGATCACAATTCCGTAAGTTTTAGAATACTCATGGACAAAGACGAGAGTGGTCCCAAAGGAAGAGTGCTAAATTGGGGGAAGGCCAACTATACCAAAATTCGGCAGGAGCTGGGGAATGTAGTATGGGAGCAGCTGTTTGAAGGTAAATCCACATTTGATATGTGGGAGGCTTTTAACGAGAGGTTGATTAGCGTGCAGGAGAGACATGTTCCTGTGAAAATGAGGGATAGAAATGGCAAGATTAGGGAACCATGGATGACAGGTGAAATTGTGAGACTAGCTAAGAGAAAAAAGGAAGCATACATAAGGTCCAGGAGGCTGAAGAAAGACGAAGCTTTGAAAGAATATTGGGAATGTAGGACCAATCTGAAACGAGGAATTAAGAGGGCTAAAAGGGGTCATGAAATATCTTTAGCAAACAGGGTTAAGGAAAATCCCAAAGCCTTTTATTCATATATAAGGAGCAAGAGGGTAACTAGAGAAAGGATTGGCCCACTCAAGGACAAAGGAGGAAAGTTATGCGTGGAGTCAGAGAAAATGGGTGAGATTCTAAACGAGTACTTTGCATCGGTATTCACCGAGGAGAGGGACATGACGGATGTTGAGGTTAGGGACAGATGTTTGATTACTCTAGGTCAGGTCGGCATAAGGAGGGAGGAAGTGTTGGGTATTCTAAAAGGCATTAAGGTGGACAAGTCCCCAGGTCCGGATGGGACCTATCCCAGGTTACTGAGGGAAGCGAGAGAGGAAATAGCTGGGGCCTTAACAGATATCTTTGCAGCATCCTTAAACACGGGTGAGGTCCCGGAGGACTGGAGAATTGCTAATGTTGTCCCCTTGTTTAAGAAGGGTAGCAGCGAAAATCCAGGTAATTATAGACCGGTGAGCCTGACGTCAGTGGTAGGGAGGCTGCTGGAGAAGATACTGAGGGATAGGATCTATTCCCATTTGGAAGAAAATGGGCTTATCAGTGATAGGCAACATGGTTTTGTGCAGGGAAGGTCATGTCTTACCAATTTGATAGAATTCTTTGAGGAAGTGACAAAGTTGATTGATGAGGGAAGGGCTGTAGATGTTATATACATGGACTTCAGTAAGGCGTTTGATAAGGTTCCCCATGGTAGGCTGATGGAGAAAGTGAAGGCGCATGGGGTCCAGGGTGTACTAGCTAGATGGATAAAGAACTGGCTGGGCAACAGGAGACAGAGAGTAGCAGTGGAAGGGAGTTTCTCAAAATGGAGACGTGTGACCAGTGGTGTTCCACTGGGATCCGTGCCGGGACCACTGTTGTTTGTGATATACATAAATGATTTGGAGGAA
This sequence comes from Heterodontus francisci, assembly GCF_036365525.1. Classification (NCBI taxonomy): domain Eukaryota; kingdom Metazoa; phylum Chordata; class Chondrichthyes; order Heterodontiformes; family Heterodontidae; genus Heterodontus; species Heterodontus francisci. The sequence continues at coordinate 70,374,890 of NC_090396.1, read as the reverse complement.
AGTATAGGTGGTCTGATTAGCAAGTTTGCAGACGACACTAAGATTGGTGGAGTAGCAGATAGTGAAGGGGACTGTCAGAGAATACAGCAGAATATAGATAGATTGGAGAGTTGGGCAGAGAAATGGCAGATGGAGTTCAATCAGGGCAAATGCGAGGTGATGCATTTTGGAAGATCCAATTCAAGAGTGAATTATACAGTAAATGGAAAAGTCCTGGGGAAAATTGATGTACAGAGAGATTTGGGTGTTCAGGTCCATTGTTCCCTGAAGGTGGCAACGCAGGTCAATAGAGTGGTCAAGAAGGCATACGGCATGCTTTCCTTCATCGGACGGGGTATTGAGTACAAGGGTTGGCAGGTCATGTTACAGTTGTATAGGACTTTGGTTCGGCCACATTTGGAATACTGCGTGCAGTTCTGGTCGCCACATTACCAAAAGGATGTGGATGCTTTGGAGAGGGTGCAGAGGAGGTACACCAGGATGTTGCCTGGTATGGAGGGCGCTAGCTATGAAGAGAGGTTGAGCAGATTAGGATTATTTTCATTAGAAAGACGGAGGTTGAGGGGGGACCTGATTGAGGTGTACAAAATCATGAGAGGTATAGACAGGGTGGATAGCAAGAAGCTTTTTCCCAGAGTGGGGGATTCAATTACTAGGAGTCACGAGTTCAAAGTGAGAGGGGAAAAGTTTAGGGGGGATATGCGTGGAAAGTTCTTTACGCAGAGGGTGGTGAGTGCCTGGAACGCGTTGCCAGCGGAGGTGGTAGACGCGGGCACGATAGCGTCTTTTAAGATGTATCTAGACAGATACATGAATGGGCAGGAAGCAAAGAGATACAGACCCTTAGAAAATAGGCGACATGTTTAGATAGAGGATCTGGATCGGCGCAGGCTTGGAGGGCCGAAGGGCCTGTTCCTGTGCTGTAATTTTCTTTGTTCTTTGTTCTTTGTTCTTTGTTCTTTGAAAAGGGTTGAATGTAGTTTGCAGTATATTTTATTTCACATCTCTTGAGAGGTTATATGCTGAAGGGCATTTGAGAGTTGGGCTTCAGAAACCAAGTTAGATCTATGTCTGATTAAACCTCATGGGTGCTAAATTGCACAGCTCCCGAAAACAGGCACGGAGCTTGAGATGCACGATTATCCATTCAAAGTGATGCAGGCAGTGAGCCAACTTCGAGCTGCCTGGTCATTACTACGACTATAGCATACTGCCAGTGCTAACTGCGCTGTTGAATGGCTGCATGCTTCTGCTCAAAATTGCAAGAGGTGAGCATGAGCTAAAGCTAGCCTATACTACTTAAAGCCAGCCTGCACCACATAAAGTAGAAGTGCATTAGGGCTGGAGCAGGTAGTGGAAGGCCTGCACAAGTCAGTCTAATGGGGCAAAAGACTAAATAATGGCACAATATGGGAGAAAGTGTACAAATCTCTAGATAAAGGGGGGGGGCGGGAAACGTACCCTATATTGCCCTCATCCTGATGACTACCTTTGTGTGCACCTGCATCAAACTGTGCATAGACCCTTGGTACACAAACACCAAATGTCACTCTGTGCTGAGGTTCTATCTGTCCCTGGTGTTGCGAAGGATGGGTGTGGCCACATTGCCACAGAATGCTCCATTCAGTTGGTGCCATACCACCTATCCCTCATGGAAACGTTTGTACATGAAAACACCTTTGCCCACAGGCAGTGTCGACATGTAACATCTTCGAGGCCCTGCAGGAATAAGAGATGGTGGATTCCGTCTGATGGTTCCCCAAGAAGATTGTCAAAGTCATTGACAGAATGCCTCATCGCCAAAACTTTCAAACAAGCACCAAGATGTAGCTTGGCTAATGGTGAGAAGGGCCCTCCCTGTCAGATCCTTTATGCGCACCCAAAGTCTTAGCACCACCATGCACTGCCCTCGAGGAAGCTGCAGTGGGGAAGAGACGATCGCCCACCTCCTTCTGGAATGTATCTTTGCAAAGGTCTGGAAAAAGATGCAGAGGTTATTGTTGAGCAGCTCCGCACTCTGTACTCTAAAGGTTGTTTCCAAGGGCTCACACCGATAAACATCAACTGCCGCTGGAGGAGCATCAATTCAGTGAAAGACGCTCTTTGGTCTGTCCGAAACTTGTAGGTCTTCCAGTGCAAAGAGCTGTTGCAGACTGGCACATTCCAAGGTCCAGGTCTACATGCTGAGGGATGCATTAAAGCTTGGGGCAGCTGTTGCAAAGGCTTAATGGGGAAAGGCCACAATTTAAGGCTCTCCAACCATAGTATACCAAGCGACTGGAACCCATGGAAAGCCTCTCAAGCTGTATGCATCAGAGAATGTTTGACATGAAATGTATATTGTAAATGTTACCTGCAGTTGTAAATGTAGTGAGGCACCTCAGAGTATCAGGCACTGTATTGAAACAAATTGAACTGTATTGCACTTTATGTAATGTCAGTTTTGAACTGTTACGTCATTCAGTTTTCAAAATTTAGTAAATAAAGTTTATTTTTTGAGAAGGAAAAAGCATGGGAGACCACATACTCCAAGGTTCACAGAGACTGCACAGGAGACCTTAATGAAGGAGATGCAAAGGAGGAGAGAAGTGCCGTATCCACAGGGAGCCAGGAACCCCTCCAGGCAAACACTTAGAAGGGAATAGAACCAGATAGCCATGACAGTTGACTGTCAAGACTAAAGCCCAGAGAACCTGGATGCAGTGCCACAAAAAGTTCAATGACCTCACAGGAGTGGTCAAGGTTAGTGAATCCACCTTTAAATGCCATATGCCACACATTGCACCAGAAGCCTCAGACATTGCTCAATACATCACACCCCCATCATCGTCATGGTCAGCTATCCCTCCATTCGAGGATGATGTCTACTCAAGGTCACGGGTTTCTGCCATGGGTCTTCAGGTGACTGAACAGGCCGATTCTCGACCTGAAAATCATTGGGCACATGAGGCAGAACGTCCCATGAGATAGTGGGATCAGGAGTGCAGAATTTGCTTCTTTTTCTTTCCTTCTCTGCTGCTGCTCTACCTCATCATTAAGGCATTTGGACTCAAAGCGTGATGCAGCTTGATGAACGAGTTGTCAACATGTTGAACGATTGGTAGCAAGTTCCTCCCAGTCACCAATGTCAATGCTGCCGCATTGAGAGTTTCAGAGTGTTTGTGAAGCATTTTCTTTGTCCTTCCCTGGAAAGCTGGCCTTTTGAGAGTTGAGAAAACAGGACCTCGGGGGGAGACGATTTTCTACCATCCAGACACAGTGTCCAGTCCAATGAAGTTGGTTTTGCAGGAGTTTTGCCTGAATGTTTGTGGAGCTGGCTTCAAGAAGAACACTAGTGTTTGTTCGACGGTCCTCCCATTGAATCCAGAGGATGTGGCGGAGGCAATGCTGATGGAATTTCTCTAGAACTCTTATGTATCGCTAATACACAGTCCAGGTCTCACTGCAGTACAGGAGTGTGGTGACAACAACTGCTCTGTACACGAGGACTTTAGTTGACTTGCGGAGGTCTTTGTTGTCAAACACTCGCTGCCATAGTTTGTAGAAGGCTGAGCAGGCACAGCTGATTTGATGTTGGATCTCCTGATCAATGGTAGCTTTTTGAGAGAGGTGGCTGCCAAGGTATGGGAAGTGCTCAACATATTCCAGGGTCTCTCCTTCAAGATATATGGGAATTGGAATATTTGGCTGACCAGGTGTGAGTTAATATATGAGTTTAGTTTTGGCAACATTCAAGGACACGCTGAGCCTCTTGTATGCAGAATTGAAGAGATCGAGAGCGGCTTGCAAATCTGGTGCAGAGTGGGAACGACACTGCAGTGATCCGCAAACTGTCGATCATGTATGCCAATGGAGGTCAGTTTAGGTTTGGCATGGAGCCGACTGAGGTTAAAGAGTTTTCCATCGGGACGGTATTTAATACTCACACCAGAGAGCAGCTGATCTTTGATGAGGTGAATAGTTACTGTCAGGTAGATTGCAAATAGTATGGGGGCTATCACACAGCCTTGCTTGACCCCAGTCCGGAATTTGAAGGCAACTGTTTCAGATCTCCCACTCAAGACAGTTGCAGTTGTATCATGGAGCAATTGCAGGATTGTGATGAAGTTTCTTGGACATCCAAATCTTTGGAGCACAATCCACAGAGCCTAACAATTTACTGAATCAAATGCTTTGGTCAGGTCGATCGATGTAGTGAACAGTACCTAGTGTTGTTCTTGACATTTTTCTTGTATTTGTCGGGCAACATAGACTGTGTTGGAGGTTCCTCTGTAAGGTCTAAAGCCACACTGTGTCTCTGGGCGAATTTCCTCAGCCACAGGAAGTAGACGATTCAGGAGAATGCGTGTCAGGATTTTCCCTGCTATGGACAAGAGGGAAATACCTCACCAGTTCCCACAGCATGATTTGTCTCCCTTCTTGAAGATAGTTACAATTGTCACAATTATCATGAGTAAAGCCCAGAAGACCTGGGTGCAATGCCGCAAAAAGTTCAATGACCTCACAGGAGTGGTCAAGTTTAGTGAATCCATCTTTAATGCCATATGGGAAGCAGGCAGGAAAGTGCAGTTGAGGCTGTCATGCAGGCCCCCACCTGCCAATAATGAGGCACATTTGTTTTGTCATCTGAACATTGATTTTGAATTGTTGCTGGAGCAAGAAAATGACTTGTTGAACAGATCAGCCGTGCCTGGAAAAAGCATTTGCATGCTGACAGACAGTGCTGTGTAGACAAAGGACCATTCCTGACACATTCAACCCACAATGGATGTTGATCCGGACAATGATGGGGTGGGGAAGTGCATTCCAGGGCCTGCTGGGGTGATGTAATCCACAGGGGCCAGGATTGGTTGGACCAGCTGGTCACAAGACTAACTGTGGTTCCAGGGTTTTTTGAACTAGCCACAGAGAGTTTGAAATAGAGAAAGACTGTTTGCTCCTGGACTGAGAAGATCACTCCTGTCTGCTCCCATCTCTTTCTCACAAGCCTCTGAATCCACTGAAGACACATGACCCCCAAGAGAGAAAAGTCTCCTACAGCGAACAAAGATTAAGAAGAATACTGGGCCCCAACAAAAAGCAAGATCTACCTACAATCAAGGACTCTACAATGAACTCAAAGAACTGTAACAAAAACTCTTCAGATATTACCTCAAACCTTTCCACTTTATTTTATTCTTCTGCTCTTTTCTGTCTCTAGACAGAAAGAATGTGACGAAAGAGAAGTGAAGCAGCTTGAGTTAACTAGGGGGCGACAGAGTAACTCCAGTGAAAGCACGGCTATTATGGAGGAGTGTAATTCAGGGTTGGGTACAGTATTGTTAAAACTAGCTCAACTAATTCCAAAATTCAATGAGGAAGATGTAGAAATATTTTTTGTGCCCTTTGAGAAACTGGCAAGGCAGCTAAAACCTGGCCTCTTTTATTACAAAGCAAGCCAACTGGAAAAGCCCATGAAGTTTATTCCCTGTTGCCAGATCAGAGTTCATCAAATTATGAGCAGACAAAAAATGCTATCCTTAGGGCATATGAATTAGTACCCGAAGCCTATTGCCAAAAGTTTAGAACCCTCAAGAAGCAAGCTAACCAAACTTATCTGGAGTTTGATAAAGGTAAGCAGTTAGCTTTTGACCAGTGGCTGAGGGCTTTTAAAGTACAGCTCAGCTATGAGAATTTCAGAGAAATAATTCTGTTAGAGGAAATTAAAAACTTTCTCCCGCTCTCCATAAAGACCCATGTAGAGGAGCAGTGGGTCCAGAGAGCCCGGAAAGCGGTTGTTGTAGCAGTTCAGTTTTCTTTCATTTATAAGTCAGTTTCCCAGGGGAGAACCTTTCCTAATCACCCCCACAAATCCAAAAAGGACAAAGGGTGGGAAGGTAATAGGAGCCCAAGCAGTCCTGGGAGAGAAAGAAAAGCGGGGCCTCCTCCAGACAAATAGAAGGTGCTGGGAGCAGGAATGAGACCTGGAGACCTGTGCACTTCCATTGTAATGAAGCAGGGCATTTAAAAGCTGACAGCTGGAAACTAAACCAAAAACATGTAGGGTTTATCAGGGCACACCCGCTCAGTGAAGACAGGAACCTAATGGAAAGCAGGACAAGTTGTGACTTTAACTGCAGTAAGAGTGAGACCCAGGAAGCGTACAGCTGCAAGTGCAGGAAAATTTAATAGTATTCCTGAAGGTTATCCGGGTTTTGTGTTTGAAGGGCAAATAACCCTACACCCCTCGAGTGGGGCAAGCAAGCCCATAGTAATTCTCAGGGACACAGGGGCCACTAGATCCCTTTTACTGGGAAAAGGCCTGACCTTTCCCCCAGAGAGTGCAGTAAACACCAGAATGGTGGTGAATGGTATTGGAGGGCAGTGTATGCCTCTACCTGTACACTGGGTGCACCTAGAGTGCGATCTAGTTTCGTGACCGGTGACCATAGGGATTGCCCCTAGTTTGCCTGTGGATGGGGTTGACCTGCTCCTAGGTAATGATCTGGCGGGGGTGAAGGTGGTAGCCTCCCCCCTCCCCCCAGTGGTGAAAGAAAGACCGCAGGAGGTCAGAGAGATAGGGCAGTGGCAGGTCCCCTGAATGTGTAGTGGATCAAGCCATGATCAAACCAGCATCCCCAGAGGAGACTGAATTAGCACTGCAGGCAGATGATCGGGTCTGTCTAGCTGAGATTGTCTTTGGAAAGTTAGGAGACCCAGGGAATGAATTAAATGGATTTTCCCTAGCTGAGCTGACCCAGTATTGCGAGAGTTAGCACATGCTGCCCAGTCTGAAAGTGAAGCAGAGGGAGTCCCTGATTGCTACTATTTAAAGAATGAGATACTGATGGGGAAATGGAATTCTCCTCACAGACCTGAGAGCAAGGAGTGGACAGTAGTTCACCAGTTAGTGGTGCCACCACTAACCACCGGAGAGAAATATTAAGAAGGGCCCACAAGATTATAGTGGCTGTACATGCCGGTATACCAAAGACCAAAGCCCACATAAGACAACAGTTTGACTGGCCAAAATTCCAGAAAGATGTGGTAGAGTACTGCAGGAGTTGCCACATTTGCCAGGTTGATGGGAAACCCCAACCTACAGTGAAACCTGCACCCCTAAGTCCTGTACTGGTGTTAGGAGGATCCTCCAGCAGAGGGCTGGTGAACTGTAAGGGACTCCCGCAGAGAACAAAAGGGGACAGGCAGGCACAAGGCTGGCAAAAGGTTAAAAAGGGAAGGGGAAAAAGTGACCAAAAGGGCAGGTTAAAGGGAGTCCAGGAGGAATCCTGGATGAAAACCCCTACTGTCTGGTCAGCCAACCCCGAGAAATGTGAAACGTTAGACCCCGCATCTTTCTACGTAAATGCAGACACTAGAAACACCCCACCAGAGTTGCCAAAAGCATGTACAGGAATCTGCAGAGACATAGAAAGACCTCTTGGGGGCAGAGAAACTGTGGTGGTGATGCCTCATCTAATCGAAGTGCCACAGGGGTGTGCAGTCAAATCTGCACAACTACCTGCAGGTAGGAGTGTCCCAGAGGACAATGGGGAGATTAGCAAAGAATCCTCCCCCAAAGGCAGAAAAAAAGAGAACTACCTATCTCCTGAAGTCAAAAGCCTTTGCATGACTCAGTAAAGCACTGAAAGAGAGTTCAGGATAGACCCGCCTATACTGACTCCCCCGAAAAAAAATTCCAACTCAGGTCTAATTAAACCTAACCATCTCAAGACCCTAGGCAGCCACGGAAATGAGCAAACTGAAGAAAAACTCCTCCCGCCCCCAAAGAAAACACATGTTTATTGGGATGCTAAAAGGGGGGTAATTAAAGCGGCACTGCCACTAAGTAAAGAAAGACTGTAATAAGTTTTAGGATTTATGAATGAATGGGAATGAATGAGAGAAATGCATGTTTTTTTTCTGTATCATAATTTCTCTCGACCCTTTTAATGAAATGCACTTTTCTCAAATCGTATTTCATTCCGGTGGGTGTGAAGGCTGTCATGCAGGCCCCTACCTGCTACGAATGAGGCACATTGGTTTTGTCATATAAACATTGATTTTGAACTGTTGCTGGAGCAAGGAAATGACTTGCTGAACAGATCAGCCGTGGCTGGAAAAAACATTTGCATACCAACAGACGGTGCTTGTGTAGACAAAGGACCATTCCCTGACACATTCAACCCACAATGGGTGTTGATCACCAGACAGTGAGGGGGTGGGAAAGCGCATTCCAGGGCCTGCTGGTGTGATGCAATCCACAGGCGCCAGGACTGGTTGGACCAGCTGGTCACAAGACTAACTGGCAGTTCCAGGGTTTTTTGAACTAGCCACAGAGAGTTTGAACTGAAGAAAGACTGTTTACTCCTGGACTGAGAAGATCTCACCTGTCTGCTCCCATCTCTTTCTCACAAGCCTCTGAATCCGCTGAAGACACATGATCACCAAGAGAGAAAAGTCTCCTACAGCGAACAAGGTTTAAGAAGAATATTGGGCCCCAACGAAAAGCAAGATCTGCCTACAAGCAAGGACTCTACAGTGAGCTCGAAGAACCGTAACAAAAACTATTCAGATATTGCGTCAAACATTTCCACCTTATTTTTTTCTTCTGCTTTTTTCAGTCTCTATTTGCATGTGTGTATCGCGTATGTATGCTAGTGTGGGCGTGTCGTGTATCTGTAGGCGTCAATCGAATTAGAGTTTAAGTTCAAGTTTAATAAATTTCAACTTTTCTTCTTTAAACCTAAGAAAACCTATTTGTGCTGGTTTCTTTGCCTTATAATTGGAAAGCAGTGAACAAGGATTCACCAAGGGGGAGCTAAAAACATGGTGTTTTAAAAATTAAACCCTGTTACAGTAAGACCAGGTGAAGGCTGAGAGGGACCCCCTAGACATCTTTCTTACCTGGTCGTAACAAGGCCGAAGAACAGCCATGATCGTATTGAATGGCAGAGCAGACTCGAGGTGGCCATATGGTCCACTGCTGCTCCTATTCCTTATGTCCTTATATGCCACAAACTGCAACAGAAGCCTCAGACACTGCTCAATACATCACACCCCCATCACTCATCTACCATGGGTCTCTATCAATCAGGACACTTACCTAACATTCATAGCTGCACCTCACCCTCACATACTTAGCAGGGCTGCAAACCTCACTGCCACATCTCACAGCTAACACACACTGACAGCTATTCAACTAATACAGCCACATAACCCAAACAGATTTCACCACACTCACTGACACACTTCTATCTGTCTTGCAAGAGAACGTGGTGGACAACTGGAGGCAGCTGGAGCTAACTGGCGAGGGACAGGCACATGTGCACATCTTTATCACATGCTCACCATTATTGGACCAGCCATTGCTGAGGGCATTTTTATGAATGCTGGACTTTGTAACATGATTATGTTTTTAAAAATTGTTATTTTTACAAGTTAATGATGGAGTGTGGAAGGTCAGGTGACCTCACATGCACTCTGCTAAAGGACAAGACAGATCAGAGACTTCTTTTGAAAAAAGAGTATGCAGGGGTAACACCTGAAGAACAATGGGTTTCACCCTCCCAGACTTTCAGGTCGTAAACAAGGGGTCAGTGATTCTGAAGATGAAAATGTATGAAGCAGCTGTTAATACCTGGGAACAATGGAAGGCTCAGGTGGCTCTATGAAACTTCTGGACTTTGCATATTGGAACAGGACAATAAGCTATTGACTTCTGAGTCCAGATAAAATTAAAAGATTTTCTGAAGGCAGACAGGCAGTAAGAGAGGAAACCAGTGGTTGCAGCCTCAGAGCAGACTGTAAGGAAGACAACCAGCAGTTGCAACCTCGAGAGAAAGAGAGAGAGAGAGAGAAACACCTTCTCTCAGAACCCTGATACAGCAAAAGGCTAAGACTTGAACCGGTTTTGAAAGCTGAAGCTTGTGGAGAAGAATCACGAGAAATCGCCTCATGCACGGGTCCAGGTCAAAAGGGCTCGGGGAAGTGAGCGAAGAGGATATTGATTTTTGAAATAGTTTGGGAGATCCAACCCATTGCTACTGGGAGGAGTTTGGAACTTCTAATCGCAAAGGATTTCACCATCAAAAAGGGCTTTGTAATCTGGGGTGTCAGCTCCCTCCAAAGTACTATTTCATTAACGGGGATTTCTTTTAGTTTGGTTGTGATAATAAAAGTCCTAAAACATGAACTCTTCTTGTGTAATTCTTTAAATTGGTCTGAGGGAGGTGGTAATATCTCGTATTTTAACGTTAGCGGTCTCACTGAAGTCGTAACACCGTGGCCAATAGCAGGGCTGAAGCCAAAGAAGATAATAGGAACATAGGAACAGGAGTAGGCCATTCAGCCCCTCGAGCCTGTCCCGCCATTCAATGAGATCATGGCTGATCCGCGGCCTAACTCCATATACCTGCCTTTGGCCCATATCCCTTAATATCTTTGCTTAACAAAAAATCTATCTATCTCAGATTTAAAATTAACAACTGTTCTAGCTTCAAGTGCTTCAACTGTGGACGGCACAGTGGTGCAGTGGTTAGTACCACAGCCTCACAGCTCTAGCGACCCAGGTTCAATTCTGGGTACTGCCTGTGTGGAGTTTGCAAGTTCTCCCTGTGACTGTGTGGGTTTCTGCTGGGTGCTCTGGTTTCCTCCCACAGCCAAAGACTTGCAGGTTGATAGGTAAATTGGCCATTGTAAAATGCCCCTAGTGTAGGTAGGTGGTGGGGATGTGGTAGGGAATATGGGATTAATGTAAGATTAGTATAAATGGGTAGTTGTTGGTCGGCATGGACTCGGTGGGCCGAAGGGCCTGTTTCAGTGCTGTATCTCTCTATGCTGTTTGTGGGAGAGAGATCCAAACCTCTACCACCCTTTGTGTGAAGAAGTGCTTCCTAACATCTCTCCTGAACAGTCTGGCCCTAATTTTTAGACTATGCCCCCTAGTTTTAGAATCTCCAACCAGTGGAAATAGTTTATCTTTATCTAGCCTGTCTTTTCCTGTTAATATTTTGAAGATTTCGATCCGATCACCCCTTAAACTTCTAAATTCTAGCGAAAATAGGCCTAATTTGTGTAATCTCTCCTCGTAACTTAACCCCTGTAGTCCAGGTATCATTCTTGCAAACCTCCGCTGCACTCCCTCCAAGACCAATATATCCTTCCTAAGGTGTGGTGCCCAGAACTGCTCACAGTACTCCAAGTGGGGTCTAACCAGGGTTCTGTACAGCTGCAGCATAACCTCTGTGTCTTTATACTCCAATCCTCTAGATATAAAGGCTAGCATTCCATTAGCCTTTTTGATTATTTTCTGCACTTGCTCGTGGCATTTTAAAGATCTATGCACCTGAACCCCAAAGTCTCTTTTGGACATCCACTGTACTTAACCTCTTTCCAGTTAGAAAGTTCCCTGCTCTATCATTTTTTGGTCCAAAATGGATCATCTCAGACTTGCCCGCACTGAAATCCATCAGCCACAGTTTTGCCCACTCACCTAGTCTCTTTGTAATTTTATGCTATCATCTAGACTGTCTACAATGCCCCCTAACTTTGTATCATCAGCAAATTTGGATATATGACTTACTATGCCATCATCCAAGTCGTTAATGAATAATGTAAATAATTGAGGCCCCAACACAGATCTCTGCGGGACACCACTAGTCACATCCTGCCAATCGGAGTACTTACGCATTATCCCCACTCTCTGTTGTCTACCACTCAATCAACTTCCTAACCATGTCAATAATTTGCCCTCAACTCCATGGGCTTCTACCTTAGTTAACAGTCTCTTATGTGGGACTTTATCAGGTGCCTTCTGGAAGTCCGTATAAATAACATCCATAGACATTCTGTCCACTACCTTAGCCATCTCTTCAAAAAATGCAATGAGATTTGTCAGGCATGACCTTCCCATCGTGAATCCATGCTGGCTGTCCCTGATTAACTGAAACTTTTCGAGGTATTCAGTCACCCTATCCTTGATTATAGACTCCAGCAACTTGCCCACCACAGATGTCAGGCCAACTGGTCTGTAATTTCTTTGGTTCCCCCTTTCACCCTTCTTAAAATGTGGAGTGACATGTGCAACTTTCCAATCCAGAGGGACCACTCCTGAATCTAGGGAACTCTGAAAGACTATAGCTAGGGCATCTACAATGTGCTCCCCTACTTCCTTTAACACCCTCGGATGGAAACCGTCAAGTCCTAGGGATTTCTCACTCTTTAGTTCTGTTAATTTGGGCGGCACAGTGGTGCAGTGGTTAGCACTGCAGCCTCACAACTCCAGCGACCCAGGTTCGATTCTGGGTACTGCCTGTGCGGAGTTTGCAAGTTCACCCCGGTTTCCTCCCACAGCCAAAGACTTGCAGGTTGGTAGGTAAATTGGCCATTGTAAATTGCCCCTAGTGTAGCTAGGTGGTAGGAGAATGGTGGGGATGTGGTAGGGAATATGGGATTAATGTAGGATTAGTATAAATGGATGGTTGTTGGTCCGCACAGACTCGGTGGGCCGAAGGGCCTGTTTCAGTGCTGTATCTCTCTATGACTAATTTCCTTGCTACTGATGTTTTACTTACGTTAATTGTATTAAGTCTCTGTCCCCTATCAGCTATTAATTTTTTAGGGACTTCCGGCAGGTCATCCTCCTTTTCAACTGTAAATACTGAGGCAAAGTAATTGTTTAACATGTCTGCCATTTCCCCATTATCAATGAAAATATCCCCATTTCAGCTTTTATTGGGACTACATTACTCTTGACCACCCGCTTTCCCTTTACGTAACTATAAAATTTCTTATTGATTTTGATGTCCCTTGCAAGTTTCCTTTCATAATCTCTTTTAGTAGCTCTTACAGCTGCTTTGTGACCCTTTGCTGGTCTTGTATCGATCCCATTCGGCCAGATCTTTGCTGCGTTTTGCATTTTTGTAAGCCCTTTCTTTTTGTTTTATGCTATCCCTAATCTCTTTAGTTGTCCAGGGCTGTTTTTTCTGTGAGGTGGAGCTTTTTCCTCTCAGGGGTATATACTCGCTCTGTGTTTCGTTAAATGTTTCTTTAAATATTCTCCACTGTTCTTCAGTTGTTTGACCCATTAACAGATCTACCCAGTTTACCGTAGACAGTCTCTGTCTCATCTCGGTAAAGTCAGCCTTACCCAAGTCTAAAATTCTAGTGGCTGATTCGTGCTTTTCACTTTCAAACGCTACCTTGAATTCGATAATGTTGTGATCACTATTTGATACATGTTCACGCACAGTTAGGCTACTAATTAAATTTGGCTCATTACTCGTAATTAAATCTAATATTGTCTGTCCCCTTGTTACATCTAGGAGATATTGCTGTAGGAAACTATCCCAGACACATTCCAGAAATTCACTACCTTTCTGACGGGTGCTAGTCTGGTGTCCTCATGCCTAATCCTCCTTCTCACATCCCACTTTCCCTTCAATCTACCATCTCTTCTGATTTATAAGCTGTTGATGGTGTAAGCATGCACCCTGAGTGCTTCAAGAACCTCCCTACACAACAGTGGCCTGCAAACTGGGGAAGGCTGCAAATATCTCAGCTCCAGCCTAGAGGAGCCCAAAGCATTAAAGTTCATGGTCACAGATACCTTCTCAGTCCTTGGTAATGTGGCCCTCATCCAGCTCTGATGTTGCAAGTGACAGATATAAGTAAGGACATCCTTACTGAAGCACAGATGTCTCACACATTGGGCTGGATTTTACCAGCCAGCCCAACGTCGGGGTCATGGCAGGGGGCCTGGAAAATACTTCCGGGAGAGGCCTACCACAGGCCTCAACACCGGGACGGCCCAGCTCAATTTTACCAGCAGCAGCGAAGGCTCTTGGCAGCAACCCCGCCGCTTGGCAACGGAGACTTAATTTAAATATTAAAATCAATGTTAATTAATGAATGATTATTTATCTCTTCGCGACGGCCGTCCCCCACCGATATTCCGGTCAGTTGCCGGAACTCCTGTGCCTTCGGATCTCCGTTCGGAGAAGTGAGACGGAACACTGTTTGGGAGGGGGGAGGAGTGAAGTTTTCAGGGCGGGGGTGGAACTGCAAAAACTAACACGATTGGTTGAGGAGATGGTGGGAAGGGGTTGAAGTTTAAAGTAAAGAAAGTTGCTGAGTATTGCTGACCAATTAGCACTCTGTTCTCATACAGTATAAAGTTGTTGTTTTCCCTTACATTGGTATTCTTGTGGATTGTTCTGATGAGTGCAGGATGAAAAGTTTCGACAACATGTCTCTACTTTCAGCAGTACTCAAGTTCTGTACTACCAAATGACTATTTAAAGAAAGTTTGGGGGAGACAGTTCGGGATCGAGAGTTTACTTTTTTTGCAGGGAGAGTACAAAAAATAAACTGGGGTTTATTGGTGGGGGGAGGGTGGGACAGGGGATTGTCACTGTGAATAAATGTTTAGTTTTTTTCACAAAACTGTGACTTTAAATATTGAAATGAATCAGAAAGCTCTGAAGCTCTTTAAAAATGGTGCCGGCGCCTGCCTGGTGGTGCTGGACGCTGTTGTCAGGGACGGAGCGTCCGCCCCCTCTACATCATTGGGGGTGGGCGCTCCACCCCCTCCATGTAAACGAGCTCCCACGCCAAATATTGTGGCAGCTCTGCAGCGCACATCTCGCGCATGCCCCGCGCCATATTTGAAGCTCTCCGCCGCTTGAAAAATTCAGCCCATTGTTCCTCCCTGGGCAGATATGCTCTCCTGACAATAGGTTCCCCAAAGCCGCTCCCTGGTTGTGGGCGGCTCGCAGATCAGCTGGCTCCCATGCTAAGCCAGCTGCTAGGTCAGGTGTCAGACTTGGGTTTGCAATCATACAACAACAACTTATATTTATATACCATCCTTAACATAATAAAATGTCCGAGGGCGCTTCACAACATTATTATAAAACAAAATATTACACTGATGCACATAAGAAGATATTAGGCCAAAATCTTGGTCAAAGAGGTCAGTTTTGAGAAGTGTCTTAAAGGAGGAAAGCGAGGTAGAGAGGCAGAGATATGTAGGGAGCTTAGGGCCACCAGTGGTGGAAAAATTAAAATTGGGGATGGTCAAGAGGCCAGAATTAAATGTGTAGATATCTTGGAGTTTTATAGGGCTAGAGGAGATTATAGAGATAGTGAGGTCTTGGAGAGATTTGAAAATAAGGATGAGACTTTTAAAATCAAAATGTTGCTTTATCAGAAACCAATTTAGATTAACGAGCACAGAGTTGATAGGTGAATGGGACTTGGTGTGAGTTAGGATATGGGCAGCAGAGCTTTGAGTGACCGCAAGATTTCGGAGGGTGGATTGTGAAAGACCAGACAGGAGTGCATTGGAATAGTTAAGTCTAGAGGTAAGAAAGGCATAAATGAGGTTCTCAGCAGCAGACGAACTGAGGCAGGGATGAAATCGAGCAATATCACAGAAGTGGAAAAGGTGCTCTTAGTGATGACATGAATATGTAGTCAGAAGCTCATCTCAGGGTCAAATGTGATACCAAGGTTGCAAACAGGCGACTTAATCTCAGACTGTTGCCAGGGATATAGATAGAGTCAGAAGCTAGGGAATGGAGTTTGGAGCGGGGACGGACAACAATGGCTTCAATGATTCACTAATGTCCTTTAGGAAAGGAAATCTGCTGTCCTTACCTGGTCCGGCCTACATGTGACTCCAGACCCACAGCAATGTGGTTGACTCTTAACTGCCCTCTGAAATGGCCTAGCAAGCCACTCAGTTGTATCTAACCGCTAGCACTATGGGTATACCTACCCCACATGGACTGCAGCGGTTCAAGAAGGCAGCTCACCACCACATTCTCAAGAGCAATTAGGGATGGGTAATAAATGCTGGCCTGGCCAGCGATGCCCACATCCCGTGAATGAATTAAAAAAAAAGTCTTCCTAATATTTAATTGGAGCAAATTTCTGCTCCTCTGGTACTGGATGACATAGAGCTGTGTGTCTTTTGCGTACATATGAAAACTAAAGTAACGCTTTTGAATGATGTTACCAAGGGACAGCATGTAGATGAGAAATAGAAGGGCACCAAGAATAGATCCTTGGGGGACACCGGAGGTAACAATGCAGGAGCAGGAAGAGAAACCATTGCAAGTGATTCTTTGGTTACAAGTGGATATATAAGAATGGAACCAGACGAGACCCGTAACCCCAAGATGGACAACAGTGGAGAGTCATTGGAGGACTGTGTGGTCAACTGTGTTAAAGGATGCAGTCAGATGGAGAAGGATGAAGAGGAATAGTCAAATTTTGTCACAGTCACATAGGCTATCATTTGTGACTTTGATAAGAGCTGTTTCAGTATTATGGTGGGGCAGAAACCTGACTGGACGGATTCAAACATGGAGTTCCAGGAAAGATGGGCACAGATTTGGGAGGTGACAACATACTCAAGGACTTTGGAGAGGAAAGGGAGGTTAGAGATGGGGCGGTTGTTTGTAAGGATGGTGGGAATCAAGGGTTGATTTTTTGAGGAGAGGAGTGATGACAGCAGATTTAAAGAAGAGAGGGACATTTGAAGAGATCCCAATCCTAAGGCAACCATCACCTGCTCTAGCAATGGGATAGAGCTTTTTCAGGTTCAATGAGGAGCAGTCTTGCTCACCTGGTCCCTACCAATTGTTTAAAAAAATATTGTTGACTGTTGTTGGAGTGGCCTCCAGCAGTTTTGTTAAGATCCACAGAACTGCATTGTTGTGTCATATCTGTACTTTGTGGTAAACCATTATGCTTGCATGCAAGAACTGACCAGTTGATCATGTGGTTGCTCATAAAATCTTGGACTTTTAACCTGATTCTATCTCTGATCAGTGCTTTTCAGGTTTTACCTGAGCAGAAGAAGCAGCTATGTCTGTGAAAAATGTTTTGCAAGCCTGGGATTACATTGTGTTTGCTGCTATGCTGGCTGTATCTGCTTCTATTGGACTTTACTTTGCTTTTAGACCTGGAAGGCCAAAGGGAGGAAATGCAGAAGAGTTCCTAATAGGAAACCGGTAGGTTATGAAATTGTCACACACAGCTAAATACAGATTGTTTCAAATCCTATAGGATTGTGAAAAACTATGACTTTCGTAACTACATTTTTGGACATGAGAGGCAATTTATGTACAAATTTGTAAAAATATTCCAAAATTTAATATCAGATCTATGGTGGGTCACCAATATTAGTGGGGGTTGCATCTTTGGCGTTAGGGTGATCCACAATAGAGAAAGAAAAAGTTTGTTGAGGCTACAACTCACAATCACCATTCAGTAACTTTCTGCTGGGAGTGCCTTGTGTGGATGTTGAGGGAGGACTGTTATTAGGCTTACCTCCAAAGGTGAGTAGCCTGTCAATTGGCATATTCATATATGAAGTACGGAACCCATAGATGAGGTAGCAAAGGGTGTCAGCAACTGTGCAACAGCACCCCAGCAAGAGTCACCACTGGCAGGAGATGAGGTAAAGGGAGAAAGGGAGAGATCTTAGTGAGAAAATGTGACTGCTACTTTTTCTTGCTTCAGACAAATTTCTGCGTACCCAATTGCTCTTTCATTGGCTTCCAGTTTCTTGTCTGCTGTTACAGGTAAGTGAATTTTACTGCACTCTTGCAGAAACTTGAGGAAAATAATCAGTAAAATATTTAATTTAGAGTTTGACCTTTCCGTGTTTTCCTGGTCAAACATTGCGAAATTGGCATATAACATTACTAACTGAAGCCAATCTCTGCATTGGACCCCTTTTACTGGATAAAAATTGTGAACTGTCAACCATATATCTATCAGAAGCAGCTTAAATTTTTTAAAAATGCCCACAGCAGCATTATTAGAAAAATGTTGATTGTTCTTGACTGCTTAAAATGTGAATACACAGGGCGGCACAGTGGCGCAGTGGTTAGCACCGCAGCCTCACAGCTCCAGCGACCCGGGTTCAATTCTGGGTACTGCCTGTGTGGAGTTTGCAAGTTCTCCCTGTGTCTGCGTGGGTTTTCTCCGGGTGCTCCGGTTTCCTCCCACAAGCCAAAAGACTTGCAGGTTGGTAGGTAAATTGGCCATTATAAATTGCCCCTAGTATAGGTAGGTGGTAGGGAAATATAGGGACAGGTGGGGATGTGGTAGGAATATGGGATTAGTGTAGGATTAGTATAAATGGGTGGTTGATGGTCGGCACAGACTCGGTGGGCCGAAGGGCCTGTTTCAGTGCTGTATCTCTAAACTAAACTAAACTAAACAAATGGTCAAACTCTAGCAGATAGATGAATAATTAACACCTTAGCATTTACACAAGTGTTATTGGAACATAGATTACAAATACTTTTCATTCATATTCAATGAGCAGAAAATCTGGAGCTATACCTTGGAAAACTATAAACATTAACATAAGAAACAAGAGAATTGACAGTTTTATCAAAAAGCTGGTGGAAGTACAAAATGGGGAGCAAAAGGCGAATTTCACCCGAAGTGAATATGGTATGCCGGAATATAGTCTTTATGGTTGCAGCTTTCATCATAAAACAGGACATTTATATCAACCACCTAATTGAATCTGCCAGAATCTTGCCTTACCTCTTTACACATTCTGTCCTTGAAATAGCAATCTTGTCTACACTAATATACAGAATAGCATCATTGGCTTATTTGCACAATATACCTGTCACAAAATCATCTTCTTCACAACAAATTATTTTTTATTATTTTTCCTCATATTAGATCCCTTCATGCCTTGCACTTTTCTGGGCATGGAGAAGATCATCATCAGGATGACCATTAGTCAGAGGACTGCTTAGTGTAATATCACCCAGGATGCCATTTAGCAGGTCATCAACACACAATTTAGAAAAGCTGGGAAATTCTTGCAGTTTGTCATGACAGCAAAACACCATTGCGATGGGTTATCCCATTTTATTACATTATTAGGTTCCAAAAGTGTAGGATGCAGTAAATGACATGCACATGACATTGCAAGCTCCTGTAGATAATCCCCTGAACTTCCTTAATAGAAAAAGTTACCCCTTACAGACCGTCCATATTGTGTGTAACCAGATGCAAAGAATGTTCACATGATGGCCAGATTTGCTGGAGGTTGCATGATGCAAAGCACATCAGAATTCAACTTACAGTATTCCCATTTGTTGAACAGTACAGATTGTCATTAAAAACCCATCTGGTTCACTAATGTCCTTCAGGGAAGGAAATCTGCTGTCCTTACTCTGTTTGGTCCACATGTGACTCCAGACTGATAGCAATGTGATTGGCTCTTATCTGCCCTCTGAAATGGCCTAGCAAGCCATTCAATAATATCAAACTGCTACATAAAAGTTGAAAAAAAAACAGATGGACAACCCGACATTGACCCAGGCACCAGAAACAACGAAGGCACACCCTATCCAGTCCAACCCTGCAAAAAGGGAGGGAGAGAGAAAGCAGGAAATTATAGACCAGTCGGCTTGAAGTCGGTAGTGGGGAAAATTCTAGAGTCCGTTATCAATAATTGTATAGCAGAGCACTTGGAGAACAGTGGTAGAATCGGACAGAGTCAGCATGGATTTACGAAAGGGAAATCATGCTTGACAAATCTACTAGAATTTTTCAAGGATGTAACTAGTAGAGTTGATGAGGGGGAGCCAGTGGATGTGGTTTATTTGGACTTTCAGAAGGCTTTCGACAAAGTCCCACAAAACTGGGTGGGAGGGTGAGTTGTGAGGAGGATGCAGAGAGGCTTCAGGCTGATTTGGACAAGTTGAGTGAGTGGGCAAATGCATGGCAGCTACAGTATAATGTGAATAAATGTGAGGTTATCCACTTTGGTAGCAAAAACAGGAAGGCAGATTATTACCTGAACGGCTATAAACTGAGAGAGGGGAATATGCAATGAGATCTGGGTGTTCTTGTACACCAGTCGCTGAAGGTAAGCATGCAGGTGCAATAGGCGGTAAAAAAGGCAAATGGTATGTTGGTCTTCATAGCGAGAGGATTCGAGTACAGGAGCAGGGATGTCTTGCTGCAATTATACAGGGCCTTGGTGAGGCCACACCTGGAATATTGTGTGCAGTTTTGGTCTGAGGAAAGACGTTCTTGCTATAGAGGGAGTGCAGCAAAGGTTTACCAGACTGATTCCTGGGATGGCGGGACTGACGTATGAGGAGAGGTTGAGTCGGTTAGGATTATATTCACTGGAGTTCAGAAAAGTGAGGGGGGATCTCATAGAAACCTATAAAATTCTAACAGGACTTGACAGGGTAGATGCAGGAAGGATGTTCCCGATGGTGGGGGAGTCCAGAACCAGGGGTCACAGTCTCAGGATACGGGGTAAACCTTTAAGGACTGAGATGAGGAGAAATTTCTTCACCCAGAGAGTGGTGAGCCTGTGGAATTCGCTACCACAGAAAGCAGTTGAGGCCAAAACATTGTATGTTTTCAAGAAGGAGTTAGATATAGCTCTTGGGGTGAAAGGAATCAAAGGATAAGGGGCGAAAGCGGGAACAGGTTACTGAGTTGGATGATCAGCCATGATCATAATGAATGGCGGAGCAGGCTTGAAGGGCCGAATGGCCTACTCCTGCTCTTATTTTCTATGTTTCGATGTCTCTAAAGTCCTCCTCACTAATATCTGGAGACTTCTGCCAAAATTGGGAGAGCTGTCCCACAGACTAGTCAAACAACAGCCTGACATAAAAGAACACAAGAATTAGGAGCAGAAGTAGACCACATGGCCCATCGAGCCTACTTTGCCATTCAATTTGATCATAGTTGATCTTGGGCTTCAATTCCACTTTCTTGCCCACTCCCCATATTCCTTGATTCCCTGCGAGACCAAAAATCTATCTATTCCAGCCTTAAATGTATTCAATGATGGAGCATCCACAACCCTCTGGGGTAGAGAATTCCAAAGATTCACAACCCTTTGAGTGAAGAAATTTCTCATCTCAGACCTAAATGATTGGCCCCTTATCCTGACACTGAGCCCCTGCATTCTAGATTCCCTGATCAGTGGAAACAATCTCTCAGCTTCGACCCTATCAAGCCCTTTCAGAATCTTGTATTACCTAGTCATATTCACGTCCAATCGCTCTGCACCTCCATCCCCCACCAGGATGGTTTGAGGGCTCTCCGCTTCTTCCTGGAACAGAGGCCCAACCAGTCCCCATCCACCAACACCCTCCTCCGCCTGGCTGAACTTGTTCTCACATTGAACAACTTCTCCTTCAACTCCATGCATTTCCTTCAAGTAAAAGGTGTCGCTATGGGTACCCGCATGAGTCCTAGTTATGCCTGTCTTTTTGTGGGATATGTCGAGCATTCTTTGTTCCAGTCCTACTCAGGCCCCCTCCCCCAACTCTTTTTCCGGTACATTGATGACTGTATCGGTGCCGTTTCCTGCTCCCGCCCCGAACTAGAAAACTTTATCAACTTTGCTTCCAGTTTCCACCCTTCTCTCACCTTTACATGGTCCATCTCTGACACTTCCCTTCCCTTCCTCGACTTCTCTGTCTCCATCTCTGGGGATAGGTTGTCTACCAATATCCATTATAAGCCCACTGACTCCCACAGCTACCTCGACTACACTTCTTCACACCCTACCTCCTGTAAGGACTCCATTCCATTCACCCAGTTTCTCCGTCTCCGACGCATCTGCTCTGATGATGCTACCTTCCATGACGGTGCTTCTGATATGACCTCCTTTTTCCTCAACCGAGGATTTCCCCCCACTGTGGTTGACAGGGCCCTCAACCGTGTCCGACCCATTCCCCGCACCTCTACCCTCACCCCTTCCCCTCCCTCCCAGAACCGTGACAGGGTTCCCCTTGTCCTCACTTTTCATCCCACCAGCCTCCATATCCAAAGGATCATCCTCCGCCATTTTTGCCACCTCCAGCGTGATGCCACTACCAGTCGCATCTTCCCCTCCCTTCCCCTGTCAGCATTCCGAAGGGATCGTTCCCTCCGTGACACCCTGGTCCACTCCTCCATTACCCCCACCACCTCGTCCCCGTCCCAGGGCACCTTCCCTTGCAATCGCAGGAGGTGTAATACCTGCCCATTTACCTCCTCTCTCCTCACTATCCCAGGCCCCAAACACTCCTTTCAGGTGAAGCAGCGATTTACTTGTACTTCTTTCAATGTAGTATACTGTATTCGCTGCTCACAGTGTGGTCTCCTCTACATTGGGGAGACCAAGCGCAGACTGGGTGACCGCTTTGCGGAACATCTCCGCTCAGTCCACAAGCAGGACCCTGAGCTTCCGGTTGCTTGCCATTTCAACACTCCCCCCTGCTCTCATGCTCACATCTCTGTCCTGGGATTGCTGCAGTGTTCCAGTGAACATCAACGCAAGCTCGAGGAACAGCATCTCATCTACCGATTAGGCACACTACAGCCTGCCGGACTGAACATTGAGTTCAATAATTTCAGAGCATGACAGCCCTCCACTTTACTTTCATTTTTAGTCATTTTTAGTTATTTTTTCTTCCTTTTTTTTGCATTCCTTTTTACATTTTTTACAATCTTTTTTTGCATTTATTTCATTTCATCTTAGTTTGTTCAGTTTGCTTACCCACTGTTTTTTTTTCAGGTTGTTTTTCTTCAGGTTTGCACTTGCTGATGTTCAATATTCAGTATATTCACACCTAATCTGTACTAATGCTTTGTCTTTCAACACACCATTAACATATTGTTTGCCTTTGCTCCGTGACCTTTTGGTCAGCTATGTGGCCTGGTCCAATCTGCACCTTCTCCTTTGTTATCTCTTGCCCAACCCCCACCTCACTTGTTTATAATCTGTGACTTTTCTAATATTTGTCAGTTCCGAAGAAGGGTCACTGACCCGAAACGTTAACTCTGCTTCTCTTTCCACAGATGCTGCCAGACCTGCTGAGTGAATCCAGCATTTCTTGTTTTTGTTTCAGATTTCCAGCATCCGCAGTATTTTGCTTTTATTATCCCCTCAGGATCTTATTTGGTTCAATAATATCACCTCTCACCCTTCTAAACTCCAAGGAATACAGACCCTCCCTCACCTGATGAATCAGTACTCCTCCATGTTGAACACCACTTGGAAGAAGCACTGAGAGTAGAAAGGGCATATAATGTACTCTGAATGAGGGACTTCAATGTCCATCACCAAGAGTGGCTCGGTAGTACCACCACTGATCGAGCTGGCCAAGTCCTGAAGGACATATCGGCCAGACTGGGCCTGTGGCAGTTGGTGAGAGAACCAACAAGAGGGAAAAACCTATTTGATCTCGTCCTTACTACTCTACCTGTATTAGAAGCATCTGTCCATGATAGTATTGGTAGGGGTGACCATCGCATAGTCCTTGTGGAGATGAAGTCCCATCTTCACACTTAGGACACCCTCCATCATGATGTGTGGCACTACCATCATGCTAAATGGGATCGATTCAGAACAGATCTAGCAGCTCAAAACTGGGCATTCATGGGGTGCTATGGGCCATCAACAGCTGCAGAATTGTATTCAACCACAATTTGTAACCTCGTGACCCTCATGGGCATCGCTGACTAGGCCAGCATTTATTGCCCATCCATAATTGCCCTTTCAGAGGGCATTTAAGAGTCAACCACATTGCTCTGGGTCTGGAGTCACATGTAGGCCAGACCAGGTAAAGATTTCCTTCCCTAGAGGACATTCGTGAACATTACAACAATCAACGATGGTTTCATGGTCATCATTAGACTAGCTTTTAATTCCAGATTTATAAATTGAATTCAAATTTCACCATCTGCCATGGTGGGATTCAAACCCATGTCCCCAGAGCATTAGCCTGGGCTCTGAATTACTAGTCCAGTGACATTACCACTATGCCACTACCTCCCCATTGAGTGTAGGAGAGCTTGCCAGGAGCAGCACCAGGCATACCTAAACATGAGGTGCCAACCTGGTAAAGCTACAACACAGGACTACATGCATGGTAAACAGCGGAAGCAGCATGCGATAGACAGAGCTAAACAATCCAACACCAATGGATCAGATCAAAGCTCTGCAGTCCTGCCACCTCCAGTTGTGAATGGTGGTGGACAATTGAACAATTAACTGGAGGAGAAGGCTGCACAAGCATCCCTTCCTTAATGATGGGGGAGGCCAGCACGTGAGAGCATAACACAAGGCTGAAGCATTTGCCACCATCTTCCATCAGAAGTGCCAAATGGATGCTCCATCTTGGCCTTCTCCTGAGGTCCCCAGCATCACAGATGCCAGTCTTCAGCCAATTCGATTCACTCCACATGATATCAAGAAACGGTTGAAGGCAGTGGATATTGCAAAGGCTATGGGCCCTGACAACATCCTGGCTGTAGTCCCGAACACCTGTGTTGCAGAGCTAACCACGTTCCAGTACAGCTACGACATTGGCATCTACCCAACAATGTGGAATATTGCCCAGGTATATCCTGTCAATAAAAAGCAGGCAAATCCAATACAGCCACTTACCATCCCATCAATCTACACTCAAAGTGATAGAAGGTGTGATTTTGACAGTGCTATCAAGTGGCACTTACTCAGCAATAATCTGCTCACCAATGCTTAGTTTGGGTTCCACAATGGCCATTCAGCTCCAGACCTCATTACAGCCTTTGTCCAAACGTGCATAGATGAGTTGAATTAAAGAGGTGAGGCAAAAAGGACTGCCTTTGATGTCAAGGCAGCATTTGACTGAGTGCAGCATCAAAGAACTCTAGCCAAATTGAAGTCAATGGGAATCAGGGGGAAAAGACTCACTGACCGTGCTTGCGACAATGTGGCAAAACACTTGAGCAATCCACACCATTGCAAGTTGGGCGCATGGAACAAATATCATGCAGGAAGTGACACCAGCCTGCCCAGGCACAAGCTCCAGATAGTTAGCCAAGAGGCAACCACTTCTTGCAATACTGCCCCTCAGATTGCACCAAGGGAAGCACTGGCGAGAAATCAATTTTGGACAAACACCAGAAGCACAGTGTGAGGAAAAAGTAGGGTAGCTTAAATTCATTTAGAATGTGCATTTAATTTATGCTTAGTTATTGAGATGAGAAAGGGTGCACAGATGTGCAGTTATTCATTAATGTTTTTTAGACTTGGATGGTCATGTAGAACCAAAGACATCTGATGTGATATAATGTTCTAGAGCAGCTACTGGATTGAAGGATTTTATTTATTATTTTGTTAGAGATACAGCACTGAAACAGGCCCTTCGGCCCACTGAGTCTGTGCCGACCAACAAGCATCCATTTATACTAACCCTACAGTAATCCCATATTCCCACCACCTACCTACACGAGGGGCAATTTACAATGGCCAATTTACCTATCACCTGCAAGTCTTTGGCTGTGGGAGGAAACTGGAGCACCCGGTGAAAACCCACGCGGTCACAGGGAGAACTTACAAACTCCGCACAGGCAGTACCCAGAATTGAACCCGGGTCCCTGGAGCTGTGAGGCTGCGGTGCTAACCACTGCGCCACTGTGCCGCCCGAATTTATAATTTATGTAAAGGTGGAAGATAAGAGTATTGTGTTATTAACAAGGTGTCTTTTTTTATTTATTCCTGGGATGTGGACGTCACTGGCAAGGCCAGCGTTTATTGCCTATCCTTTATTGCCCTTGAGAAGGTGGTGGTGAGCAGCCTTCTTGAACCGCTGCAGTCCATCTGGTGTAAGTACACCCACAGTGCTCTTAAGGAGGGAATTCCAGGATTTTGACCCAGTGACAGTGAAGAAACGGCGATATCGTTCCAAGTCAGGATGGTGTGTGGCTTGGAGGAGAACTTGCAGGTGATGGTGTTCCCACACATCTGCCTTTGAACAAAGAACAAACAAAGAACAAAGAACAGTACAGCACAGGAACAGGCCATTCGGCCCTCCAAGCCTGCGCTGATCTTGATGCCTGCCGAAACTAACACCTTCTGCACTTCCGGGGCCCATATCCCTCTATTCCCTTCCCATTCATATATTTGTCAAGATGTCTCTTAAACGTCGCTATCGTATCTGCTTCCACCACCTCCCCTGGCAGCAAGTTCCAGGCACTCACCACCCTCTGTGTAAAGAACTTGCCTCGCACATCCCCTCTAAACTTTGCCCCTCGCACCTTAAACCTATGTCCCCTAGCAACTGACTCTTCCACCCTGGGAAAAAGCTTCTGACTATCCACTCTGTCCATGCCGCTCATAACTTTGTAAACCTCTATCATGTCGCCCCTCCACCTCCGTCGTTCCAGTGAAAACAATCCGAGTTTTTCCAACCTCTCCTCATAGCTAATGCCCTCCAGACCAGGCAACATCCTGGTAAACCTCCTCTGTACCCTCTCCAAAGCCTCCATGTCCTTCTGGTAGTGTGGCGACCAGAATTGCACGCAATATTCTAAGTGTGGCCTAATTAAGGTTCTGTACAGCTGCAACATGACTTGCCAATTTTTATACTCTATGCCCCTATTGATGAAGGCAAGCATGCTGAATGCCTTCTTGACTACCTTATCCACCTGCGTTGCCACTTTCAGTGACCTGTAGACCTGTACGCCCAGATCGCTCTGCCTGTCAATACTCCTAAGGGTTCTGCCATTTACTGTGTACCTCCCACCTGCATTAGACCTTCCAAAATGCATTACCTCACATTTGTCCGGATTAAACTCCATCTGCCATTTGTCCGCCCAAGTCTCCACCCGATCTATATCCTGCTGTATCCTCTGACAATCCTCATCATTATCCGCAACTCCACCAACCTTTGTGTCGTCCGCAAACTTACTAATCAGACCATCTACATTTTCCTCCAAATCATTTATATATACTACAAACAGCAAAGGTCCCAGCACTGATCCCTGCGGAACACCACTAGTCACATCCCTCCATTCAGAAAAACACCCATCCACTGTTACCCTCTGTTTTCTGTGACTGAGCCAGTTCTGTATCCATCATGCCAGCTCACCTCTGATCCCATGTGACTTCACCTTTTGCCCCAGTCTGCCATGCGGGACCTTGTCAAAGGCTTTACTAAAGTCCATATGGACAACATCCACCACCCTTCACTCATCAATCATCTTCGTCACTTCCTCAAAAAACTCAATCAAATTGGTAAGACACGACCTCCCCTTCACAAAACCATGCTGTCTCTCACTAATAAGTTCGTTTGTTTCCAAATGGGAGTAAATCCTGTCCCGAAGAATCCTCTCTAATAGTTTCCCTACCACTGAGGTAAGGCTCACCGGCCTATAATTTCCTGGATTATCCTTACCACCCTTCTTAAACAAAGGAACAACATTGGCTATTCTCCAGTCCTCTGGGACCTCACCTGTAGCCAATGAGGATGCAAAGATTTCTGTCAAGGCCCCAGCAATTTCTTCCCTTGCCTCCCTCTGTATTCTAGGGTAGATCCCATCAGGCCCTGGGGACTTATCTACCTTAATGCTTTGTAAGACACCCAACACCTCCTCCTTTTTGATAATGAGATGACTGAGACTATCTGCACTCCCTTCCCTAGGCTCATCATCCACCAAGTTCTTCTCTTTGGTGAATACAGATGCAAAGTACTCATTTAGTACCTCGCCCATTTCCACTGGCTCCACACATAGATTCCCTTCTCTGTCCTTGAGTGGGCCAACCCTTTCCCTGGTTACCCTCTTGCTCTTTATATACGTATAAAAAGCCTTGGGATTTTCCTTAATCCTGTTTGCCAATGACTTTTCATGACCCCTTTTAGCCCTCCTAACTCCTTGCTTAAGTTCCTTCCTACTGTCTTTATATTCCTCAAATGCTTCATCTGTTCCTAGCCTTCCAGCCCTTACAAATGCTTCCTTTTTCTTTTTGACTGGGCTCACAATATCCCGTGTCATCCAAGCTTCCCGAAACTTGCCAAACTTGTCTTTCTTCCTCACAGGAACATGCTGGTCCTGGATTCTAATCAGCTGACGTTTGAAAGACTCCCACATGTCAGATGTTGATTTACCCTCAAACCGCCGCCCCCAATCTAAATTCTTCAGTTCCTGCCTAATATTGTTATAATTAGCCTTCCCCTAATTTAGCACCTTCACCCGAGGACCACTCTTATCCTTATCCACAAGTACCTTAAAACTTATGGAATTATGGTCACTGCTCCTGAAATGCTCCCCCACTGAAACTTCGACTACCTGGCCGGGCTCATTCCCCAATACCAGGTCCAGAATGGCCCCATCCCTAGTTGGACTATCTACACACTGTTTCAAGAAGCCCTTCTGGATGCTCCTCACAAATTCTGCCCCATCCAAGCCCCTAGCACTAAGTGAGTCCCAGTCAATATTGGGGAAGTTAAAATCACCCACCACTACAACCCTGTTAACTTTACATCTTTCCAAAATCTGTCTACATATCTGCTCCTCTACCTCCCGCTGGCTGTTGGGAGGCCTGTCGTAAACCCCCAACATCATGACTGCACCCTTCCTAATCCTGAGCTCCACCCATATTGCCTCGCTGCATGACCTCTCTGAGGTGTCCTCCCGCAGTACAGTTTGCAAATTCTCCCTGTGACCACGTGGGTTTCCGCCGGGTACTCCGGTTTCCTCCCACAGCCAAAGACTTGCAGGTTGATAGGTAAATTGGCCATTGTAAATTGTCCCTAGTGTAGGTAGGTGGTAGGAGAATGGTAGGGATGTGGTAGGGAATATGGGATTAATGTAGGATTAGTATAAATGGGTGGTTGTTGGTCGGCATGGACTCTGTGGGCAGAAGGGCCTGTTTCAATGCTGTATCTCTAAATAAAATAAAAATAAAATAAAATAAAAATAAAATCTGCTGCCCTTGTCCTTCTACGTGGTAGAGGTCGTAGGTTTGAAAAGTGCTGTCTAGGAGCCTTGGTGCATTGCTGCAGTGCATCTTGTAGATGGTACACACTGATGCCACTGTGCGTCGGTGGTAGAGGGAGTGAATGTTTGCGAATGGGGTGTCACTTGAGATTCTTGAGTGTTGTTGGAGTTGCACCCATCCAGGCAAGTGGAGAGTATTCCATCACACTCCTGACTTGTGCCTTGTAGATGGTGGACAGGCTTTGGGGAGTAAGGAGGTGAGTTACTCGCCGCAGAATTCCTAGCCTCTGACCTGCTCTTGTAGCCACTGTATTTATATGGCTACTCCAGTTCACTTTCTGGTCAATGGTAACCCCCAGGATGTTGATAGTGGGGAATTCAGCGATCATAATGCCATTCAATGTCAAGGGAAGATAGTTAGATTCTCTCTTGTTTGAGATAGTCAATGCCTGGCATTTGTGTGGCATGAATGTTACATGCCACTTATCAGCCCAAACCTAGATATTGTCCAGGTCTTGCTGCATTTCTAAATGGACTGCTTCAGTATCTGAGGAGTCGCGAATGATGCTGAACATTGTGCAATCATCAGCGAACATTCCCACTTCTGACGTTATGACTGAAGGAAGGCCATTGATGAAACAGTTGAAGATGGTTGGGCCTGGAACACTACCCTGAGGAACTCCTGCAGTGATAGCATGGAGTTGAGATGATTGACCTCCAACAACCACAACCATCTTCCTTTCCGCTTGGTATGATTCCAACCAACAGAGAGATTTCCTCCGATTCCCACTGACTCCAGTTTTGCTCGTGCTCCTTGATGCCATACTTGGTCAAATGCTGCTTTAATGTCAAGGGCAGTCACTCTCACCTCAACTCTTGAGTTCAGCTCTTTTGTCCATGTTTGAACCAAGGCTGATGAGGTCAGGAGCTGAGTGGCCCTGGTGGAAATTAAACTGAGCATTACTGAGCAAGAGCCACTTGATAGCACTGTCGACGACACCTTCCATCACTTTACGGATGATCGATAGTAGACTGATGGAGCGGTAGTTCGCCAGGTTGGATTTGTCCTGCTTTTTGTGTACAGGATATACCTGGGCAATTTTCCACATTGCAGGGTAGATGCCAGCGTTGTAGCTGTACTGGAACAGCTTGGCTAGGGGCGCGGCAAGTTCTGGAGCACAGGTCTCCAGTACTATTGCTGGAATTTTGTCAGGCACCATTAGCCTTTGCCTTTCTTGATATCACATGGAGTGAATCGAATTGGCTGAAGACTGGCATCAGTGATGTTGGGGACTTCAGAAGGAGGCCGAGATGGATCATCAACTCGGCATTTCTGGCTGAAACTTATTGCAAATGTTTCAGACTTGTCATTTGCACTAATGTGCTGGGCTCCCCCATCATTGAAGATGGGGATGTTTGTGGAGCCTCCTCCTCCAGTTAGTTGTTTAATTGTCCATCACCATTCACAACTGGATGTGGCAGGACTGCAGAGCTTAGACCTGATCCATAGGTTGTGGGATCGCTTAGCTCTGTCTGTCGCATGCTGCTTACACTGATTGGTGTGGAAGTAGTCCCGGGTTGTAGCTTCACCAGGTTGACACCTCATTGTTAGTTATGCCTGGTGCTGCTCTTGGCATGCCCTCCTGCTCTCTTCATTGAACCAGGGTTGATCCCCCATCTTGATGATCATGGTAGAGTGGGGGATATGACAGGCCATGAGGTTACAGATTGTGGTTGTGGCTGTGAAGCACTTTGGGATCTGTTTCCACATCAAAGGTGGTATGTAAATGCAAGCTGTTGTTCCCTGTTTGTGTTTAGATATTTGTGTGTGCCTGCGTGATCATGCTTATATTATATAACTATAAATGCACATTAGCATACGAGAATTTTTCTTTAGATGTACACTCATTAATCAGTTCTAATTGTTTTTACAGTGATTGGAGCTCCTGCAGAGGTGTACCTTTATGGGGCAGTGGTCCTGTTGTACACCATCGCCTGCTTATTTACAATGATATTCACTTGGCTAATCTACATCCCTCTTTTCTACAGATTAAACATAATTAGTACATATGAGGTAATTTATTTTTCATGTCACCTCCTCCTATTTCTCTGTTGCCATTTATTTTCTTTCATTTACAATCATTTTTCAGTCCTGCTTTTCCCACTGTCGAATTCAATCAGTATTGTTGATCTAAATTTATTTAGATCAGTTTAAGATTAGCATAATTTACATTCAGTGAAATTATAAATTTTTTTAGGTTGAAAAATGGGTAGCATAACAATAAAGTATTACTGGAGACAATTGTAATAAGAACAGATATCTGAGAAATTTGACCCAGTGGTTGTTTGGAGCAGTGTCGGCCTTGGAGCAGTTGTTCGCGGGTGCCAGTGAGCATTTCATGAATTGTGCAGACCCCAATGCGTGCACTTTAGTTGACTTTGCACTTGAACTTCAGTACACATGAGAAAGAGATCTAAGTAGCAACAATACCGTTGCTGTCCATTGGTCAGAATAACCTTATTAACTGGAGATTTGGAGATTGTACTGAGTGCAGGATAAAGAAACAGATTTCCTCTGCAACCTACCAAACAGAGCAATAATTTTCCATTAATAATTAAAAGCAAAATACCGTGGATGCTGGAAATCTGAAATAAAAACAAGAAGTGCTGGAAATACTCAGCAGGTCTGGCAGCATCTGTGGAGAGAGAAGCAGAGTTAAGGTTTCAAGTCAGTGACCCTTCTTCAGAACTGGCAAATATTAGAAATGTAAAAGATTATAAGCAAGTAAAGTGGGGGTGGGGCAAGAGATCAATGAAGGTGAACAAGGTAAAAGAGACAAACGAAAATCCCGTCGGAGAGAAGAGCAGAACTTCTTCAAGGTAGGCATTCCTGGAAGAGAAGTGGCAGTGAATTAAACACTAAAATAAAAGCAAAATACTGTGGATGCTGGAAATCTGAAATAAAAACAAGAAATGCTGGAAATACTCAGCAGGTCTGGCAGCATCTGTGGAGAAAGAAGCAGAGTTAACGTCCATTACTGGATTTATATAGGATGTGTGGAGCACTTAAATTGCTCACAAGCAGAATTGAACTGCCTGGATTTTTCAATACTTTAATGGACTAGGCATTCGAGTCACTGCGATATCTATAGGAAACTGAGGCATCTGTGTAGCAGCGTATGCAAGTGCATTGAAACAAATCTTTGTTCTTCAAAGACCAAGCATTGAATTAAGAACCTCTCATCTAGCCACAGCAGTACTGACAACTGCGTAATTTATGTCGAAACACTTTTTGAGGTTAGTTAAAACCTAGTCCATTGTAGTTATAAAATTTGTTAGCCAATTCTGACTGGTTTCCAAAGACTTCAACCTCATCTAAAACCAGAAAATAGAACAGAACAAGAAATACAATGCATACAAAACCTGCCTGTTAAACCTACCATCTTAAATGATCCTAAATGAACACATCAAGAATATGTTGCAAGGACAACAATGGGGAAGTGGATAGTTCCCACAAACTGGTTAGCAGGCGAAATATTCCCTGTGTGTTTCTGAAGCGCACAAGACCACTTTTCAATTACCAGAACCAAAATACTGCTGGTTGTGTGAAACCTTCAGCTATTTTATCTAATGCAATTATTCTGAAACTTCATCTACTTTATGAAGCTCTAGTTAAGCCACATCTAGAGTATTGCATCCAGTCCTGGTCACCACATTTTAGGAAGGATGTGAGGGTGCTTGAGGCAGTTGCTTGAGGCAATGCAGAGGAGATTTACCAGAATGGTTTCAGGGATGAGGGATTTTAGCTACAAGGTTAGGTTGGAAAAGCTGGGATTGTTATCCTTGGAGCAAAGGAGGCTGAGCGGAGATCTAATAGAGGTGTACAAGATTATGGCAGGTTTAGATGAAGTAGATAAAGAAAAGCTGTTCTCATTATCTGTTGGTAAAAGTACTAGGGGCACAGATTTAAGCTTCTGGGCAAGAGATATAGGGGGAATGTGAGGAAGAACTTTTTTATGTAGAGAGTGGTAATGACCTGGAACTTGCTGCTCACGAAGATGGTGGAAGTTCAGACAATTAATGATTTCAAAAAGAAAACTGGATGGGCACTTGAGGGAAATAAACTTGCAGGGCTATGGGGATAGAGCCAGGAAATGTGACTGACTGGATAGCTCTACAGAGAATTGGCATGGACTTGATGGGCCGAATGGCCTCCTTCTGTGCCATAATGACAATATGAATCTACTTCTTTTCCCAGAATGATTTCTCTGATGAGACTGAGAAACAATCTAACATCTGACTTTTTGTACATTTGCTTTCATTACTGCCCCAAGTTATCTACATTGGCAATTACAGGCTTTAAGGGCAGGAAATACTGACCTTGGATGTGTTGTCTTGTAATATTTGTTCATTTTAAGTTGCAATTTTCTCCCCATCTGTAAACCAACCATTTAGTAATGTTTCTGGCTACTTTATCATGATGTTTTGTTGTTTAATGATCACAAACAGTCTTCAATTAATAGCACAAATTTATATCAAACTGCCTCCAATTTATATTATATATCGCATGACTTGATATTTTGAATTCATGTGACATAGTCCTGAGATTGAAATGTGGTCAGGAACCAAGAGCTAAATTTTACCATAGGCTTTGGAACTCCGATATCAGGCCGTAAAGTGGGTCCCAAGACTGCACTTGCCGGCACAGGACTGATTCAGCGATTTTACCACAGGCAGCCTCCTGATTGCCCACCAGGACAGGAGGCGCTCTCAGACAGTTAAGTAAAAATTAAAATTCAGGATGGCCGAGGGCAGTGGGCCACGCTGATCAGAGAGGAAACCCTTCCGGCGGGATTGTTGGGACTGTGGAGGCTGCCTTTCCTGCCCACGAACCCCACTTTGGGCCATGGAGCCTCCACACCTATGGACCCCTGGCTGCTGCAGGAAGATCGCCTCCATGAAGCAGGTGACCTCCCCACAGGGTGGGAGGCCATTCTGCCATCAGCAAAAGTATGACAGCTCTGTAAAATGGCCCATAATTGGGCCTTCATTATGCAATTCAGCTGCCCACCTCAGTACGGTAGGCAGCCTATCTTCCTTGCAGCCCACCACCCACCACTGAGAAACTTCCCGGTGGCGGGACAGTGAAGGGAAGCCATCCTGTTGCGGTGCCCTGATATATTAGCATGCTCCCGCCTCCCTTCCCGCCACTTGAGGGTCAGTAAAATTCAGCCCCAAGTTTCTGTACAGTCATTGTGAGATTGCTTTTGTGTTGAACTATAAACCTATGAGTAAAATGAAAAAGGTTGTAATTTTTTCATTTTGTTCCTGCAGTATATTGGCAGAAGATTTGGTTCAGTAGTGAAGTGCCAAGTTGTTTTTAGCTTCTTGTTGTACATGGTAAGTGTAGAAATAGATTTTTAAAATACCTGTGCTTCTGACACAAAAATGCATCATTCATCGAATGTACTCATTCTGTTTGTTTGGGTTGACAGAATTACTTTTGGGGAAAGTTAATGAAAAAGCAGTGTATCTACAACTGAGGACTTCAATTACCTAGACTACTTCCCCCAGCCACCCTACTAGTATCAAATCCTAGTCTTTCAGGGCACCCTATCCAGTTCTCCAATTCCCACACCTGACACCCTACATACCCTAGCAGCTCATTCCAATTCTCCCAATTCCCTTGGGCCTCATGTTTCAGGTACAGGGAATGTGACCTGGGTTCTCTAAGTCACTAGATTTCCCCTTAAATACATTCTCCCTCCCAGTGCTTCCAGACCTTGCATTCAGAAGGACAAGAGCAGGAACACCATCCTCTCCAGGTTCCCCTGCAACTGGTGACACTCAGCTCCACCTCTCCAGTGCTTCTGTGCTGTTACGTTGCTGACATCCTGACTTATTGCCGTTCCATGCTTTGCTGAGTCAAATACCAAACATCATTGTGGAAATACCATCATCAAGACAGCATTGAAATAGTCGAGTCTGGAGATGATAATGCTGTGGATGAGGATTTCAGTGACAGATGCGCTGTGGTAAATGTGGAGGAAGGTAATATTGCAGACTTGCATGTAAGCTACCTTTGTGATGAAAGTTCTGTCTTTCAGGCGAGACAGAAAACAGAGGCTTTATCTAACAGTAAAAATCCAATGGCACAATTCAAAGAGTAGAGACTGCTCCTATTTTTCCAGCCAACCTTCTTCCCTCAGTTAAAACTTCCAACATCAGATTAACTGATTGCTGTCTGTCTGGAATCTTACTGTATGACAGAGGGCTACAGCATTTGCCTAAACTAGAAGAGTCGTAGTACTCCAGAAAGTCATTTTTTGAAGCACTTTGACATGTTTCCTGGAACTCCCTCCTTGAATCCCTCGAATCGGGTTTCTGCCCCTGCCACAATACCAAAATGGCTCTTACCAAAGTCACAAATGACATCCTATGTGACTGTAACAAAGGCAAACTATCATTCCTCATCCTTCTCAATCTGTCTGCAGCCTTTGTCATGGTTGACCACACCACCCTTCTCCAATGTCGTCCAGCTGGGTGGGACTACACTCGCCAGTTCCATCCTTATCTATCTAATCGTAGCCAGAGAATTGCCATCAATGGCTTCTGTTCCTGCTCCCACACCGTTACCTCTGGTATCATCCAAGGAAATATCCGTTGGCCCTCTCCTATTTCTCATCTATATTCTGCAAGTCGGTGTCATTGTTTCTAAGGGATGTGATAACATGCTGACAAAATGGAAGTGTTTTTTTCCTAATAGACTTTAATGGAATTTAAATAAGGGCTATTGCGACAACAACAACAACTTATATTTATATAGTGCCTTTAACCCAATAAAGAATCCCAGAGCGCTTTACAGGAGTATTATAAATCAAAGTATGACACGGAGCCACAAAAGGAGATGTTAGGTCAGATGACCAAAAGCTTGATCAAAGAGGTAGGTTTCAAGGAGTGTCTTAAAGGAAGAAAGTGAGCTAAAGAAGCGGAGAGGTGTAGGGAAGGTATTCCAGAGCTTGGGGCCTAGGCAACTGAAGGCACAGCCACCAATGAAGAGATTAAAATCAGGGATCTACAAGAGGCCAGAATTAGAGGAATGCAGCTATCTCAGAGGGTTGTAGGAATGGATAAAAATACAGAGATAGGGGGTGGAATTTTATGAGCCCTGCTAAGAGTGACTCTGGTACCGTGTGGGGTAATTTAATCAGGCATAAGTTGTTTTTTCGGATTTCTGACAGCAGGATTTTTTGGCGAAATTAAGTCAGCGGTATGTTTGCAACGTCTCCCCTTGCGTGGTGGCAGATTGCAGCTTTGCATTTATTTACATACCATGAATACTCAATACCCTGCGCTTAGTTCAAATTAAGTCCTACCTGCCCGATTAAGTTAACGGCGAGCATTATTCCCATGCTACCCAATTCACATTCGTTTAAACATGCCGTGCAACAGTTGGCTTTGTGCAGTTGTGTCTGAAATCAGTATTTTTCTTTTTTGAACTCATCAGCACAAGAAAGGCCAACATTGGAATGAATGTTTGTCTCCAGGCTCAGCACAAGCAAGGGAGATTCTTCTCAGGGGATGGCGGCGAAGGCACGGGGAGTGTGTACCTGGAGGAGCAGGGGAGGGCACTCGGTGAGGACAGTATGGGGTGATCGGCTGCATGGAGGATCAGGGGAGGGAGGAGGAGAGGATACAGGTTGGAGTGATCAGGTACATGGAGGAGCAGGGGAGGGTGGAGGGGAGGATAGTCTGGGGTGATCAGGTACATGGAGGAGCAGGGGAGGGAGGAAGAGAGGATAGGGTGGGATGATCATATACATGGAGGAGCAGGGGAGGGAGGAGGGGAGGATAGTCTGGGGTGATCATATACATGGAGGAGCAGGGGAGGGAGGAGGGGAGGATAGTCTGGGGTGATCAGGTACATGGAGGAGCAGGGGAGGGAGGAAGAGAGGATAGGGTGGGTGATCGGCTGCATGGAGGATCAGGGGAGGGAGGAGGAGAGGATAAAAGTTGGGGTGATTAGGTACATGGAGGAGCAGGGGAGGGAGGAGGGGAGGATAGGGTGGGATGATCATATACATGGAGGAGCAGGGGAGGGAGGAGGGGAGGATAGTCTGGGGTGATCATATACATGGAGGAGCAGGGGAGGGAGGAGGGGAGGATAGTCTGGGGTGATCAGGTACATGGAGAAGCAGGGGAGGGAGGAGGGGAGGATAGGGTGATCGGGTGCATGGAGGCGCAGGGGAGAGTAGAAGGGCATTGTCCAGGGTGTGTAGTGGTTGTAGTTGCTGCTGAAGATGGCTATGGACACCTGCAGGGGTGATGGGTTGACTTGAGCATTACAGTCAACAGATGGTCATGAGGGGCCTAAAGGGAAAGATGAGTGCTGTTAATGTCTGGGACCTATGGGGCAAATTCAGGGTACTGGCTGGCAGAGGGAACAGTCACAGTCAGTGGGGGCAATTGGATTCTGTAGTGTGGAATGTCGAGACTTAGGCTTGGATATTCAATGGCATCATAGGGAGGGGAACGGGACTCGGCAATAAGGTAAAGATGGATTTGAGAAGGATCAAGGGTCAGAGTCGGCATTTGGATGGTAATGGGAGTAGGAACTGGGGGGAGGGTGGCATGAATAAATTGATTGTGACACGGTCCAAGGTAATGGGGGGAGGTTCAATGGTAACAGAGGGAAGGTTTAAGGTTACATTGGGCGGGTCAAGGGCGATAGGTGAAGGCTGGAATGTGGCAGAAGGAGGTTGGAGAGTGGGAAAATTTTCCTTGAGTTGCAAGTGCACCATTTTCTCCAACAATAATGCAAACCATGTGGCCACTCAAGGGTCACAAGTCAAGTGAGAGGAGACCAATGATGGTGGGTGGGATTTCCACCTGGCTACAATTTTTAGGCACTTAAAAGTGAACTGCTCATAGTCTCGATGGTTCAGTTGACTAGCAACAGAAGGCTGAATTAGAATGCTGTGCTTATTTCATTATTTGCAAAGCTGCAACGACATGTGTCTCATACACCCAATTTGTCTAATACCACGGGAAGAAGAGCAGAAGGAGGGATTGAGGAGGGCTCCTTTCCCTCAATGGGTGATGCCTGAAAACCAGCAGCAGGCAGAACAAGAAGGTGAGGATTCTCAGAATGATAACATCCAGGAATGGCATTATCGAAGATGGGCACTGGCACGTCATCGCATCCTCAGGACAAGGACAAATTACCTTCAAATGTAAGAGAGGCAATGACAGAGACGCCTAAGTTGCCACATGAAATGGTCACAGAAATTTGTAGGATCCTGCAGCACGACCTGCAACTGCTTGGGTTTGGTGGGAAGATGCCCTTAAGGGTATTGCTGCACTCAATTTCTTTGCTAGAGGTGCCTTCCCCAGGGATCAATGGGCGACATGTGGCATCTCACAGTCTGTGACCCATAGGTGCATCAAAGAGGTGAACAATATCCTATTTCATTGTGCCAATGATTTCATGCACTTAACTGTAGAGGAGGACAACCAGGCAGCAAGGTCTGTGGGCGTCGGCAACATCACTGGGTTCCCTAGAGTGCAAGGTGCACTCATGTGGCCATTAGAGCTCCCTGGGACCAGCCTGCTGCATTTGTGAATTGCAAAGGGTTCCACTCTTTGAATGTACAACTGTCACAAGTCATATATTTTGAGGAACTCACAGCTGTCAGGAAGCTTGTCGAACCAGCTGAAGTAGACGGCTGGATTGTGGGTGTCAAGGGTTACCCCCTTCGGACATGGCTGATGACACCAGTGCAGCATCCCGAAAGCGCAGCTGAAGAGTGATACAATGCTGCTCACACATCTACCAGAGCCATCATTGAACACACCACTGGCATTTTGAAAATGCACTCCCGCTGCTTTGACCAGTCTGGAGAGGCTCTTCAGTATACACCACAGAGGGTCTCATGAATAATCATTGTCTGCTGTGCATTGCACAATCTGTATATTAGGCGCAGTCACATTTTGCAGGTGGAAGAAACAGGAGGAACAGCAGTTCTCCTCAGATGAGGATGACTATGAAGAGGGTGAGGAGGAGGACAGCAATGCAAATGATGCCATTATGGACATAATGGCCGTGGAGAGACATGCAAGGAACATTAGGGAGAACCTCATATTTGCACATTTCAGCCAAAATTAAGACACTTCATAAAGGAATGTTAGGAGGAGAAAAGAAACATTCTCCAAATATGTTCACATATGCCTAAGGTATTATTCATTGCTGTAATTGAAAACAAAGGCTCGTCTGATGATAGCACATGAACCTGCAGTGGAGAAGTGCCTAACGGCCTATATGCTATCAGCTTAATTGAAAGCGACCTGCACCTCCATGGAAATATTGTCCTACATCAAGGCATTAACCTACACACATAGGAAGCTACAACGTTACAGCACCTTGATGTGACAGGCAGATCAAATCTCCTCTGGGTTGCGATGGAACCAAAAACACATCTATGCCAGGAATGTAAGGGGGTGACCATAGAACTACAAATTTATGGCATGTTGTTAAGGTAAAAAGTGTTACATCTTCAAACGACAAATAGCCATCATTGAAGACTAAAGGCTCAAATGTCAATTATGAAAGGACACTGAACACTTTCAGAAATGCATTGCAAGTATCAATGCATTCTTGACATACGCCTCCAATAGTTGTTTTCCTTTTCAAATGAAACCAAGCAAATGATTTACAAGAGTGCATCAAATACTAAAGTAAATAAAAATGTATTGGAACTTCAGCAATATGTGCATAATAATTATAGCACCTGTGTCACCTTCATGCTCAAAACTGTTTCTTCTTGCATTTTCTACACAACCAAGTTACAACCCCAACATTAGCAGCTGAGGTGGAGGCAGTCTGCTCAGTGTGCTGCCCCATTACTGTGGATTACCATGGAGGGTATCCTGTAGAGGAATGGGGCCTTGATGGCTCCATCCTATTGGGTCTGCAGCACTGGTGCTTGGATATCCCCCATGTATTTGCCTGCTGGAGGCAAGGGGGTCAATGTCGGGGGTGGGAGACAACAAGAAGCCGCTTACCCTGAGGGTGTCCTGAGAGGAAGGCCCCGGGACAGCTGGCACACACTCATCCTCCATCTGGGTGCATGATAGCACCTGCCTGTCTTTCTGAAGGGAAGAAGCACCAGTAGGGAGGTCCGGGTTCCTCGTCTCCCACTCGCTTAAACTGCATAGTCCATGGTTACAGCAATGGAGTGCAGGTCAGAGTGCATATGCTACAAGTGCTGAACTGACTCGGCACAGAGCTTGCCAAACCCTTAACTGAGGAAACCATACGCTCACATACCTGGGACATGGCAGACGTTATGGCTTGCATGGACTCCTCCATGGCATGTGCAAAGCTACGCATGACCTCAGGCGTCTCCTACATATTTTCCACATGGCTTTGCTGCACATCCAGCAGACTTCTCGTTGCAACAAACAGAGGATCATCATGAGCGTGGGGCTGAGCAGGGGCCCGGTCACCAGCAGCCCTCCGATTGTTAGGGGTCCCAGGTAGCAAATGCTCCCTCAGCTGCTGGGACTTGTCTGCATCATGCAGACCAGATCGTCACCCAGATTCTAATCTTAAACATCAACGCAAGCCTGAGGAACAGCATCTCATTTACCGATTAGGCACGATACAGCCTGCCGGACTGAACATTGAGTTCAATAATTTCAGAGCATGACGGGCCCCCTTTTTATTTTTAGTTATTTTTTATTTTTTATTTTTATTCTAGTTTGTTTCATCATTCATTTTTTTCCCCCTGTGTCTACCCACTGTATTTTTTCATGTTTATTCTTTGGGCCAGGGCTGTTCATTTTTCTGTCAATTAACACCCTCTCTGCAATAACCCTTTGTCTTTCAGCACACCATTAACATACCATTTGCCTTTGCTCCATGACCTTCTGGTCAGTTATTCTCTGTGACCCTCTGTCCTATCTCTTGCCCCACCCCGCTTTATTTGCTTAAAACCTATTACATTTCTAACATTTGCCAGTTCTGATGAAGGGTCACTGACCTGAAATGTTAACTCTGCTTCTCTCTCCACAGATGCTGCCAGACCTGCTGAGTATTTCCAGGATTTCTTGTTTTTATTTCTAATCTTAAACTCCCCGCGGACTGTGTATCTGCGTTGGTGAAGGTGGAAGAAGAGACAGGTGACGGTGCACCTTCTGGGGCATTGGCTTCATCTTTCTCCACAGAAGAGAAGTCTTGGACCTTGTGGCATTCTGCAACTCCAGTGTGGGCACCTGCATTGGAGAT
The DNA here is from genome assembly GCF_036365525.1 of Heterodontus francisci. Classification (NCBI taxonomy): domain Eukaryota; kingdom Metazoa; phylum Chordata; class Chondrichthyes; order Heterodontiformes; family Heterodontidae; genus Heterodontus; species Heterodontus francisci. Next base: position 70,333,855 of record NC_090396.1, on the reverse strand, counting down.
GCAGACAGAGGGACATTAAGCATCACCTGCAAATGAGTTCACAGGCTTTCCATTGGTTTGCACATAAATCTGGAAGACTGAAGATGACACTTCATCCTTACATCTTGAGGATCCTGCCTCACCATCTGCGATTGCACTGCCTCCTTCCTCTGTCACAATTTCTGATGCCTCCTCCTCAGCCGGTGTCAGCACTCGGATGTCTGGGACACCTCCACCTGTCTTAGCATGCTCGCACTGGTTGTGGGTGCATTTATCCTGCAGAAGACAGTGTCGATTTAATGACATGTCAAAAGATGCATCACAACCATTATATACATGCATTTTTTAATGCATTTTTTTTCTTGTGGATGTGGGCATCGCTGGCTCAACCAGCATTTATTGCCCATCCCTAATTGCCCTTGAGAAGGTGGTGGTGATCTGCCTTTTTGAACCGCTGCAGTCCTTGGGATGTAGGTCAATGCCAGGTGGTCTATCGGTTTCATTCTTTTTCTTAGACTTTGTCTAGTAGTTTGATACAACTGAATGGCTTGCTAGGCCATTTCAGAGGGCATTTAAGAATCAAATACATTGCTGTGGATCTAGAGTCCCATATAGGCCAGACCAGATAAGGATGGCAGATTTCCTTCCCTAAAGGACAATAGTGAACCAGATGGGCTTTTACAATAGTTGACAATGGTCACCATTCGATTAGATTTTTTTTAGATTTTGATTGACATCACTCATTCCAGAGTGGCTTTCACAGGATACATCCAAGCACATAAACAATGCCAATCGTCATCTTGGCGCACAATCATTCTGTGAATGGCACCAAGGCGGGTCATGCATTCCACTGCATGCCTTGTCTACCCTCTGTCTTAAAGACACAGAGCCAGGGAGATAAACAATGGAGCAGCTTTGCCAAGACCACTTACCCTTGCTGATCTGAGCAAGTCATTGATACGTTTTCAACACTGAACCCAGGTTCTGCGTGCCACCCCACGGTTCAAAACTTCCTCTGCTACCTCCATCCAGGCAACCTTGGCCAGGTGGGAGGGTCTTCTGACTCCATCTGCAGGGAAGAGGACCTCCCGCTTTTCCCTGACGGCCTGGAGGATAACGTTCAGGGAGGGATCACTGAAGCGTGGGGTGTGACGCTGCCTGCCTGCTGACATTTGCTTTGCTTTTGCTGCAAGGGATTAAAAATAACGGGAAGCTGTTGTTGGGCTTGAAAAATTAAGGAAGAAAAAAGCAGTTACAAATAACTAAAAGATTTAATTTTAGTAACTCTAAGGAGACTTACATACATGAAGACTGCTGCTCCTTGAGGCTTGAAACACAGAATGCTTTATAGCTGTGGCGCTCATGGTGCTTGACCAAGTGACGCAGGTTCCACCAATGAAAGGCCGTCCCCACTGCAAGTTTGCATGTATTTCCCGTGTTCGTTGCCACACTGTTCATTTACATATAGAATTGTGTGGGATACTGGAAAATGGCGGAAGTGGAAATGACGCCAACTTCTGGTTCTACCATCGTGACTGCCGCAGGACTCATAAAATCCCAGCCAGGGAGGGGCAAGGCTATGGAGGGAGTTGAAAACAAGGATGAGAATTTTAAGATCAAGACACTGCTTGCCCGGGAGCCAGTGTAGGTCAGCGAGCACAAGGTTGAGAGGGAAATGAGACTTGGTGCAAGTTACGACATGGGCAGCAGAGTTCTGGAGGACCTCAAGTTTACAGAGGGTAGAATGTGGGAGACCAGCCAGCAGTACGTTGGAATAGTCAAGTCTAGAAGTAACAAAGGCATGAATGAGTGTTTCAGCAGCAAATGAGCTGAGACAGGGACGAAATCGGGCGATGTTACGGAGGTGGAAATAGGTCTTAATGATCGCACAATTTTGCAATTATTTTCTATGGAACATTTGTAAAATAATAAAATTTAATTGGGATGAAATTGTGGTCTGTAGTAATATATGATCTGATTAGTTTGTCCAATTGTGCCAAATTGTACAGGGGTAAAATCAGTTCTACATTTTCACTATAAAATAACTTGTATTTACTGTCTGGCTTTGATTATATTGAGAGATAACTGTACAGCAGATATTGTGCTGTTATGAGAATCTTGAGGATAAGATTCATTGCAAGCAAGTTTTTTTCAGTCATTTTTACTATGTTGTTTGGCTGTCTTTCAGTTCATTTATCTTGGCATTGCCACCTATACACCTGCAGTAGCACTCAGTGAAGGTGAGTTGAACAGTTTTTCATGGTAGTTAACCAGTTACAGTTCAATATTATTGTAATGAGAAATCCTTCTTATTCTCACTCAACTTCACCATGTGCTTTGCTACAACTCCCGTGGAGCCAAGGTCACTCTTCTGGGACAGTGCCTCAACTCTGCTGGAGAATAAACTACTAGAGCGATGTGATATCCCAAAAGCCCCTTTTAACAGTGGCCCCCTGGAAGAAAATGGGAAGTGTGTTAGTGAGAATCTTGTGAAGTGTTTGTAGAATGTGGCTGTCATGATTGAATGGCTGATATTGTGTCTGTGTGAGATGTAAGTTATGTAATTTGTGGGTAAATGAAGTTGTAATATGTGAGGATGAAGATAAGAATGCTTAGTAAAGTGCAGTGCAGTGAATGCAGTACAGTGCAGAGTGGTGGTGAGGTGGAGGGTTGCAAGTTCTGTAATTAATGAGGCTGTGAGTGGTGTAGATGTGATGAGAAACGAATTTCAAGTGCTTTTACCTTACCAACTCTACTCAAATCATTGACCTTTTTGATGCATTGCATCAATGTTCTTGGAGGAATGCTCCTGGCATTGCCATCACGAGCAATCTCTTTTCACCCCTCCCCATCAGATGCCTGGAGGGCTTCCTGTCCCCTGAAAGGATGGCACTCTACCTGGCCACTTCCTGCATTAAAGCCTCTAATTGAGCATCAGAAAATCCTGGTACCCACTCTACATTTTCCTCAGCCATTTTCTTCACAGGTGCTTTCAGTGCAGGACTTGCAGTTGAACCTGACATCGTGATACATTCATGATCTTTTCTCCTATGTTAGTTCATTTATCAGAAATGCGAGTTGCTTGATATTCTGTGGGTAGCATACATGTATCATTATCTTTATCTACTCAGTTATGTTACCGCCTCAGAATTAGCCTTTTGGTAAATTAACCTGCTACTTGTAATTTTAACCTTTTTCGATAACTGTCGTTTCAGTTACCGGGATAAACCTGTGGATTTCGATCATAACCACAGGGCTCGTGTGTACACTGTATACAACACTGGTTAGAAATTTAAATTTGATGTTTAAAGGAATTAATTAATCGTTAATTTATGATATTCAGTGGCTTGCATGCATGTTTCATTATCTTACCTATTCAGTTATGTTCCCACCTTAGAATTTAGCCTAAGTAAATTCACCCGCTACTTATAATTTTAACCTTTTTCAAGAATTGTCTGTTTTGGTTACTGTTTCAGACTTGATGGGCTGAATGACTTCTTTATGCACTTTACTATTCTGTGATTCTATGATTCTTTGAATAGAGTTGAATTGTTTGCAATTATCAGTCCTGCTCCACTCATGTTTTCTAGATATGGACGCAAAGCGGCCTGATAGCACTAATGTCAGCCACTGACAGTCATGCCCACTCTTCTCCCCTCCCCTTCTAGGCAAGGCAAGCGGCCCAGAATTTGTTTTCCAAGATGGGCGAGATGCTTGTAGTGGCACAATAGTGCCGACAGCACACCAAACCAATCAAAATAAGATATATATAGAAAATGCTGAAATACTCAGCAGATCAGATAGCATCTGTGGATAGAGAAACGGAGTTAGTGCAGCCTCATGGTGAAAGGCAGCAGCAAGAGCTCACGTCTGATGAAGAAGCACCGTCACTTCATCCGACACTCACAGCCACCAGCCCAGAGACTGGTACTGCATGTACTTTAGAGGGTAATATAGAGGACTGAGGACAAGGGCAGCACCCTCATGACAGCCAGCATGTGTAGCACATAGCACACCACTATTAATTTGGAGACATGCTTTGGTGAGTATCATAGGGCTCCCCGCATGGGGTGCAGGCAGAGGAACTGTTGTTTTAGAATGCAGAATGTTTACCCTGTGACATTCCTAGGCTCTCATAGTACATACACAGTCCATGTGTGGTCAGGTGTCAGAGGGGAGTCGTGAGCCAAGTGTAAAGAGGGTAGCTCTTGTCACCAAGCAGCCACCCTCTGGTTCATTGTAATGGCTCGAATATGACAGGAACGGCTGACTGGCACAGGATAAAACCAGTGACTGCTTCCAGGATAGTGTGCATTCACCAACATGATACTCTGTGTATGGTCACACACCAACTGCAGGTTAAGGGAGTGGTACCCTTTGTGGTTTCTGTACATCTCCCCATTGATGTGTGGTGCCCACAGAGCAAATGCTTACAGTCAATGACTCCCTGCAGCATTGGAAATCCCACTACCCTGACAAATCCCCGTGCCCGCTGCTGCTGCTTCTCCCTGGTTAGAGAGACAAGACAATGAAGTCCTCTCTCCTCACATTAAGGGCCTCTGTGATTTCTTTGATGCAGTGATGCACAATGAATCGAGAGATGTTGGCAATGTCATCACCTCCAGCCTGGAAGGATCTTGAGGCATAGAAATTGAGAGCCACAGTGATCTTGACTGCCACTGGGACCCCGTCCTCACCCTGTTGTGCAGCTACAGATCAAACTGGTCAATGGTCTCCCTTGATTGCTGCCTGTATGTCATCAGATGGGCGGCACAGTGGCGCAGTGGTTAGCACCGCAGCCTCACAGCTCCAGCGACCCGGGTTCAATCCTGGGTACTGCCTGTGTGGAGTTTGCAAGTTCTCCCTGTGTCTGCGTGGGTTTCCTCCGGGTGTTCCAGTTTCCTCCCACATGTCAAAGACTTGCAGGTTGATAGGTAAATTGGCCATTAGCAATTGCCCCTAGTATAGGTAGGTGGTAGGGAAGTATAGGGACAGGTGGGGATGTGGCAGGGATATGGAATTAGTGTAGGACTAGTATAAATGGGTGGTTGATGGTCGGCACAGACTTGGTGGGCCGAAGGGCCTGTTTCAGTGCTGTATCTCTAAACTAAGCTCTAGGCAGTGAATTCTGAAATTAATCCTGACCTTGATCTGGTCCTCTAATGTAGACCATAGTCTTACTGGGCCCTTCTGTTCTGCTTCAGAAAGTTCTGAGGTGTTAATCCGGTGTAGCCTATCATTACTAATTGCTATTGTTTAGCTTGACTGCTTGCTTTTCCAACTCCGTGAGGGCCAGATCCAAAAAACACAACTCCATCTGTTGTTTAAAGATTTGAAACTCATGGAGCAGGTCTTAGGCTTTCCAATTCATGGAAGGGTATTTGGCGGACATGGTGCCAAATTCCCAGGATCAAAAATGCAACTGGAATTTTCTCCCTTTGAAATGCAGCCTCTCTTTATTTTTTTTGGCTTTTCCCTGGGGAGGAAAAGAAACTTGCAGGTCTACTGTGACTGCAGCGTCGAGCTTCAGCCCAGCCCTGAACTTGTATCTGCAGCACGGTCTTTCTACCTGTGATCAGGGAAGCCCCACCCACAAAGCACTAACGACGGGAAAACACCCGGCGCCTAATGGCTGCGTCAATCTGTAGCCTCAGCAAGGACTGATCTTCCTCGCTGTCCCCAAGCATGATTACACCTGATTTCTGCTGTTTCTTTCCGGCCACTGTTGATTTGAACAACCACCTCCCCCCCCCCCCACCCCCGTGTACTCACTGTGTCTTGAGCACCGACTTATAGAAGGTCGTCAAAACTGCCCATGCCGAATCACTGCCGCCTCTGATGAGGAGTTGCATTGCCCTGTTGTTGGACTACGAAGAGAATGGTCGCTGGTCTCGAGTCTTGCCCGAGATCCCTGGTCCCTGTGAGTACTATTCCTGAGCTACTCTGCAGTGCCTTGAAGTTGTGATCTTCCTTGTGCGTTGCTATCACTACTTTCTGAATAGTGTGCTGCTTCAGAAACCACATGGTGCCACCATGTCATTGAGGATGTGATTCTTCGGAGACCACACACGGCTACTATGTCAAGAATGATGCACTTGACAGTCACTAAATCTTCAGAAACCATATACTGCCACCATATTGTGTTATTGCTTTGATGTAGCAATAGGTACTAAACAATCTTAAGTTAAGTGGTTATAAAACTATGGGCTCTTTATTGTAGAGTAACACATTTAGAAAGGAGCTCTATCATGATATACGTCTGACTAGCTATCTTCCACAACTCCAACCAACAAATCACATATTGGATGACATCACTTCCTGTGATGCTGTGTGGAATACTGTTAAAGAGGTATCACAACAAAAAGCACTTTGCCTGAAAGTCCCATGCTGATGCCTTTAAGTAGTGCTAGTGGGGGCCCCTCATACGGAGAGTGTTTAAGACCTGCAAGGTCCAAAATGGCAGCTCGGATGCCAAATCAGCATTATGTGCTGGCTGACATTATGATCTTCCCACTCTCCATACTTCTGGCTCACCTATGGCACACCACCGCCCTTCCAAGCTTGGTGTGCCATGCAGGCTGCGCCAGAGGTGGCTGGAAGTGGATTGACTGCCATTTTCAGCACCTCCAATCTTCCAGAGCACTGACACCAGCAGCGCTACACAGCCCAAGTTTGTGGTCGCTGTCTCTTGTCTTTTATCTTTTGTTTGCTTTTCTCTTTCTCTATCTCAGACCTATATTTCACTTTATTAATGAATATGGGATCTACTTCTATAGAGACATTCTGCATTTTCATATCTGATACAATAGCTATTCCTTCTGCTAAATATCAACTGATGTGTTAGTGACAGCTTCTTCCTCCAAAAGCAGTTTGTCTTCTCAAAGTAGCATCATCTCTGTTATTATCAGTTTGTTATATATCTATACATTTACATGTTCAAGGCACTCAGTGCTCTGTTTAATATATTATTCTTTGCGCAGATGCCTCTAGAAGAGATTAAGGAGTGGTAATTATTATTTGTCATTTTTTTAGGGTGGTATTAAAGCTGTTGTGTGGACAGATGTGTTCCAAATCTGTATAATGCTGGCTGGCCTCCTTGCTTTGCTGATTCAGGGATTAATTCATGCCGGAGGGTTTGAAAAGGTTTGGAGAATTGCAGAGCGTGGTGGGCGCATCAATTTTTTTGAGTGAGTAGATTTGAAGTGCTGTTATTGGTTTACAGGTAGTTACAATCATTTATTTCTATTTTGCCTCCAATTTAGACACACATTACACTACACCGCTGTGCCAAGCACAACACTAAAGCATCTTCCTAGATCATAACAGCAAAACAGCAGTTTAGAAATGAAGTTATATTAAAAGATCAAAATGGAAATGACATTGAGGAAGAAGAGAATATAGTCAAATTGTTCAAGAAGTATTCAGTAAGGAGGTTAGCATAATTATATTGATCCAGTACCTCAGGTTTCCTAGATGTTTCTCAGGCCACTGTAGAAGAGATACTTTACAGGTCAGTGGAACTAAAGGCAAATACATTCACTGAATCTGATAGGCCCTCCTTCATTCTTCGTGTGAAGCACAGGGACAGCACTAAGTGGGTGGAGCCCTGACAGAACAGGCAGGTCTTCGCACTTCTTTACAGATCTTTCCATCAGGAAATAGGTATTCCCTGACAACAAAGGTGAGGAGAATCAGCTCCAAAAACTGAGCTGTGTTTGCCTGTGGAACAAGTCATACATTTCAAAATACAATTCATTGTATTTAAAGTGCTTTGGGCCATTTCTAAGGAGTGAAAAACATCCAACATACTACTCCTCGGGCGTGCAACAGCTTTCCGCTGTCCATATAAATAACATTTTATTTTTGGAGATCTATGCAAAATAGAAATATAAATGTTGTATTTGGTTAGAAACATTTTTTTTTCTTCCAGCTTTGATCCTGACCCAAGGAGAAGACATACATTTTGGACCACAGTGATAGGAGGCACATTTGCATGGACTGCAATATACAGTTGTAACCAAGCACAGGTGCAAAGATACCTGGCTTGCAAGAGCGAAAGAGAGGCAAAAAAGTAAGTTAAACTGATAATTAAAGGTTAAGTTTGTGTTCAAAACCAGGAACCAACACTTAACATTCTACACAAAACCCGACATCATCCATGACTCACGCACTTTAAGAGATTTTAAAATGGTACGATAACTATTAATCTATAACAAAAACAAGAAATGCTGGATTCACTCAGCAGGTCTGGCAGCATCTGTGGAAAGAGAAGCAGAGTTAACGTTTCGGGTCAGTGACCCTTCTTCGGAACTGACAAATATTAGAAAAGTCACAGATTATAAACAAGTGAGGTGGGGGTTGGGCAAGAGATAACAAAGGAGAAGGTGCAGATTGGACCAGGCCACATAGCTGACCAAAAGGTCACGGAGCAAAGGCAAACAATATGTTAATGGTGTTTTGAAAGACAAAGCATTAGTACAGATTAGGTGTGAATATACTGAATATAGAACATCAGCAAGTGCAAACCTGAAGAAAAACAACCTGAAAAAAACAGTGGGTAAGCAAACTGAACAAACTAAGATGAAATGAAATAAATGCAAAAAATGTAAAAAGGAATGCAAAAAAAAGGGAGAAAAAATAACTAAAAATGACTAAAAATGAAAGTAAAGTGGGGGGCTGTCATGCTCTGAAATTATTGAACTCAATGTTCAGTCCGGCAGGCTGTAGTGTGCCTAATCGGTAGATGAGATGCTGTTCCTCGAGCTTGCGTTGATGTTCACTGGAACACTGCAGCAATCCCAGGACAGAGATGTGAGCATGAGAGCAGGGGGGAGTGTTGAAATGGCAAGCAACCGGAAGCTCAGGGTCCTGCTTGCAGACTGAGCGGAGATGTTCCGCAAAGCGGTCACCCAGTCTGCGCTTGGTCTCCCCAATGTAGAGGAGACCACACTGTGAGCAGCGAATACAGTATACTACATTGAAAGAAGTACAAGTAAATCGCTGCTTCACCTGAAAGGAGTGTTTGGGGCCTGGGATAGTGAGGAGAGAGGAGGTAAATGGGCAGGTGTTACACCTCCTGCGATTGCAAGGGAAGGTGCCCTGGGACGGGGACGAGGTGGTGGGGGTAATGGAGGAGTGGACCAGGGTGTCGCGGAGGGAACGATCCCTTCGGAATGCTGACAGGGGAAGGGAGGGGAAGATGCGACTGGTAGTGGCATCACGCTGGAGGTGGCGAAAATGGCGGAGGATGATCCTTTGGATATGGAGGCTGGTGGGATGAAAAGTGAGGACAAGGGGAACCCTGTCACGGTTCTGGGAGGGAGGGGAAGGGGTGAGGGTAGAGGTGCGGGGAATGGGTCGGACACGGTTGAGGGCCCTGTCAACCACAGTGGGGGGAAATCCTCGGTTGAGGAAAAAGGAGGTCATATCAGAAGCACCGTCATGGAAGGTAGCATCATCAGAGCAGATGCGTCGGAGACGGAGAAACTGGGAGAATGGAATGGAGTCCTTACAGGAGGTAGGGTGTGAAGAAGTGTAGTCGAGGTAGCTGTGGGAGTCAGTGGGCTTATAATGGATATTGGTAGACAACCTATCCCCAGAGATGGAGACAGAGAAGTCGAGGAAGGGAAGGGAAGTGTCAGAGATGGACCATGTAAAGGTGAGAGAAGGGTGGAAATTGGAAGCAAAGTTGATAAAGTTTTCGAGTTCGGGGCGGGAGCAGGAAACGGCACCGATACAGTCATCAATGTACCGGAAAAAGAGTTGGGGGAGGGGGCCTGAGTAGGACTGGAACAAAGAATGCTCGACATATCCCACAAAAAGACAGGCATAACTAGGACCCATGCGGGTACCCATAGCGACACCTTTTACTTGAAGGAAGTGCGTGGAGTTGAAGGAGAAGTTGTTCAATGTGAGAACAAGTTCAGCCAGGCGGAGGAGGGTGGTGGTGGATGGGGACTGGTTGGGCCTCTGTTCCAGGAAGAAGCGGAGAGCCCTCAAACCATCCTGGTGGGGGATGGAGGTGTAGAGCGATTGGACGTCCATAGTGAAGAGGAGGCGGTTGGGACCAGGAAACTGGAAATTGTCAAAATGACGTAGGGCGTCAGAAGAGTCACGGATGTAGGTGGGAAGAGACTGGACCAGCGGAGAAAAGATAGAGTCTAGATAGGAAGAAATAAGTTCCGTTGGGCAGGAGCAGGCTGACACAATGGGTCTGCCGGGACAGTCCCGTTTGTGGATTTTGGGAAGGAGATAGAAGCGGGCTGTCCGGGGTTGCGGGACTATGAGGTTGGAAGCTGTAGAGGGAAGATCTCCAGAGGAGATGAGGTCAGTGACAGTCCTTTGGACGGTGGCTTGATGTTCGGTGGTGGGGTCATGGTCCAGAGGGAGGTAGGAAGATGTGTCTGTGAGTTGGCGTTGAGCTTCTGCAAGGTAGAGGTCGGTACGCCATACAACAACAGCACCACCCTTGTCTGCAGGTTTGATGACCATGTCGGGGTTAGACCTGAGAGAACGGAGTGCCTCAAGTTCAGAGGGGGACAGGTTAGAGTGAGTGAGGGGGGCAGAGAAATTGAGACGACCAATGTCTCGCCGACAGTTTTCAATGAAGAGATCAAGAGCGGGTAAGAGGCCAGGGTGAGGGGTCCAGGTAGAGGGAGAATGCTGGAGGCGGGTGAATGGGTCTGCTGGTCGGGGGGAGGACTCCTGGTCAAAGAAGTGAGCCCGGAGGCGGAGGCGACGGAAGAAGAGCTCAACGTCATGCCGAGCGCGAAATTCATTGAGGTGGGGGCGTAAGGGGATAAAACTGAGTCCTTTGCTGAGTACAGAACGCTCAGCATCAGAGAGGGGGAGGTCAGAGGGTATAGTGAATACACGGCAAGGGGTCAGATCAGAAGGGGTGGGGTCAGAGGGAAGTGAAGCGGAAGGAGGATCTGGAGGGGCATTAGTCCCCATCAGCTGCTGGAGCTTGCGTTCCTTAACACCTGAAAGGAAGAAAAAAAGTTTTTTGTTAATGCGTCGGATGAGACGTAAGATGAGATGAAACTGCGGAGTAGAACAGATTTGAGATAAGGTGAGACGGTGCTGCTGGAGAGAGAGGTCCAGTGTGTGCATATGGCGGCGCATAGCACTGAGTGTGGATCTCAGGATGCGGCGAGAGTAGCAGTCCGATGAACGTTGTATTTCTCGGAGATACCTGTGATCCTGGGTGGTTTCAAAGCATGATGGGTGAAACTGCAGTTGGAATCCACGTGGAATCAGTCGGAGCCGGAGACAGTCACTGAGGAAGGAGATGTGGCTGTGAAAACGAGTTTTGGTAGATACCTTATCAAACACCAGGAGGGAAATAGAAAGCAATGAAGGTGAACAAGGTAAAAGAGACAAACGAAAATCCCGTCGGAGAGAAGAGCAGAACTTCTTCAAGGTAGGCATTCCTGGAAGAGAAATGGCAGTGAATTAAACACTAAAATAAAAGCAAAATACTGCGGATGCTGGAAATCTGAAACAAAAACAAGAAATGCTGGATTCACTCAGCAGGTCTGGCAGCATCTGTGGAAAGAGAAGCAGAGTTAACGTTTCGGGTCAGTGACTCTTCTTCGGAACTGACAAATATTAGAAAAGTCACAGATTATAAACAAGTGAGTAATCTATGTTGGAAATGAGTTAATCAAGGGGTGAAGCTGAAGTCATAGACCAGAATCATCTTCTGCCCGCGTCGGCCGCATGTCAATGAGCCGCCGCAGTCTTCCGTGTGGCGGCTTATTTGAATGAACGGGACGACCCGCCTCCCACCAATGACGTGGAGGGGGCGGCCCGTCCATCCCTGGTAATGGCTTCAGCTGCCTGTGAGCAGGCATTAATGCCATTTTTAAAGGGCTTTCAGCACTTCCGGTGTATTTAAAGATTTAAAGCAAGATTTGTAAAAACAATAACACACAGTATTCTTGGCCCTCTCCCACCATAACTGTAAAATTTATAATTTGCCCTCTCCACCCCAAAACACCTACCTGGTGTACCTGATCTTTCCTCCCATCCAAGCGCATAAACTATAAACTTTACCCCTTCCCACCATCCCCTCCACCAATGAGAAATAGTTACCGCCCCTCCCCCCTCCCCCACCCCACACAGAAAAGATTACCTGCTCCCTCCTCCCAACCAGCGTGGCACCTCGTTTCCCCGGACGGAGATCCGAAGGCGCAGGAGTGCCAGACAGTGGCACAAAGATTGCACTGGGACACAAGGCCTCACCGCCTCCGTGAGGATCGGGCCAGGCCCTCACAGCATTGGGGTTGGCGGCTGGCCTCATCCGGAGTATCTTCAGGCAAGCCCCCCCACCCTCCCCCCCAACACGGACCTCAATGCTTCGGGGGGGGGGGGGGGGGGGATCTAAATTCAGCCCATAGACTGAGACAAGAACAAAGAACAGAGAACAGTACAGTACAGGAACCGGCCATTCGGCCCTCCACGCCTGCGCCGATCTTGATGCCTGTCTAAACTAAAACCTTCTGCACTTCCGGGGTCCATATCCCTCTATTCCCATCCTATTCATGTATTTGTCAAGATGTCTCTTAAACGTCGCTATCGTACCTGCTTCCACCACCTCCCCTGGCAGCAAGTTCCAGGCACTCATCACCCTCTGTGTAAAGAACTTGCCTCGCACATCCCCTCTACACTTTTCCCCTCTCACCTTAAACCTATGTCCCCTAGTAACTGACTCTTCCACCCTGGGAAAATGTTTCTGACTATTCACTCTGTCCATGCTGCTCATACCTTTGTAAACCTCTATCATGTCGCCCCTCCACCTCCGTCGTTCCAGTGAAAACAATCCGAGTTTATCCAATCTCTCCTCATAGCTAATGCCCTCCAGACCAGGCAACATCCTGGTAAACCTCCTCTGTACCCTCTCCAAAGCCTCCACGTCCTTCTGGTAGTGTGGCGACCAGAATTGCACGCAATATTCTAAGTGTGGCCTAACTAAAGTTCTGTACAGCTGCAGCATGACTTGCCTATTTTTATACTCTATGCCCCGACTGATGAAGGCAAGCATGCCGTATGCCTTCTTGACTACCTTATCCACCTGCGTTGCCACTTTCAGTGACCTGTGGACCTGTACGCCCAGATCTCTCTGCCTGTCAATACTCCTAAGGATTCTGCCATTTACTGTATACTTCCCACCTGCATTAGACCTTCCAAAATGCATTACCTCACATTTGTCCGGATTAAACTCCATCTGCCATTACTCCGCCCAAGTCTCCACCCGATCTATATTCTGCTGTATCCTCTGACAATCCTCATCACTGTCCGCAACTCCACCAACCTTTGTGTCGTCCGCAAACTTACTAATCAGACCAGCTACATTTTCCTCCAAATCATTTATATATACTACAAACAGCAAAGGTCCCAGCACTGATCTCTGCGGAACACCACTAGTCACATCCCTCCATTCAGAAAAACACCCATCTACTGTTACCCTCTGTCTTCTATGACCGAGCCAGTTCTGTATCCATCTTGCCAGCTCACCTCTGATCCCGTGTGACTTCACCTTTTGTACCAGTCTGCCATGAGGGACCTTGTGAAAGGCTTTACTGAAGTCCATATAGATAACATCCACCGCCCTTCCTTCATCAATCATCTTTGTCACTTCCTCAAAAAACTCAATCAAATTAGTGAGAAACGACCTCCCCTTCACAAAACCATGCTGCCTCTTGCTAATAAGTCCGTTTGTTTCCAAATGGGAGTAAATCCTGTCCCGAAGAATCCTCTCTACTAATTTCCCTACCACTGACAGCCTATAATTTCCTGGATTATCCTTGCTACCCTTCTTAAACAAAGGAACAACATTGGCTATTCTCCAGTCCTCTGGGACCTCACCTGTAGCCAATGAGGATGCAAATATTTCTGTCAAGGCCCCAGCAATTTCTTCCCTTGCCTCCCTCAGTATTCTGGGGTAGATCCCATCAGGCCCTGGGGACTTATCTACCTTAATACTTTGCAAGACACCCAACACCTCCTCCTTTTTGATAATGAGATGACTGAGACTATCTGCACTCCCTTCCCTAGGCTCATCATCCACCAAGTTCTCTTTGGTGAATACAGATGCAAAGTACTCATTTAGTACCTCGCCCATTTCCTCTGGCTCCTCACATAGATCCCTTCTTTGTCCTTGAGTGGGCCAACCCTTTCCCTAGTTACCCTCTTGCTCTTTATATACGTATAAAAAGCCTTGGGATTTTCCTTAATCCTGTTTGCCAATGACTTCTCATAACCCCTTTTAGCCCTCCTGACTCCATGCTTAAGTTCCTTCCTACTGTCTTTATATTCCTCAAGGGATTCGTCTGTTCCTAGCCTTCCAGCCCTTACGAATGCTTCCTTTTTCTTTTTGACTAGACTCACAATATCCCGCGTTATCCAAAGTTCCCAAAACTTGCCAAACTTATCCTTCTTCCTCACCGGAACATGCTGGTCCTGGATTCTAATCAACTGACATTTGAAAGACTCCCACATGTCAGATGTTGATTTACCCTCAAACAGCCGCCCCCAATCTAAATTCTCCAGTTCCTTTCTAATATTGTTATAATTAGCCTTGCCCCCAATCCCCAATTAGGACCTATCCTAATCTCAAAACCAATTGCTCCTTTGAAGTCCTTTTTAGTCACTTGTTAAAAATCGAATGAACTTTACAATTTTAACGTCATTACTGGGTTCTGTAGTCTGGTGAATACGTTACTGGGCTAGTAATCCAGAGGTTTGGATTAATAATCTGGAGACGTGAGCTGAACTCCGACCATGGCAGTTTATGAAGTTTAAAAAAAAAATACATCGAGAATAAAGAATTTGGATCAGTAATGGTGACTATTAAGCTATTGGATTTTCAAAAAAACCCAACTGATTCACCAATGGAAGGAGACCTGCCATCCTTATGTGGTCTGACTCTTAACTGCCTTCTGAAATGGCCTGGCAAGCCACTTAGTTGTATCAAACCACTACAAAGAAGTATAAGAATTTTTTAAAAAGGATGGTGTTCACACAGACTGCAGTGATTCAAAAAGGTGGCTCACCACCCCTTCTCAAGGGCAACTAGGGATGGGCAATAAATGCTGGCCTTTAAGGTGACACCCACATGCAGTAAATGAATAAATAAAAAATAAGAATAGCCATGGAAATCATTTCATAGAATCATAGAATGGTTAAAGTGCAGAAGTCGCCCATTCGGTCCATCATATGCATGCTGGCTCTCTGCAAGAGCAACTCAACTAGTCTCACTCCCCTGCCTCTTCCCTCTCGCCCTGCTAGTTTTTCCCTTCAAATAACTATCCAGTTCCCTTTTGAAAGCTACAGTCGAATCTGCCTCCGCACACTCTCAGGCAGTGCATTTCAGGTCCTAACCACTCGCTGTATCAAAACGTTTTTCCTTAAGTCGCCTTTGATTCTTTTGCCATTCACCTTAAACCAGTGCCCTCTGATTCAGTGGGAACAATTTCTCCCTGTCCAGACCCCCATGATTTTGAACACCTCTATCAAATATCCTTTCGACCTTCTCTGCTCTAAGAAGAACAGCCTCCTCCAAACTATCCACATAACTGAAGTCCCACATCCCTGTCACTTCACTGGCCCAAACAAAATAGAACTTGTGAGCAAGCCCGTGTTCTTGTACTGTCTTTCATCAATAATCTGCTTTGATAATTAAATGTTCACTTCCTGATTGGTATTCTTATCCATAAGTTAACAATTCCAAGCATAATGAAGTTCTATCTTCATTTACATTTGTAGAGTTGTTATAATCATGCCCTGAGTTCCATCTGATGAACTTCATACCAAGTCTGTATGGATTGAGCCCCTGATTGTATCATATATAACCTTACAAAACACTTATATCTATATAATTATTTAATTAATGACGCCCCCCCTCATATTGGCCAGATCGTATTTCATTCATAATTTATTCCAGATTCATACTATTAGAATACATGGCATGTCTAGTAGGAATACATAAGGTAATAAAACTCCACTATTTTCATTCTAAATGTGTCATGCAGCTTTGAGAGCTGACCAACAGTTCTTTCTTACTTAACAGGGCTATATTCCTGAACTGGCTTGGTATGCTCGGGGTGACAATTACAGCATGTATGTGTGGTTTGGTTATGTATGCTGTTTATGAAAACTGTGATCCAATGGAGGCAAACAGAGTCAGCAATAATAACCAGGCAAGTAAATAATTTTTTTAAAATCACACTTTAAGGCACCTTTGAGGAACTGGATAGCATTGCAGTTTAGTACACTGCCCTTTTATTGTTGTTTCTAGCTTTGAGTCTAGTTCAGTCAAATAGAACTGCAGTTTTTAAACCTTTTTGGTTGGAGGATCCCTTTTCAAATGGATTAGTATCAGGAATCTCAACTTGAATTAAAATACTCATAATATGTATGTGCTTTATGTAAAGAGTGTTTTAATACTTTTTTTAAGAAAACAGGTATTTATTAATGTATATCAATGAGAAGGGCGTGCCAGTTCATCACTGCAGAGTCTGCCTATCCTTGGTGTAATGTTTGACAATGACACTCATAAATCATTCTATCTAAAAGCCAACGTTTCTTGTTTTTCAGGAAAAAGTGGATAGAATTACTGAATGTGGTCCCCCAAAACGCCTGTAAAAATCCCATGTAATTAAAAACAGAATTTGAATTACACAGTATGGTAAAGCAGTAGCCTTGCAGATCACTGGAAGACTGGATGAAGAATGGCCTAAGACTAGTTTGACAACTTAGTTTGTCTCCTTGAGCACCAACGCAAGAGGCTGCAGACTTTGTTAACATTTGCCAAATCACTCCACGTGGGGCTTTTAACCAAAAATCTCAGCATCTTAAACAGTGGCAGGTGGACCTGTGTGGTTATATGGTGGCAAATTGGGATCCAAGCCCTGACCAAGCCAGCCTAGGTGGTTGCCCACATCACCCACCCGTAAGGCAAGTGCTGTTCAGTATGCACTTTCACATTATTTCACGGACCCTCTGGAAAGTCCTTATGGATCCCCTGAGGTCCTCAGAACTCAGATTGAGAACCACTGCAATAAGATAAAATCTTTTCGTTCTGGCTCTTGCATGAAATGAGTTTGTCCAGTCTCAACCCAGTTCAGCACCGACATCCCTCACCGTAATAACACAATTAAGCAAACAAAATTGTGAAAAGCAAAGGATACAAACCATTTAAATCTTCATTTGTATAGTAACATGTAAGATAACTTCAGTTACCTTTTTATATATGCATTAACGACTCAAGCACCAGACTCCTGAATATTTTCAATCAACATAGTTTTAGTGAAGAAATTGTCACCAAATGTACGATTGAGTTCTGCATTTCACAGTTAATTTTATATTCTGTGTCACAAGCTATTCTTGATTATTGTAAAAAGACATTTGGTGTACCAGTGCCATTTTGTATTGCATTCACAACAATGGCTCAACTGTTTTATTCAGTGAGTAATTGAGCCATGCAGACCAGGATAGTCCCAGGTTCAATCTCCAATATATTTTGAGTAAATTGATCTCAGACAGCATGTTTCAATTGGCCTCAGTGTCCGTGGGTTAGGAACAGGAAAATCACTAAGGGATTCCCACCTCCGATCACCACCAAGTGATTCCCTTTTGAAACTGCATATGTGTGGGCATCAAGAGGGGATAGTGTTGGACTCAGTTCCAATGGCCGCATTATTAAATATGCAATATGATGACTTGCATACTATCTTTTTATTCATTCATGTAATGTGGGCGTCACTGGCTAGGCCAGCATTTATTGCCCATCCCTAATTGCCCTTGAGACGGTGGTGTGAACTGCCTTCTTGAACTGCTGCAGTCCATGTGGGGTAGGTGCACCCACAGTGCTGTTAGGAAGGGAGTTACAGGATTTTGACCCAGCGACAGTGAAGGAACGGCGATATAGTTCCAAGTCAGGATGGTGTGTGACTTGGAGGGGAACTTGCAGGTGGTGGTGTTCCCATGCATCTGCTGCCCTTGTCCTTCTAGGTGGTAGAGGTCACGGGTTTGGAAGGTGCTACCTAAGAGCCTTGGTGCATTGCTGCAGTGCATCTTGTAGATGGTACACACTGCTGCCTCTGTGCAAAAGTGATAGAGGGAGTGAATGTTTGTAGATGGGCTGCCAATCAAACAGACTGCTTTGTCCTGGATGGTGATGAACTTCTTGAGTGTTGTTGGAGCTGCACCCATCCAGGCAAGTGAAGAGCATTCCATCACACTCCCGACTTGTGCCTTGTAGATGGTGGACAGGCTTTGGGGAGTCAGGAGGTGAGTTACTTGCTGCAGGATTCCTAGCCTCTGACCTGCTCTTGTAGCCACGGTATTTATATGGCTACTCCAGTTCAGTTTCTGGTCAATGGTAATCCCCAGGATGTTGATAGTGGGGGATTCAGTGGTCATAATGCCATTCAATGTCAAGGGGAGAAAGTTAGATTCTCTCGATTGTTGGAGATGGTCATTGCCTGGCACTTGTGTGGCGTGAATGTTACTTGCCACTTATCAGCCCAAACCTGAATATTGTCCAGGTCTAGTTGCATTTCTACACGGATTGCTTCAGTATCTGAGGAGTCATGAATGGTGCTGAATATTGTGCAATCATCAGCGAACATCCCCACTTCTGACCTTATGACTGAAGGATGGTCATTGATGAAGCAGCTGAAGATGGTTGTGCCTAGGACACTACCCTGAGGAACTCCTGCAGTGATGTCCTGGAGCTCAGATGATTGACCTCCAACAACCACAACCATCTTCCTTTGTGCTAGGTATGACTCCAACCAACAGAGAGTTTCCCCCCCGATTCCCATTAACTTCAGTTTTGCTAGGGCTCCTTGATGCCATACTTGGTCAAATGCTGCCTTGATGTCAAGGGCTGTCACTCTCACCTCACCTCTTGAGTTCAGCTCTTTTGTCCATGTTTGAACCAAGGCTGTGATGAGGTCAGGAGCTGAGTGGCCCGGGCGGAACCCAAACTGAGCGTCACTGAGCAGGTTATTGGTAAGCAAATACCACTTGATCGCACTGTCAACGATGCCTTCCATCACTTTACTGATGATTGAGAGTAGACTGATGGGACGGTAATTGGCCTGGTTGGTCTTGTCCTGCTTTCTGTGTACAGGACATACCTGCGCAATTTTCCACATTGCCAGGTGGATGCCAGTGTTACAGCTGTACTGGAACAGCATGGCTAGGGGTGCGGCATGTTCTGGAGCACTGGTGTTCAGTGCTATTGCCAGAATATTGTCACGGCCCCTAGTCTTTGCAGTACCCAGTGCCTTCAGTCACGCGGAGTGAATCAAACTGGCTGAAGACTGGTATCTGTAATGCTGGGTACTTCAGGAGGAGGCCGAGATGAATCATCAACTTGCCACTTCTGGCTGAAGATTGTTGCAAATGCACTTTTGTGCTGGGCTCCCCATCATTGAGGATGGAGATATTTGTGGAGCCACCTCCTCCAGTTAGTTGTTTAATTGTCCACCACCATTCATGACTGGATGTGGCAGGACTGCAGAGCTTAGATCTGATCTGTTGGTTATGAGATCACTTAGCTCTGTTTATCACATGCTGCTTATGCAGTTTGGCACACAAGTAGTCCTGGCCTGTAGCGTCACCAGCTTGACATCTCATTTTTAGGTGTGCCTGGTGCTGCTCCTGGAATGCCCTCCTGCACTCTTCATTGAACCAGAGTTGGTCTCCCAGCTTGATGGTAATGGTAGAGTGGGAGATATGCTAGGCCATGAGGTAATAGACTGTGGTTGAGTACAATTCTGCTGCTGATGATGGCCCATAGCACCTCATGGATGCATTGCTAGATCTGTTCGAAATCTATCCCATTTAGCATGGCGGTAGTACCACACAACATGATGGAGGGTATCCTCATGTGAAGGCGGGACTTTGTCTCCACTAGGCTGTGCGGTGGTCACTCCTACCAATACTGTTATGGACAGATGCATCTGCGGCAGGCAGATTGGTGAGGATGAGGTCAAGTAGATTTTTCCCTCTTGTTGGTTCCCTCACCAGCTGCAGCATACCCAGTCTAGCAGATATGTCCTTTAGGACTCGGCCAGTAGCGGTGCTACCAAGCCACTCTTGGTGATGGTCATTGAAGTTGTCCACCCAGAGTACATTCTCCACCCTTACCACCCTCAGTGCTTCCTCCAAGTGCTGTTCATCTGGAGTTACATGTAGCCCAGACCAGGTAAGGATGGCAAATTTCCTTCCCTAAAGAACATATGAATAATGGTCAGTTAGATAACATATCAGACTGTAACCAATGCTTGTGGACTCATACCTAAGCTTTGAGTCAGTGCCTTTAGGAGAAGTTGAAAAGAGTCTTTTGATAAATTGGCTTTCACTCATTTCACCACTACATTCCTGTCCTCTGGAATTTACTCCCGAGTTTCCATTGCCTTGTCATATCTCTTCCTGGCTTCAAAAACCTTATCAAATCTTTTTCTTTGCCCTTACACATCCTCCCTCTCAGCTCCCACTGTTTTGTCCTCAATGTAAAGTGCTTTGAATCATCTTCATGTATGTAAGGACCAGAACAAAAATAGCATTGTCATATCTTGTGCTATCGCATCGACTGTTACTTTGGGAGGAGTGAGAAACTTTTATTTGCATCCTTGAATTGAGCGGTCCTTAAATCTGAAATGCCAGGAAAACTCTATATGCCAAATGGGAAATATTAATTTCATCAGTTGGAAACTTACCTTGGACTTATAATGGAAAAAACCCTACAAGTAACTTTTAAAAACTAGCAGCCATGATGGCCACTGCAATTTATATCTGAAATGCTAGGAGATTGAACTGGAGGCAGAAAGGCTAACAAGAAGCCCAGCTAGAACAATGCTTTGGCTGAGTAGATTAGCCAGATTATCCTCATTAGCGGGACATTCCAAACCATCTCAAGCTATTCATAAATGGAGATGTCCCTCCAGGGGGTAAACACTGCCAACCCCACCTAAGAGAAGTTTTGGGTTTTAGACTTTGGACCTCAATAAAAACAAAGGGGAGTGAGAGAACCATGTGATCATCTGTTCCTCTCTGAAGAAACTGGAAGTTTTGTTACACAGACAAGCAGACAGGCAGTAACTGAGTGTACAGCAGCACAGAAGGCTGCTGCTCCCCTGTCTCTCTCTGTCTCTTCTCTCTCTCCCCAGAAAACATCAAGTGATGACTGTCTGCGACTGGGGGACCCTCCAAGCCTACAGAACGCTACAGCCAGTGACAAGTGGAAGAGAACCAACTACAGATTCTGTCTTCAGAAAAAGCCTGAATAAAGCAAGCCAGCCAAATTACACATGACCAACCAAGTACTTCAAGAATACAACTTCAGCTGAGGACTATTGGGGGGGGGGTGAAATCACCCACTTTACAGACTGAGTTTAAGTTCCATTTATTCTGGCCTTTAATCCAACCACCAAATCTATTTTCCCTCCAATTGTGAGTTTCTCTTATCTTTGAGTAATGGTAGAACAATTGCTTAAACTCATGAAGAATCATCAAAGGGATGAGATCATACTTTAAATGTTTCTATTTTTGTTCTATTTTCACCTCTGAGAGAGAAGATCATAGATTCAAACTCAGTTCCGCTCCAGCATTGGAGCACGTAATCTAGGTGTAGTACTGGGGAGAATTGCTTTTTAAATGTTGTTCTCTGGATACAACACCAGCAAAGCTGCATTTTATTGCTAAATAATTGTTTTGCAACTGATTTTCTTGCTAGGCTACTTCAAAGGGAATTAGTGTGGGACTGGAATTATATATAGAACTGACAGACAAGTTGACCCTTTGGGTTTTTATGATAATACAGCAGCTTTAATGATCATTTTTCTCTAATACCAGCCAATGGATTCCCAGATTTATTTGGGGTTTGCCATTTCTTCCCAGAAGCATTGGAGATCAACCTTAATGTTAAATTTTAAATATTTTTTTTTTACAAAAATTATGATTCTTGAGGGGTTTGCCAGCATTGTAATTTGGTGCATTATCCTTTAATCACAAGGCTGTGGATTTTAATCCAATCATAATGGATAAGGTGCAAACCTCCATAAGCTAGCCTTAAGGATCATATGTCAAATGAAGTTTAAGTTCTTGACAGAATCAATCCAGTTCCTATTGGGTTCAAACCTCAAACTGTAAGATGGAGCCAATTCAACCTCATCTTATTGTCACGCTCATAAGAAGTTCAGCGATGAAAATACAGAACCAAACTGAAGAGTTATAAAAATTGAAACAATTTTAAAGAGACTGGTACATGTGCTGCCGAAAAATGGAGGACAAGACACATGACCTTCAGCATCTCTTGCACTCAAATCCACATCCGTGTCTACTAAGACTGAAAATCAATTAAGCCCCATCTGCATGGAAATGCGACAGATAATCACACCTGGGTGTGAGCTGTACTCAAGCACAATGGGCTGGAGAGCGGAGGCAAGCTCCCCGGGCCGCATTCCACAGAGCCGCTGCTTAAATAGCTGGGGCGGCCCGCACCCACCCACCGCAGTAAAGGGGGCGGGCTGTCTGACACCAGCAATGGTGTCAGCTGCCTGTGCACAGGCACTGGTGTCATTTTTAAAGGGCAGCTAGCCCTGCCGGCATATTTACATTTTTAAAGATACGCACCCCCCAAAATTTATCAAATTCTAATGCCCCATTTCCACAACCCAATAACAATTACATTAACTATTTGCCTTCCCCCCCCCCAAAACACTTACCTTTTAAATGTGACCTCCCCCTGTCAGACCGCACAGCATTTAAAGTTCATCCCTTCCCACCATCCCCTGTACTCATTACATTTGTTTGACCCCATTCCCCCACCCTGCCGCACTGAAAATCTTAACTTGTCCCCCCTCCCCACCAGTGTCATGCCTGATTTCCCCGGACGGGGAATTGAAGGTGATGGAGTGCCGGCCACCGCACTGAAGATTGCGGTGGGCCCAGAAGATTAAAGGTATGTTGATTTAAATGTATTCATCTCATTCATTTAAACATTGTAATGCAGTTCCCGTCGCCCAGTGGAAGGGTGGCCGCCACAGAGCCTCGCCACTGCCAGGAAGATCGGGCCAGGCCCTCCCAGCATCAGGCTCCATGGCAGGCCACTGCCAGAATCATCTTCCAGCCCCACCCTCACCATGGAGCCCGACATCGGGGGCCCAGTAAAATCCAACTTAATGCCTAATGAGACAAGACCTTTCTCAGACTTCTTGTCTCCGAATAACCTCCAAGACAATGCAATGTGAACCAACCTCCTCTCCTTAGAACGGGACCATCGTCAAGGCCATTATACAGCCCAGCTAGGATTGAAACCTGAAGTCACATGGGCAAAGCCAACCCTTGTAAAAATTCAGCGAAAAGTTAATTGTTTTGAGGAACATAGGGAGTGTCTTTTCAGGACAGGACTAGAGACAACAACATCAGTCTGGTCTCCTCAGCCACACAGTGGAACAAAAAAAACATCTTGAATTCCAGCAAGGCTGAGAGAGAGAGAATCATTTCCAACAACACAGTTGAACCCTGCTGAGACAAGTTGAAAGCTAACTACAGCAGAGATAAAACTGTGCCTTTGCAAAAACAATTTTTCTACCGGTGAGAATTGACCCAAGACATCAGCATCATCTTCAACCCAAAGTGAACCACCAGGAGACTGCAACAGCTCAACAAATACCAGACAACCAGCAAACAGGCCTTCAACTTTCAAAATTTACCTTCCAAGGGGATCCCACAGGTTATTCCTGAAACAACAGACTTTTACAACCTGAACTCGGAACATCTCTTACCCTGTACGTTTCTATCTATCTTCTCCTCAGAGTGTGTGCGAGAGTGAATGCATGCATGAGCAGTGTTGCGATCATTTCGGGATTTGATTTTTTAAAAATTTACCTCTGAGAAAACCTGTTATCTGTCTGTTTATTTGGCAAATAAAACACAAAGGAGTTAAAACACTTGCTGTGGTCAGTTGGGAGGTGAACAGTGGCAACAAGCCACGCTGACACCCATCTAGCTATAACACTATTAAAACTGTTTCTCTACTCCCAGTTCTTGTATTTGGTATCTATTGTTAATCTGAGCAACCTATCTCTAGAGTGGAAATCTTTGTGAACAGGTCAGACAAAGTATGTCAATTTAAGATAATTGAATATTTTTAGTAATTTTCTCAACTGGGGACCAACTTCTTTTAATTCTGCTACAAGTAATTCATTGGTCTCTGTTAATGTGATACTATGCATCAGTGAGATGATTTGATCCATTTAGTCGAGGTTAAGGTTACCGATTCGAAAAAAAAATTATGATTCAGTCAGATGGGAAGTTGGTGCTTGAATTAAATATAGGGAAAATGCAAATGAAAGGACGTCTATGTGGAGAACAGGTGAAGTTGTTTGATTTGCTTAAATATCTTTTTAAAGTGATCATATTTGGTGTTGTATTTATTTTTGTTAATCCAATTTGTCAACACTGACAAATTCCAAGAAATACTTGGTGCTACAGATGTCGAGAATTATTTCTTACCAATTCTTTTTATTTGAAAATCTTTCTGAAGATGACACCATTACTAGTTTTGGAGATCTTATCTTACGTACCTGGAGTACCGGGACTTTTTGTCGCTAGTGCATTTAGTGGCACTCTGAGGTATGTAATGTGTTACTCCAGATATTAGAATTCACAGTATGTTAGATAGAATAATAATTAAATAAAATACAAATTCTTACAAAAAGTACTAATTGTAGTATTGAAATTAAGGAAAATATCTGTGTACATTTGTGCAAGGAGGAGGGAGCGAGAAATAATGGATTATTTATGTTGTACCCTAAGTGTTGAGCTGCTAACTTGCACATGCTGAGTTCCTAATGCTAGGAAGAGAAAAAAATCAGTGAGTCAGTCCATAAAAACTGGAAAATGCTAATAGTAGGTACATAGGAGTAAATGCACTGTCTCCAAATGGCTTCAGAGAATGGGGTGAACACTGGTGGTCCTTAAAAGAAATCAAGAAAATGTCAAAGGAGTCAGAGAAATTCTAGAAAATATTATTATAAATTTTGAAACATTACCCATACAATACCATTACATACGTTGTTAAGAACTAGCAAAGACCAACCAGCCCTTCTAACTGCCCGACCATACTACGATTTATGTACAAGATGCCTCAGAAGAATTACTGTCTCCATTCTGCCTCTGTATTCTACTTTTTGCAGAACCAACCAATCCAGCCACTTTAATTCCTGAATATCTCTGGCAAATCTGAATTCTCTTTGATAATTTTTACTCCGTTACACAACTTAACTGTTGTAAGTGTGACAAGGACACAGTAAAATTCTAGAGTTGAAACTCTTAATTTTTTAACATGTTAAGTCTTCCTAGAAGCATGCCTCACAGTGAACAGAAGCCAAAATGGCATATTTCTTTACGAAGTAGGTAAAAAATTGGTAACTGTGTAAGATTTGGTTCGGGAGTCACAGATTACCCAAAAAAGGATCAAGCTCATAAGTGATTTTAAAGCAGTTTATCAAGAAACAACAGTTTAAATATGATGTACATGACATTCTTCCTGAAAAAATGGACAATTTCACATTTTCCCACATTATACTCCATTTGCCAGATTTTTGCCCACTCACTTAACCTATCTATATCCCTTTGTAGCCCCCTTATGTCCTCTTCACAAATTACTTTCCTATCTATCTTTGTGCCATCAGCAAATTTAGCAACCGTACCTTTGGTCCCTTCATCAGTCATTTATATAAGTTGTAAAATGTTGAGGCCCCAACACTGATCCCTGTGGCACACCATTCGTTACATCTTCCCAACCAGAAAATTACCCATTTATGCCTGCTCTCTATTAGCTAGCCAATCTTCTATCTATGCCAAAATATTACGCCTACACCGTGAGCTTTTATTTTCCTCAATAACCTTTGATGTGGCACTTTATCAAATGCCTGCTTGAAATCTAGGTACAGTACATCCACTGGTTCCCCTTTATCCACAGTAGATGTTACTTCCTCAAAGAACTCCAATAAATTGGTTAAACATGATTTCCATTTCACAAAACCATGTTGACTCTGCCCAATTACCTTGAATTTTTCGAAATGCCCTGCTATAATGTCTTTAATAACAGCTTCTAACATTTTCCCTATGATAAGTGTTAAGCTAACTGGCCTGTTTCCTGCTTCCTGTCTCCCTCCCTTTTTGAATAAAGGAGTTACATTTGCTATTTTCCAATCTAATGGAACCTTCTCCGAATCTAGGGAATTTTGGAAAATTAAAAGCAATGCATCAATGATCTTGCTAGCCACTTCTTTTAACACCCAAGGATGCAATCCATCAGGACCCGGGACCTGTCAGCCCACAGCTCCAACAATTTGTTCAGTACCACTTCCCTGGTGATTGTAATTTTCTTAAGTTCCTCCCTCCCTTCCATTTCCTGATTTATAGCTGTTTCTGGGATGTTACTTGCATCCTCTATAGTGAAGACCGATGCAAAATACCTGTTAAATGCATCTGCCTTCTCCTTATTTTCCCTTATTAATTCCCCAGATTCATTTTCAAAGGACCAACACTCACTTTGTTAACTCCTTTCTTTTGTAAGGATCCAAAGAAACGCTTATTATCTGTCTTTATATTTCTCGTCAGCTTTCTCTCGTACTCTAAATTTTTCCCTCCTTATTAATCTTTTAGTTGTTCTTTGCTGCTTTTTATATTCTGTCCAATTGTTATGACCCAGGGGCAAGAGTAATGCACTGTCAATTCAATCCCATTACTCCACAGGTTATAGCATATTATTAACATTTCCCACCTACTGGAAATTAGCCAAATTAAACACTTTATTAACACCCAGAATAAAACACACGAAACCAGGTATCTTTAAACAACAACAAATTAACTATTTATTAATAAACGATATCTTAACAATATTGAGATAAAACTATGTCTAAAAGACATTATAACTTCTTATTCATTCTAACCCTCATGCACACCCACATACATTCAAAAAGCAATGGTTAACCAGTTTTTAAAATTATGTTTATTTTTAATTAGAGCTGTTTCTTAGGAATAATAAACTAACTGGGTTGTAAGTCTTGGTGGGTTATGTTCTTAGTGTGGTGAGATGTCCCAGAGTTGAATAGTTAGATGCCACTCAAAGTCTCCAGGTCAGTTTGATGAATAGTGTGTAATGGATAGGCATTCATGGCACTTTGGCTGCAGCAGGAATCGTACAGGTCTTTCAACAAGGAGTATAGCAACAGGTCAATTTGGATGTTTAAATTAGCAGTCTAATCGTGGAAACTTTCCTGAGAATGCCAGAACTCCCAGAAACACAAAAGGTAACAGGAAGTCACTACTGAGGCAGAGACTTCTCAGAGACTGGAAGTAAAAAGGAATTTGCTACCTCCAACGGTGCAAAGATTCTTTCTCAGGGGTATTATCCTCTTTAGGTGAAACACAGCCTGTAGGCCAAAGTAGATTTTCTGCTGAGAAAGAGACAAATCCTTCCTTCAGGGAGAGCAAACTTTGCTGGTCTGCCAGATCAAACCGGTTCCAACCAGTCTTTACACACAGTCAAACTGATGCAATATGGCATGTGACCTGTCTCTCTTACTGTTGCCGAGGAACAGGCTTGAAGCTCACACCCAATGTTCCCAGAGGAAAAAAACTCCTTTCAGTCTTACAGGCACACAGACCCCTTTTGTTTTTAAGAGAAAAAACACACTCCCATTACACCAATCTTCTGACTTGCCACCCATCTTTGCGCAATTATATGTTTTTTCTTTACATTTGATACTATCTTTAACTTTTTATGTTAAACACGGATGGTGGGCCCTCCCCTTGGAATTTTTCTTTCTCGTTGGAATGTATCTATTCGGTGTATTCTGAAATATCCCCTTAAATGTCTGCCACTGCATCTCTATTGACCTGTCCCTTAACCTATTTTGCCAGGTCACCTTTGATAGCTCTGCTTTCAGGCCCTCACAATTGCCCTTATTTCAGTTTAAAATACGAGTCATATACCCACTCTTCTCTCCCACAAACTGAATGTAAAATTCAATCATATTATGATCACTGCTGCCTAGGGGTGCCTTCACTATGATGTCATTAATTAACCCTATCTCATTGCACAATACCAGGTCTAGTATAGCCTGCTCTCTGGTTGACTCCAGAATGTGCTGTTCTAAGAAACGATCCCAAAAACATTTTCTGAGCTCCTCAGCTTGGCCACCTCTGCCCATCTGATTTTTCCACTCTATATGTAGAGTAAAATCCCCCATGATTATTGCGGTACCTTTCTGACAAGCTGCCATTTTTTCTTCCTTTATACCCTGTCCTACAGTGTGGTTACTGTTAGGTGGCCAGTACACCACTCCCACAAATTACTTCTTGCCTTTATGATTTCTCATCTCGACCCAAACTGCTTCCTCATCCTGGTTTCCTGAACTTAGGTCATCCCTCACTATTGTGTTAATACCACCATTAATTAACAGAGCCACCTCTCCACCTTTTCCTAGTTTGCTGTCCTTCCTAAATATCATGTACCCTTCAGGTCCCAATCTATGCCATCCTGCAGCCATGTCTCTGTAATGGCTATCAGATCGTACTTATTTATTTCTATTTGCACTATCAGTTCATCTGTTTTGTTTCGAATGCCAGGTACATTCATATACAGAGCCTTTAGTTTTGTGCTTTATGATTTTTGTAACGTCTAGATATGCCTGCTGATTTACTCTTAGATTTGCCATCCCTGTCCCTACCTGTCACGGTCTATTTATCTTTTCCCATATTAATACCTTTCTCTCTTGCCTTGTCTCTACTCCTTGATTTACCACATCCTCCCAAATTTGATCCCTTGCCCCCACTATTTAGTTTAAAACCCTCTCTCCTTCCCTAGTTATGCGACTAGAACACCAGCCCCAGCACAGTTCAGGTGTAGACCGTCCCAAAGGTGCAGCCCTCACTTTCCCCAGTACTGGTACCAATGCCCCACAAACCAGAACCCACTTCTACCACACCAGTCTTTGAGCCATGCATTAATTTCTCTAATTTTATTTGCCCTGTGCCAATTTGCATGTGGCTCAGGTAATAATCCAGAGATTATTACCTTTGAAGTTTGCTTCTTAATTTGGTGCCTATCTCCTCATACTGACTATGCAGAACCTCCTTCCTTGTCCTGCCTATGTCATTGGTACCTACATGGACCATGACAACTGGATCCTCCCCCTCCCACTGTAAGTTCCTCTCCAGCCCTGAGCAGATGTCCCAAACCCTGGCACCAGGCAGGCAACACAGCCTTCTGGACTCTCGCTGTTTACTGCAGAGAACAGTGTCAATCTCCCTCACTATACCGTCCCCTAATACCACGACTTTCCTTTTTGCTCCTTCCACTTGAATGGCTTCCTGTACCATGGTGCCATGGTCAGTCTGCTCATCCATACTACAGCCCTCACTCTTGTCCATGCAAGCTGCAAGAACCTCGAACTTGTTGCTCAATTGCAAGGTCTGAGGCTCCTCCATTCCCACCTTCTCAATCCCCTTACCTGTCTGACTCGCAGTCACACCCTCCTGTCCCTAGCCACTGACCAAAACAGATGACTCTATCTTAAGGGGTCTGACTGCCTTCTGGAACAAAATGTTCAGGTAACTTACCCCCTCCCTGATGCATCACAGTATCTGCAGCTCAACCTCCAGCTCAATGACTCTGAGCTGAAGCTCCTCAAGCCGCAGACACTTACCAAAGATATGCTTGCCATGAATTGCGTGGCATCCAGGAACTCCTGGATCACCTGTCCTGCCATCTTTATTGTATTAATTTATTTATTCTTAATTTATAGTTCCCCTCCTTCCTGAACTCCCTCACTGGATGAACTCCCTCACTGGCCAAACTCCCTTCTTCACACTCTGTGCCCTGCAGCAGAATTCAGTACAGACAAGCAGCACTGAGAGTCCCTTGAATTTATATTCTCTGAAAACAATGCTGTGTCAGCTCTGCTAGAGCTCAGAAACCAGTTTAAGCTAACTACCTAATTTACTAGCTACAGCTACTCTCAGAGAGCTTGTCTACCCTTGTTTAAAACTGTAAGGAACCTAACTTACCGTTTAACTTAAACAGTAATTTCAATTAATTGCTAAATGTAAACAAAACAAAAACTTGAATCAACCAAAGTTTTTTGCAGCTCTCCTCCGGTCTTCTTCCATCTGATGATGACTGAAAACTTTCCTCCGAGCACCTGTTTATCTGCCTTATTTCTAGAGGCATGTCAATTACTTGTTAGATCCAATTTTCCCAATCAT
Source organism: Heterodontus francisci (assembly GCF_036365525.1). Classification (NCBI taxonomy): domain Eukaryota; kingdom Metazoa; phylum Chordata; class Chondrichthyes; order Heterodontiformes; family Heterodontidae; genus Heterodontus; species Heterodontus francisci. The sequence goes on along the minus strand of NC_090396.1, from coordinate 70,303,576 downwards.
CAAGGGATAGGTACCCAAATTAAACCTCTCCTCTGCCCATCACTCTGCCCCCAAAGTCACCTTAATTTAAGGTGCTTGCATCTGCTAGGGGCGGAGGTGTTATGATCCTGTAGTTTTTTTTCCAGGAATAAGCGATGTGCCTTTAAGGCTTGCAAAGGATCAGTACTGCTTTAAGAACCAGCAAGCCTCAGGAGTTGGTGAAAGTGCATCTTGGTTGCCATTGGATACAACCATTTGGAGACGTGCTTGGTACTATTTGTTAACTTCTGCCAGACAGTTTTCTAGTGAGGGTACAAAATTCCATGTTATCAGTTTTAGGAATGTCTTGTTTCAGAGCCTGTGCTAGGGTCATGTCCTTGGCAGAGATAACAGGCCTATGCTGTCTTGTGTCTGTCACCCTGGCCGCCTGCTATAGATTCCTTCTTAATAAGAGAGAGAGAGAGATAGAGAGAGAGCTATTTCCATAATATTCAATAAATTTTCTTAAGATTTTATAAGGTTAATGGATAGCCATTTCTTCCAACTGAAATGCAAATCTGACCCCCCCACCCCCACCACCACCCCCGCAAAATAAACACCAGCCAATATTGACAAGAATATTTGCATCTTATATTCATATGGTTTCTGGCTTAGTAACTCTTGCTTTATTTTTCTAATCCACAGCACAATCTCTTCAGGTATCAATGCTATTGCTGCAGTCTTTGTGGAAGATATCATAAAACCAAACTGGAAATCATGGGAGAATTCTTCTGATGGCAAGAAGACTCTGATCTCAAAGCTTCTAGGTTGTCTTTCAATTTCTGAAACTCCAACAAGACAGAGATTGAAGTACAGGAAGAGTCATGATATTATTTATCATAGCATTTTTTGTCTGTAGATACACATCAAGAGCAGCTTTGTTTGATGATACAGAGGGTAACTAAGTTGGGCAGTTTAAGTAAATCATGTGCAGAACTGATGTAAAGAGTTGTGTGTCTCAGCCAGACCTGTGAAGAATAGCCAAACTGTAATAGTCTTCTTAGACAATGTTTCAAAGCAGAAATAGTTGGAATTCAGCACCATTAGAGATTCTTAAACATGAGCAATCTTGTGTGTAGATAATATATGTAAGATAAAAAATACATGTATCTCCACCATATTTACAGCTTTTCCATTATATCTTGGAGGAACTAATTTGGAGCAAACTGTTGCATTTTTTTCTAATCACTCATCAATTCCTGACTAAAGTCTACTATTTGTGTAGTGCTTATGTGAAGTCAGTAGGAGGGAGGGGTTGAGAGTACTTCCATTCAGATTTGGGATGTTAGACTGTATGGTCCAAATTTCCTGATCCAACAGGAATCATATGAATGTACGAATTAGGTTCGGGACTAGGCCACTCGGCCCTTCGAGCATGCTCCACCATTCAATAAGTTCATGGCTGAACAGATTACTCCACATTTCCACCTACCAGCGATAACCTTCCACCCCCTTGCTTATCAAGAATTTATTTACCTCTGCCTTAAAAATATTCAAAGACTCTGATTTCACCGCCTTTTGAGGAAGAGAATTCCAAAGACTCACGACCCTCTGAGAGAAAAAATTTCTCCTCATCTCTGTTTTAAATGGGTGACCCCTTATTTTTAAATAGTGAACCCTAGTTCTAGCTTCACCCACAAGGGAGAAACATCCTTTCCACATCCACCCTGTCAAGACCCCTCACGATCTTCTTTGTTTCAATCAAGTCACCTCTTACTCTTCTAAATTCCAGTGCATACAAGCCTAGCCTGTCCAATCTTTCCTCATAAGACAGCCCGCCCATTCCAGATATTAGTCTAGTAAACCTTTTCTGTACTGCCTCCAATGCAGTTACTTCCTTCCTTAAATAAGGAGACCAGTACTGTACACAATACTCCAGATGTGGTCTCACCAATGCTTTGTATAGCTGAAGCATAACCTCCCTACTTTTGTATTCAATTCCCCTCACGATAAACAATAACATTCTTTTAGCTTTCCTAATTACTTACTGTACCTGCATACTAACTTTTGCGATTCATGCACTAGGACACGCAGATCCCTCTTCATCCCAGAGCTCTGCAATCTCTCACCATTTAGATAATATGCTTCTTTTTTATTCTTCCTGCCAAAATAGACAATTTCACACTTTCCCACATTATACTCCATTTTCCAGGTCTTTGTCCACTCATTTAACCTATCTATATCCCTTTGTAGCCCCCTTATGTCCTCTTCACAAGTTACTTTCCGACCTATCTTTGTGCCATCAGCAAATTTAGCATCTATACCTTCGGTCCCTTCATCTAAATCATTCATATAAATTGTAAAAAGTTGAGGCCCTAGCACTGATCCCTGTGGCACACCACACGTTACATCTTGCCAACCAGAAAATGACCCATTTATGCCTATTCTCAGTTTCCTGTTAGCTAGCCAATCTTCTATCCATGCCAATATGTTACCCCCTACACCATGAACTTTTATTTTCTGCAATAACCTTTGATGTGGCCCCTAATCAAATGCCTTCTGGAAATCTCAGTGCAATACATCCACCAGTTCCCTTTTATCCACAGCACATGTAACTCCCTCAAAGAACTCCGATAAATTGGTTAAACATGATTTCCCTTTCACAAAACCATGTTGACTCTGCCTGATTACCTTGAATTTTTCTAAATGTCCTGCTATAATGTCTTTAATAATAGCTTCTAACATTTTCCCTAAGACAAATGTTAAGCTAACTGGCCTGTAGTTTCCTGCTTCCCATCTCTCTCCCTTTTTAAATAAAGGAGTTACATTCACTACTTTCCAATCTAATGGAACCTTGCCCGAATCTAGGAAACTTTGGAAAATTAGAACCAACGCATCAACTATCTCACTAGCCACTTCTTTTAACACCCTCGGATGAGGTTCATCAGGATCTGGGAACTAGTCAGCTCACAGCTCCAAAAATTGGTTCAGTACCACTTCCCTGGTGATTGTAATTTTCTGGAGTTCCTCCCTTCCTTCCATTTCCTGACTTACAGCTAATTCTGGGATGTTAATTGTATCCTCAATAGTGAAGACCGAAGCAAAATACCTGTTCAATTCATCTGCCATCTCCTTATTATCCATTATTAATTCACTAGATTCACTTTCTATAGGACCAACGCTCACTTTGTTAACTCTTTTCTTTTTTAAATATCTACAGAAACTCTTACTATCTGTCTTTATATTTCTAGGTAGCTTTCTCTCATACTCTAATTTTGCCTTCTATATCAATCTTTTAGACATTCTTTGCTGCTTTTTATATTCTGTCCAATCTTCTGACCTGCCTCCCATCTTTGCGTAATTATAGGCTTTTTCTTTAAGTTTGATACTATCTTTAACGGTTTTAATTAACCAGAGATGGCGGGTCCCACCCTTGGAATTTATCTTTCTCGTTGAAATATATCTATTCTGTGTATTCTGAAATATCCCCTTAAATGTCTGCCACTGCATCTCTATTGACCTATCCCTGAACCTGATTTGCCAGTTCATTTTAGTGAGCTCTGCTTTCATGCCCTCATAATTGCCCTTATTTCAGTTTAAAATACTAGTCATATACCTATTCTTCTCTCCCTCACACTGAATGTAAAATTCAGACATATTATGATCGCTGCTACCTAGGGGTGCCTTAACTATGAGGTCATTAATTAATCCTATCTCGTTGCACAATACCAGGTCTAGTATAGCCTGCTCTCTGGTTGGTTCCAGAATGTATTGTTTCAAGAAATTATCCTGAAAACATTCTATGTATTCCTCATCTAAACTACTTCTGCCCATCTGATTTTTCCAATCTATATGTAGGTTAAAATCCCCCATAATTATCGCTGTACATTTCTGACAAGCTGCCATTTTTTATTCCTTTATAACCCGTCCTACAGTGTGGTTAATATTAGATGGCCTGTACACCACTTCCACAAGTGCCTTCTTGCCTTTATGATTTCTCATTTCTACTCAAACTGCTTCTACATCTGGTTTCCTGAACTTAGGTCATCCCGCTCTATTTCAATAATACCATCAATAACTAACAGAGCTACCTCTCCACCTTTTCATAGTTTCCTGTCCTTCCATATGCCCTTCAATATTCAGGTCCCAATCAATGTCATCCTGCAGCCATGTCTCTGTAATGGCTATCTGATCATACTTATTTATTTCTATTTGTGCTCTCCGTTCATCTGTTTTGTTTCAAATGCTACGTGCATTCAGATACAGAGCCTTTAGTTTTGTCCTTTTATTATTTTTGTAACCTCTAGCCATATCTGTTAATTTACTCTTAGATTTGTATGCTCTGTCCCTTCCTGTCACAGTCTGTTTATCATTTTCCATATTAATACCTTTCTTGCCTTGTCTCTACTCCTTGATTTACCATATCTTCCCAAATTTAATCCCTTGCCCCCTCAATTCAGTTTAAACCCTCTCAACTTCCCTAGTTATGCGACTCGCTAGAACACCGGCCCCAGCACAGTTCAGGTGTAGACCGTCCAATAAAACAGTGACGCTCTTTACACATAGCAAATTAACAAACTGATCCAACACATCAAATGTATCCGAGTCAAACTATTCAAACTATCTCTTACATTGTTGATTGTTTGTTCTGGAGCTCAGTTATATGTATTGTCCTGATCTCTGGAATAGCTTTCAGAACAGTCTTTCACACCAGGGAGAGGGATTCTCCATTTAACTGATGTACCTGTTTAATATGACAGAGTGATTCATCCAGTTCAGATGGAACTCCTTCTTAGTCATTGTCTTTGAAGCTGACTCGAGGTCGGTACCTAGCTTGCTATGTAAGCTCTGTTTTCACTTGAACTGATCTTTGCAGGGATCTCGAGATAGTCACCGTCATCCGTCACTTTCCCCAGTACTGGTGCCAGTGCCCCACGAACCGGAACCCACTTCTACCACACCAGTCTTTGAGCCATGCATTAATTTCTCTAATCTTATTTGCCCTATGCCAACTTGCACGTGGCTCGGTTAATAATCCAGAGATTATCACCTTTGAGGTTCTGCTTCTTAATCTGGTGCCTAGCTCCTCATACTGACTATGCAGAACCTCTTTCCTTGGCCTGTCTATGTCATTGGTACCTACATGGACTATGATGACTGGATCCTCCCCCTCCCACTGTAAGTTCCTCTCCAGCCCTGAGCAGATGTCCCAAACCCTGGCACCAGGCAGGCAACATAGCCTTCTGGACTCTAGGTCTTTGCTGCAGAGAACAGTGTCAATCTCCCTAATTATACTATACCCTACTACCACTACATTCCTTTTTGCTCCCTCCACTAGAATGGCTTCCTGTACCATGGTGTCATGGTCAGGCTGTTTATCCACCCTGCAGCCCCCAGTCTCATCCAAAAAATCTGAAAGAACTTCCAACGTGTTAGACAATCGCAAAGGCTGAGGCTCCTGTACTCCTGCCCTCTGGGTCCCCTTACCTGCCTCAGCTGCAGCCACACTCTCCTGTCCCTAGCCCTGACCATTGACCAAATCAAAAGACCCTATCCTAAGGGGTGTGACCGCCTCCTGCTGTAAAATGTCCAGGTAAATTTCCCCCTCCCTGATGTGTCGCAGTGTTTGCAGCTCGGCCTCCTGTTCAATGACTCTGAGCTGAAGTTCTTCAAGGCGCAAACACTTACTGCAGACGTGTTTGTCCTGGATCACACTGGCATCCAGGAGCTCCCACATGCTGCAGCCATGATACATCACCTGTCCTGCCATCCTTAATGTGTTTTAATTAACTACATAATTATTTTACTTAATTATTTACTTTGTTTTCCTTTTTTATTATTTTATTAAGCTTACCACTAGTTCCTTTACTATTTTAAACATTCGGATTAGAATGGACCTTAATCACTTACCAGACACTCACCAAACAGGTAGCTTCATCCCAAACCAATCACCTACCTGCTTGCCAGAGATGTATGATGTTATGTTTGATTTAAATTAAATTAAATTAAAAGCTTACCTGTATACTCACCCTGGCGGCTCTCTGTTTCCCTGCTCTCCCTGTTGATTGTGACATCACTCTGATGTCACTTTTTGATTTTTCCCTGCTCCGCTCCCACCGTGCTCCTCTCTCTCTCTCCACTCCCACCGTGCTCCTCTGTCTCTCTCTCCACTCCCGCCATGCTCCTCTCTCTCTCTCCACTCCCGCCGTGCTCCTCTGTCTCTCTCTCTCTCCACTCCCGCCGTGCTCCTCTGTCTCTCTCTCCACTCCCGCCATGCTCCTCTCTCTCTCTCCACTCCCGCCGTGCTCCTCTGTCTCTCTCTCTCTCCACTCCCGCCGTGCTCCTCTCTCTCTCTCCACTCCCGCCGTGCTCCTCTGTCTCTCTCTCCACTCCCGCCGTGTTCCTCTCTCTCTCCACTCCTGCTGTGCTCCTCTCTCTCTCTCTACTCCTGCCATGATCCTCTCTCTCTCTGCTCCCGCCGTGCTCCTCTCTCTCTCTCTGCTCCCGCTGTGCTCCTCTCTCTCTCTCTCTCCACTCCTGCCATGATCCTCTCTCCGCTCCCGCCGTGCTCCTCTCTCTCTCTCTCTCTCTCCGCTCCTGCCGTCCTCCTCTCTTTCTCTCTCTCTCCACTCCTGCCGTGCTCCTCTCTCTCTCTCCACTCCTGCTGTGCTCCCCTCTCTCTCCACTCCTGCTGTGCTCCTCTCTCTCTCTCTCCACTCCTGCCGTGCTTCTCTCTCTCTCTCTCTCCACTCCTGCCATGCTTCTCTCTCTCTCTCAGCTCCTGCCGTGCTCCTCTCTCTCTCTCTCCACTCCTGCTGTGCTCCTCTCTCTCTCCACTCCTGCCATGCTTTTCTCTCTCTCAGCTCCTGCCGTGCTCCTCTCTCTCTCTCTCCACTCCTGCCGTGCTCCTCTCTCTCTCTCTCTACTCCTGCCGTGCTCCTCTCTCTCTCCACTCCTGCTGTGCTCCTCTCTCTCTCTCCACTCCTGCCGTGCTTCTCTCTCTCTCTCTCTCTCCACTCCTGCCGTGCTTCTCTCTCTCTCTCTCCACTCCTGCCGTGCTTCTCTCTCTCTCTCTCTCTCTCAGCTCCTGCCGTGCTTCTCTCTCTCTCTCTCTCTCCACTCCCGCCATATTCCTGTCTCTCTCTCTCCGCTCCTGCCGTGCTCCTGTCTCTCTGTCTACGCTCCTGCCGTGATCCTCTCTCTCTCTCTGCTCCTGCCATGCTCCTCTCTCCCTCTCCACTCCCGCTGTGCTCCTCTCTCTCTCTCTCCACTCCTGCCATGCTCCTCTCTCTGCTACCACCATACTCCTCTCTCTCTCAGCTCCCGCTGTGCTCCTCTCTCTCTCTGCTCCTGCTGTGCTCTTCCTCTCTCTCTCCGCTCCCGCTGTGCTCCTCCCTCTCTCTCTGCTCTTGCCGTGCTCCTCTCTCTCTCTCCGCTCCCGCCGTGCTCCTCTCTATCTGCTCCCGCCATGCACCTCTCTCTCTCTCCTCCCTGCTGTGCTCCTCTCTCTCTCTCTCCGCTCCTGCCATACTCCTCTCTCTCTCCGCTCCCGCCGTGCTCCTCTCTCCCCTCCCACCGTGCTCCTCTCTCTCTCGCTCACTCTGTCTCCGGTCTCCGACTCTGGGCTTTTGGTGCTCTTTTTAAACCTCCACTCCCGCCGTGCTCCTCTCTCTTGCTGTGTCAGATGAACACTATAATGAGGTTTTGCTCCTCCTGTTCCCCTATGCACTGATCCTAGTGGATATTCTTGTGTCAGCCCCATTTAAATTTTTATGGCAGGCTCCTGACAATATTGAGCTGCTATGGGGTCAGCTGCCTCGGGTGAACAGGGGAAGAAAAATCATTCTGGGGCCAGCCAGAGTGTAACCTGGTTGACAACCATCCCAAGGTACTGTCAGAAACACTTTTTAAAATGCACTCAATTGCTAGTAACTGTTGTCTAGTCTTAAATAAAAACAGCAACAGAGTCATAGACTCATTACAGCACAGAAGGGCACCATTTGGCTCATTGAGTCCATAGAGTATTCCCATCAGTCCCATTCTCCCACTTTATCCCCATGGCCCTGCAAGTTTATTTCCCTCAACTGCCCATCCAATTTCCTTTTGAAATCATTCATCATGTCCACTTCCACCTCGTATGCAGCTAATTCCAGATCATTACCACTCAGTGCGTAAAAAGTTCTTCCTCACACTCCTCCCCATTTTTTTAAATAAGAAATAAGCAACTGAATATTATAATTTTTTCCATCATTCTGGTGAGAAAGGCCTCGATTGAAATTTCACAGCAGAACACCCACTCCCCAGATTCACATTAGTGTTCTGTTCTAAAGCAACATTCGGAATGTCTGTCTCATCTGTCCAGAACAAGAATCAACATTGTATTATCAGAGTTTTACAACACAAGAAGCCAACAAAAAAAAAAATGAAAAGGTTGTCAGGAGTGTGAGAGGTTATACAGCTCGTTGCTCTTGGCAACTAGGCATATTGTGCTGGAAACCCTCACTAAGCAATGAGGATGGGCATCATAGGATAGACAGCTTTTTGAATTCGCTCTATAGGCCGGTTCGACTAACAAAAGAGGACCTATGGCGGCAAACTTTACATCACCGTACTTTTATTTAGAAGCGCCAACACCCATGATTTAGTTCAATGCCAATCAGCCCACAACGAGTAGCTAGCTGATTTCAGCGCTTTCTGCCCAAAGACTCACCAAGTTAGACAGCATCTGTAAAAATTGAAACAGAGTTAATGTTTCAGGTTGATGACGTTTCGTTTGAAGTGGAAAAAGTTAGAGATTTAACAGGCTTGGCTCTAGGCTTGGTTGCCCTTGATTTTTAAGTCTCCTACCCCACTGCTTTGGCCTTACTGTACCTGCAAAGCAACAAATCAGGACAATTTTAACCTAACTCTCCCATTGGAAAACTGACAGGATCGAGTGTAGACTGGTTTCACATCCAAGATGTAAAACCAGCTTGCCACCCAATTTCCTGCCTAACAGATTAGATTTAAATTACAGCCAAAGTTCATGACACCCACTTTTACTGCGGTGGTGATCTGTCTCCCTGGCAACTGTCTGAGACTAAACCAGACTGTTTGCAAGCTTGGTGTCACATTTGATCCTGAGATGAGCCTCCGACCACACAGTCACACCATTACTAAGATGACCTATTTCCATTTCTGTAACTGCCTGACTTCATCCCTGCCTCAGCTCATCTGCTGGTCATTTATGCCTTTGCTACCTCTAAACTTAATTATTCCAACTCACTCCTGGCTGGTCTCCCTCATTCTACCCTCCATAAATTTAAGGTCATCCAAAAGTCGTGTCCTAGCTCGCGTCAAGTCTCATTCCCCTATCACTCCTGTGCTCGCTGGCCTATATTGGCTCCCGTTTAAGCAACATCTCGATTGTAAAATTCCCATCATTGTTTTCAAATCACTCATGGCTTCACCCCTCCCTATCTCTGTAATCTCCTCCAGCCCCACAACCCTCTGAGATCCAGGTACTCATCTAATTCTGGCCCCTTGAGCATCCCCAATTTTAATCGCTGCACCTTTGGTGGCCGTGCTTTCAGCTGCCTAGGCCCTAAGCTCTGGAATTCTCTGGCTAAACCTCTCTGCCTCTCTACCTCACTTTCCTTCTTTAAGATACGCTTTGACCAAACTTTTAATCATCTGACCTAATATCTCCACTCATATTTGGGTTTATAATGCTCCTTGGAAGTGTCTTAGGATGTTTTAATATGTAAAAGGCGCTATATAAATATGTTATTGTTGTTGTTGGTGATAGCAGAAGACCTGTCAGATGATGCATTCCGTTCATTAAGCTGGAATTTGACATATTGGATGTGAAAAATCCCAGAGATGGTAAATACCAGCGAGCCCAAAATTTGTTCAGATGGAAATCACTGCTGCAAAAAAGAAATTACAAATACCAACAATTGTACTGCCATTAAAGCAAACAAGCACTCAAATTACAGCATTCAAACAAGAAATGTATGGCATATAGGAAGTAGGAAGTGTCATAAAAGCAAACAGTGAGTTTATCCAATGAGTAGCTGAGCCTTGCCAACCAGAAGTGCTCCGGATTTGAGCCCTGTCCTGTGGCACCTGAGCTGAACTCATTCGGAGCCATTGTAGTGAAGGGAACAAACTGGCAAGGAGAAAGGAAAGAGTAAAGTATCTTAAGTGTCCACAAACAGTACTTTCCTGCTAATTTTCTTCTGTATTATATTTAGCTATGATATTTGGGCTTTCAACAATGGTTCTTGCAGCGTTAACTTCTCTCTTCCAAGAAAATGTACTGCAGGTAAACACATGATTAAGTTAAAAATAATTACATAATGGGCATATTTTAATTTATTAAGTTATATTCAACAGCAATATTATTACTGATGTAACAGTGTTTCTTTTATATTTCTCCTCAGCTAACCCGAAGTATTGATGGGTTGATTCTAGGACCCATACTGGGTGTATTCACTTTAGCAGCTCTGTTTCCAAAAAGCAATGCCAAGGTAAGACCTTAAACTAACCAGCTTAAAAATTCAATGGTGCCCTGCCCATTTTACAAGCACTAAACAGGCTCCCAAGTCTCCAATATGGTGGGCAATATGCACGCTGTCATTATTGTTGGCATAGGCAAAAAAAAGGTATCAAGAGCCAGCTGCTGAAGTAGGTGTTAAGCCTGGGCCAGATCCCTGTTTAAAGTCCCATGTGGGGCATTGGGTTGTCATGAATGCAGCTGGTGTTTCGTCTTTATGTTGTTTCTGGTTCCCAGATGTTGGAACAAATCACACTTTAAACTTGGAAAAGGCTGGAGTCAGTCTGGTTTATTATAGCACCATGCTTTGTACTGTAGAACCTGATTCTTGTGTTACATATAACATGACTCCTTAGTGCAACCATGAATGAGGTCCCCCACTGGAACACAAACATAGGAACTAATTAGCTAGGGAACTAGTTGTTAACACTTTACAGATAGTATAACAATATATACATATATAACATCCCTCTTTCTTTAAAACATAATGCCCCTTTATCAATATAACTGTCAATATAAATAAAGATCATCTGACTTGTGGAAATAATCTGAACCCCTTTTTAGAGTCTTTTATAGCGTGTATTTTTTATTATTATTCACGGTATCGCTTGGTTGGTAAGATGTTGTGCCTCCATCTTGTAGATTTGGCATTTATTGCTCTCAGTGGTGAGTTGTCACGCTGTACAGGTGATATCGTGTCACTTGCTGGTGATGTTATTAATGTTGTCTCGCTGGATAGTAATGTTTCCGGTGTTGTTGATGGTCTTTTCTGTTTTTCCAGCTCAGGTGTAGGTCAAATATGGATTCTGTTCCTTCTCATTTGGTTACCGGTTTCAGTCTCAATGATATATGACCTTGGAGTCTCAACTTCAATAGCAATTTTTGCTGGGCTCCAGGTTTTCATGATTGGATCCTGTACGTGTACAGTTTGTCCTTTCAACAGCTCGGGTAGGGATTTAGCATATTCAACATATGTTGATGTGTTGCTCTCCTCTTACGTGTGCTTCAGTAAGTTGTTGTCTCATTTCCTCCTGGTCACTTGAAGGACGTATTTTTCTTGGCAGAGTTGTCATATTTTCTTCCATTTAACAGCTCTGCGGGTGATTTCATGTCAGCCTTGAGAGGTGTGGATCGGAGTGACAATAAGGCCAGGTTTGGGTCTTCCTTCGTCTCTTGGCATTTCACAAGTGTTCTTTTGACCGTCTGGATGTGTCTTTCTATAAATCTGTGTCCCCTTGGGTAGTGTGGTGATGAGGTGATGGTGAATCCATACTGGTCAGCGAATTCCTTACGTTCTCTGGATGTAAATTGGGTGCCATTGTCACATATTAACCTTTCAGGAATCCCTTGCTCAGCAAACAGAACTCGTACTGCTAAGATTATTGTAGTGGCTCTCAAGTCTTTCATCTTCCGGATAAAAGGGAATTTTGAGTAGTAGTCTGCGACTATGAGATACCATTCTTGATTATGTGTGAATAAATCGACTCCTACAGTATGCCATGATCTGGGTGGTACTTCAGTAGCTATCATCTCTTTCTGTTGGGAGTTTCTGTACTTCTGGCATACACTGCATGTAGACACCATATTTTCGATATTTTGTATATGCCTATCCAGTACACAGCTGATCTGGTTCTGAGCTTACACTTCTCCATTCCCATATGGCCTTCCTGTATCTTTTGGAGAAGTTCTTCCTAAGTTGTTTTGGGTATGATTATTCTGGATCCATCCAGCAGAACACCATCTTCTGGTGAGATGTCATCTCTGATAGACCAGTACTGCTGTATTGCTGGCTGTGTGTGCTGTATCCTGTCAGGCCATCCCTGGATCACTTGCTGAAATAACATCTGTAACTCCTAGTTTTTGCTGGTCTCATCTCTAATTTGACTCAGTTTCGGTGGTGTTACGTTCACTAGGTGATGAATCTTTATGCCTAAATCTTCTATCTCATGTTTCCCCTGTGGTGACAACCGCCAGCACCATTTTTCCTCCTGACTTATATTTCAGAGTAAAATCATAACTCTGAAGCCTCAAGAGTAACCTCTGCAGTCTTGCTGGTGCTTTACATAGATTTTTCTTGTAGATCTGCTCCAGTGGATGATGATTACTCTCCACTGTGAACTTCCTCCCATAGAGATATGTGTGGAACTTTTCACATCCATACACGACTGCCAAAAGCTCTCTCTCTATGTTGGCATATCTTGTCTCAGCTGATGTCAGAGCTTTGAACGCAAATGCTTTTGGCTTTCCCTCTTGTACCAGGGCTGCTCCCGTCCTTTTGTGGAAGCATCTACTTGCAGAGTGACAGGTTTCTTTGTCTTGGTACGACAGACTTGTCTCCTTGCATACTATCTTCTTGAGTTTGTTGAAACTCCTGTCATGTAACTGACCACTGGTAATCTACATCTTTCATCAGCTCCCGCAGGTTCACTGTGTGTTCCGACATGTGCGGAATAAAGGAGCTCACATATTATATCAAACCAAGGAAACTTCTCAATTCTCTTATCTCTTGGGGCTTCCATCCCTGAGATGGCTGAGATTCTTTCAGGGCTTGACTCCATCAGGTGTGTACACCATACCGACGCACTGACATTCTGTCACTTTCACAATGCATTTGTCTGCATTTAGCTTAATCCCAGCTTTCCTGGTTCTCTCCAGGGCTTCATGTTGATGGTTGTCATGATCTTTTCCATCTACACCATATATCTGAATATCATCAGTTATGCCGACTGCTCCTTTGCATCCTCTGTATGTCTCATCTACTTTCTGTTGGAACACATCCTGGCTCACTTTGAGGCCAAAGGATAGTCGCAGGAATTTGTACCGTCCAAAGGGTGTGTTGAATGTTGTCAACAGTGAAGATTCTGTGTCTAGCTTCACATTCCAGTAGCCATTTCTGGCATCAAGCTTGCTGAAAACTTTTGCCCCTGCCAGTGCTGGTGTGATTTCTTCCAATGTTGGAATAGGGTAGTGATCTCTCTTTATTGCTTGGTTAAGATCTTTGGGATCTAGGCAAATTCTTAGCCATCCATTTGGCTTCTTTCTCACCACAATGGAGTTTACCCAATCTGTAGGCTCTGTGACTCTGGCGATCACTTCTTTTCTTCCATTTCTCGGAGCTCTCTTTCAAGCTTTCCTTTTAGTTCTACTGGTACTTTACATGGGGGATGAATCACTGGTTTGATCTCTGGGTCAATAGTGATGTCATACTCAAAATCTTTGAAGCATCCAACCATCTCATCAAAACACTCTGAGTACATTTGTACCAGATCTTCTTTGCTTCTTATCGGAGGGCACTTTTCATTGGGTGTACTATCGTCAACCCTCAGTGTCGCCTCCTTCACCTCATGGTTTACTGAGATAATCTGCAGCTCTTCACAACTGCTCAACCCCAGGATAGCTGGACCATCTGTTTCTGTGACATCGAACATACAGTTAACATCTTTTCCTTTGTGTGTCCTTCTGATTTGTGTTGCTCCTAGCTGTGAAATCTCAGTTTCCCCATATGCTGTTAGCATGACGTTGTTTGGTTTCAGAGCACTTTCCCTTGGAGAACCATTTTTCTGCAGATTTTCTGGAAAGATCTGCTGGTATAGTCTGAGTGGGATGATGTTACTCTGTGCTGCAGTGTCAATCTTCACCTTCAGATTTATCATTGTGGACTCATTTCTCAGCCTCTTCCTGATCTGAATGGTTGTGCGAATTTCTTTTCTCTGGGAACTGTCACATCCAGACATTTTGTGCAATTCTGTGGTTCAAGCATATAGCTGATCCCAATCAATGGATGACCAATTTGCCAAGCAACTTTATACTGATGACATATATTGTATTCCAGTAACATTGAAATTCTATGCTTTCATGTACCTATAATGCCTAGACTTAAATTTTCAAGTATTATGTACAAAGTCAAGAGGTTCTTGATAAACTCTTAATTTTGAATATATATATATAGAGAGAGAGAGAGAGAGAGAAAGGTGTTTGTAACCAAAAGAAAGCCAGGTGTACTGTCATTCCTATGTCTATCATGTTCTCAAACCTATTGCCATCTTCCAGGGTATGGATGTTTTGGTTTCCTTCACTATTCCTTCGCCCTGCTAATCTGGCTCTGATGACTCATCTACAACCTTCTTGCCTTGTTCTGCACATCTTTTCCCAGTGATTGGTCTTTCCGCAAGCTCTGCAAATTGATCCATATGCAGGACATTTCCTTCTATCTGTCAATTCATGTCGTCTTCCACAGCTCCTGCGTGTCTTTCTCTCTGTTTGGTGTACATTCTTTAGTTGTTGTTTCACTGCATTGACCCTGCTGCCTGTCTCTTGGCTTAACTGAAGGTTAGCCATTTGGGAGGTCAGAGTCTTCATCTGTCTGCTTGTGGCTTCAAGTACTCTGGCACTGTCTACAGCCTGTGATATTGTGAGCTTGTCCTGTCCGATTAGAGCTTTCTGTACTTCAGGATGTGCAGAACCCCAAATGAGCTGATCTATCAGCCGTTCATCTGTGTCCTAAATTTACATTTTCTGGCTGCATTTTTCAATCTTGCTACAAAATTGTCAATAGGCTCACCAAGTTCCTGTCTGAGGTTTTGAAATTCATATCGATATATCCAATGATTTGATTTTGGCTGGAGACGGGTGCTGAATCTTTCAAAAATTTTGTCTGGGTTTCTGCTGTTCTCTTCGCTTAGGTCCCAGCTGTTAAATAAATTTAATCCTTTATCTCCAGCCCACAGAAGGATAAAGTTGACCCTCTCCTCTTCACTAGTGCCTTTTAGGAAACTATTGAATGCCAAATTGCACTTTTGTTTAAACTTCTCAAATGCCTCTATGACATCATCAGCTCCCCAATTCATTATGGGCTGTAGCAGTGCATTCATTCCTGTCCCGGCTGACATTTCGATTTTTTTTTTAGAGTTTTCACACGAATCATTCAGTTTTTCTGTCTCTCTCTTCCGGCACTAATTTGGGTCTAAAATGTAGGTTTACTCACAGACACTCACTGCCACCATGTTTTTTTTTTATGTTGTTTCTGGTTCCCAGGTGGTGGAAAGAATCACACTTTTAAACTTGGAAAAGGCTGGAGTCAGTCTGCTTTATTATAGCACCATGCTTTGTACTGTAGAACCTGATTCTTGTGTTACATATAACATGATTCCCCAGTGCAGCCATGAATGAGGACCCCCACTGGAACCTAAACATAACTAGTTCCTAGCTAATTAGTTCCTAACATTTTACAGATAGTATAACAATATATACAGCACAGTGGTTAGCACCACAGCCTCACAGCTCCAGCGACCCGGGTTCAATTTTGGGTACTGCCTGTGCAGAGTTTGCAAGTTCTCCCTGTGACTGCGTGGGTTTTCGCCGAGTGCTCCAGTTTCCTCCCACAGCCAAAGACTTGCAGGTTGATAGGTAAATTGGCCGTTATAAATTACCCCTAGTATAGGTAGGGGAATTGAGGGAAGGTGGGGATGTGGTAGGAATTTAAGATTAATGTAGGATTAGTATAAATGTCCTCAGTACCTTGCTCTACGGCAGCGAGGCCTGGACAACGTATGTCAGCCAAGAGCAACGTCTCAATTCATTCCATCTTCGCTGCCTCCAGAGAATCCTTGGCATCAGGTGGCAGGGCCGCATCTCCAACACAGTAGTCCTCGAGGCAGCCAAAATCCCCAGCTTATACACAATACTGAGTCAGTGGCGCTTGAGATGGCTTGGCCATGTGAGCTACATGGAAGATGGCAGGATCCCCAAGGACACATTGTACAGCGAGCTCGCCACTGGTATCAGACCTACTGGCCGTCCATGTCTCCGCTTTAAAGACGTCTGCAAACGCAACATGAAGTCCTGTAACATTGATCACAAGTTGTGGGAGTCAGTTGCCAGCGATTGCCAGAGCTGGCGGGCAGCCATAAAGGCGGGGCTAAAGTGTGGCGAGTCGAAGAGACTTAGCAGTTGGCAGGAAAAAAGACAGGAGCGCAAAGGGGGGAGCCAACTGTGTAACAGCCCCGACAACCAATTTTTTCTGCAGCACTTGCGGAAGAGTCTGTCACTCTAGTATTGCCTTTATAGCCACTCCAGGCGCTGCTCCACATACCACTGACCACCTCCAGGCGCTTACCCATTGTCTCCCGAGACAAGGAGGCCAAAGAAGAAGAAGAAGTATAAATGGGTGGTTGATGGTGGGCACAGACTCGGTGGGCCGAAGGGCCTGTTTCAGTTTCAGTTGTGGTCCCTTTAATGACTGTTGATAGACATAGGAATGTCTATATTTGTGACAGTACACCTGCCTTTCTTTTGGTTACAAACACCTTTCTCTCTCTGACAATTGTACAAGGCAACCCATATTAGTGGGTGGAGCCATTGAAGACACCACAGTATCCACTTGTCTGCTTCATATTCCTTGGGAATGCACCAGCCATTTGCAAAGCTATTGCAGGTCTCAGGAAATAGCAGTTCATCGACATCTTCATGATTGCAAGCAAAAGAGCCCCATGGTAGAAAAGTGTTTGAAATTTGGAAGGGCCACATTAGATTTCAAGCCTTTGACAAGTCTCAAATGGTAGGAAAACAAAAAATTAAAAGTTAAAATTAAAAAATTAAAAATTAAAAACCTTGAATGAGCAAGGCATAGAGGGATATGGAATTAATGCAGGCAGGTGGGATTAGTATAGATAGGCATTATGGTCGGCATGGACGCAGTGGGCCGAAGGGCCTGTTTCTATGCTGTATGACTCTACGACAAAGAAAACAGTAATTTAATCATCCAAAACAAACTACAGGACCACCTAAGTGCACTGCAAATCAGCAACAAAAGACCCCAAAACTAGTTCTATTGCATCATGCTTTAAGAGTTCCTCCACTACACTACAGCTACAAAGTTGCTTTGCTCCAATTTTTAAAGGTGTTGTTTGCACAACCATATCATAATGCATTTGAATTCTCAAGATAACAAAGAGATAACCCAAATTTATAAAATTAAAGGAATCATTGCAGCTTGCATAATGAAGTAGTATAGGCCTCGTGCAACCCCAAAAAAGAGCTGTTGTAAAACATTCAGCAAATGCAGATTTGGGATGCAGATGCTACCTTCAGTTTTCCATTTCCTCAGTGCAGGGCACAATCATACACAGGTGTGAAATTTCAGCTCTTAAGTTCCTTCCCCTACCTAAATCAAGTGGTGTGATTAATGGCTCCACAGCCCCTTTTCAATAGCTATTGAACTTATTCCCTTTGTTAAACGTGCATGACTCCATGCCAACTGCCTTTTATAGGAGTTTGGTTCATTTACCACTATCCTGTGGGGGAAATATGTTTTTACCAATCCATAACCTTGCTTAAGGCTTGTGAATTTTTAACTTGCATGTTCTAATCCTGCACTTATTTCCCAAGTCAAATAGTTTGCTAATTTCAACCATATCTGTTACTTTCTTACATAACAAGTGATTACATTTCGAAAGTAATTAATTGGAATGTCCTGAGGATGTGAAAGGTATAAAATAAATCCAAAAATTATCTCAATCTAATTATCTCTCCTCCCGTCTTTTACAAGCATTGATCCTTGATTGAGTATGGTTTCACAAGTGTGGGGCACACTCTAGTAACTCAGAAGGGTCACTGACCCGAAACGTTAACTCTGCTTCTCTTTCCACAGATGCTGCCAGACCTGCTGAGTGAATCCAGCATTTCTTGTTTTTGCTCTAGTAACTCAGCTGTGTGGCCTTCATTGGTGTGTGAAACTTGATAATAACTGTCGCAATTTAGGTGATTATGGAAGGAAGGATACATTACAGCCAAGCTTGATCCTATTAGTCCTGAAATGCATGTGTGGATAGTGTTCAGAAATAAGAATCCTAGCTGATTTTCCCCTGCCTGAACCAGGAATACTGAGGCCAATTGTAGCACTCCCACTGCCTCCTTTGCTTTTGAAGAAATCTTGAAATAAAAACTCTCATCACTTAAATTGTCAAGAGCCTTTGGTGCAACTATACAGATTTCAAAGTAGAAATTACAAGTGCTTTTTCTAATCTCCTACTACAATTTTAGTGGAAGATTGGCAGGAAGCCCAGAGAAACAGAGTAAATGCTTATGCTATTTCTCCAGGGTTTCTGTCAAAGTTACAAAAGGAGATTGGGAGAAGTCCTGAAAAACTTCCAGCTGTTTGTGTTATGAATGCATGTCTATTACCAGTGTACAACTGAATCAATGTGAATTGAATCTGACCATTGTAACCAAAGAAGATAGAGTAATTGGTTTATCTGTACTTCTATATGATGTCCTGAAGATAGCATTTTCTTTATTTCATTTTTCCCAGGGAGCATCTGTGGGTATGTTGGTTAGTTTTAGCCTTTGTATGTTTTGGGGAATTTGTGCTCAAGTGTACCCACCTGCTGCTAAATTTGCAAAGAAGCTCAAGATATCAACATCAGAATGTCATCTACTTAATGCCACCTCCTCAGGCTCCACGAATGTATCATCTTTACTCACAACCATGGTGGCAACGCCAACACCAGATAAAACGTAAGTCAATCAGTGGTCAATTTGTTTATTAAAACTATGTATAAATATACCGTAAGAGACAATATGGTTCCATGGTTTGTACAGAGAACAAAACAACAAAATCAATTTTGTAAATAATGTACTCCAGCCTCAGGAGTGGGAACGCTCAGAAAAATCACATCTTCTTTGTTCTTCTCAGAGTTCTGCCAGGAGGTGTATAAAAGTCTTAGAGGCCTTGGCAGGGTAGATGCTGCGAGGCTGTTTCCTCTGGTTGGAGAGTTTAGAACTAGGGGTCATTGTCTCAGGATAAGGGGTCAGGCCATTTAGAACTCAGATGAGGAGGAATATCTTCACTAAAGGTTGTGAATCATTGGAATTCTCTATCCCAGAGGACTGTGGATGTTTAGTCATGGGATGAGGAACTTCATTTACGTGGATAGATTGAAAAGTTGGGACTGTTTTCTTTAGAGAAGAGAAGGTTGACAAGAGATTTTTTAGAGGTGTTCAAAGTCATGAGGGGTGTGGACAGAGTAGATAGGGAAAAACTATTCCCATCAGTGGAAGGATTGATAACAAGAGGGCACAGATTTAAGGTAATTGGCAAAAGAAGCAATAGCGACATGAGGAAAAGCTTTTTCACGCAGCAAGTGGTTAGGATCTGGAATGCACTGCCTGAGAGTGTGGTGGAGGCAGGTTCAGTGAGTGTTTAGGATCTGGAATGCACTGCCTGAGAGTGTGGTGGAGGCAGGTTCAGAGAGTGGTTAGGATCTGAAATGCACTGTCAGAGAGTGTGGTGGAGGCAGGTTCAGAGAGTGGTTAGGATCTGAAATGCACTGTCTGAGAGTGTGGTGGAGGCAGGTTCAGTGAGTGTTTAGGATCTGGAATGCACTGTCAGAGAGTGTGGTGGAGGCAGATTCAGAGAGTGGTTAGGATCTTGAATGCACTGCCTGAGAGTGTGGTGGAGGCAGATTCAGTGAGTGTTTAGGATCTGGAATGCACTGCCTGAGAGTGTGCTGGAGGCAGATTCAGAGAGTGGTTAGGATCTGGAATGCACTACCTGAGAGTGTGGTGGAGGCAGATTCAGTGAGTGTTTAGGATCTGGAATACACTGTCAGAGAGTGTGGTGGAGGCAGGTTCAGTGAGTGTTTAGGATCTGGAATGCACTGTCTGAGAGTGTGGTGGAGGCAGATTCAGTGAGTGTTTAGGATCTGGAATGCACTGTCTGAGAGTGTGGTGGAGGCAGGTTCAGTGAGTGTTTAGGATCTGGAATGCACTGTCTGAGAGTGTGGTGGAGGCAGATTCAGTGAGTGTTTAGGATCTGGAATGCACTGTCTGAGAGTGTGCTGGAGGCAGATTCAATCAAGGCATTCAAGAGAGAATCTGAAAAGGAAGAATTTGCAGGGCTACGCAAGAAGGTGGGGGAATGGCACTAGGTAAATTGGTCTTTCGGAGAGCCAGTGCAGACATGACAGGCCTAATGGTCTCCTTCAGTGCTGTATCAATTTTGTGATTCTGTGACAGATTTTTGGGTACTAATGCAATCAAAGGATATAGGGAATAATATGGGAAGGTGGAATTGATGTAGAAGATCGGGCATGATCTTACTGAATGATAGACAAGACTTAAGGGGCCAAATGGTCTATTTCTGCTTCTATTTCTCAATTTCCTCTGGTCTCATAAAAACATAAGGGGAACAACTAAATGCAATGTTGATGCGATAATATACAGTCTAGCCAAGCTGTTGCAGTACAGCTACAACACTGGCATCTACCCAACAATGTGGAAAATTGCCCAGGTATGTCCTGTACACAAAAAACAGGACAAATCCAACACAGCCAATTACCGTCCCATCAGTCTACTCTCAATCAGCAAGGTCAACAGTGATATCAAACAGCACTTACTACCAATAAACTGCTCACCAATGCTCAGTTTGGGTTTCCCCAGGACCACTCAGCTCCTGATCTCATTATAGCTTTGGACCAAACATGAATAAAAGAGATGAACTCCAGAGGTGACGTGAGAGTGATGGCCTTTGACATCAAGGCAGCATTCACCGAGTGTGGCATCAAGGAGCTCTAGTGAAATTGAAGTCAATGGGAATCGGGGAAAGCTCTCCAACGGTTGGAGTCATACGTAGCACAAAGGAAGATGGTTCTTGGAAGCCAATCATCTCAGTGCAGCTTCAACAAAACTCAAGAAGCTCAACACCAACCAGAACAAAGCAGCCCACTTGATTGGCACCCCATCCCACACTTTAAGCACTCATTCCCTCCATCACCTGCTCGCTGTGGCTGAAGAGTGAACCATCTACAAGATGCACTGCAGGAACTCACCAAGGCTCCTTCAGCAGCACCTTCCAAACCCACGACCTCTACCACCTAGAACAAGGGCAGCAAATGCCTGGGAACACCACCACCTGCAAGTTCCCCTCCAAGTCACACGCCATCCTGACTTGGAACTATATAACCGTTCCTTCACCGTCACTGGGTCAAAATCCTGGAACTCCCTCCCAAACAGCACTGTGGGTGTATCTACACCTGCAAGGGCAGTTAGGAATGGATAATAAATGCTGGCCTTGCCTGAGACTCAAACATCTCATGAACGAATTAAAAAAAGTCTCACCCAGTTACCCAAATAAAGGCCCTGATTTTAAAGTGGAAGGGTGAGTACAGTACACAAAAGCTCCAAAGCAGGTGGCACACCAGGGGAATCCAGGAACATGGATGTCCGGCCGATCTTAAAAGTTATGGTTATGAGACCCGGCTGTTACCAGAGACCCACCCGAATCTGGCCAGGTGCAATACCCGCACAGTGGGCAGGAGCAGAGGTTCGCAAGCAGAAGGCTGCTGCTGGGGACCTGCAGGATCGGTCCCCGGCATTCAGGTAAGCAATAAGGTGGAGTGGGGAGATTGGGGTCAAAGGCAATCAGGTGGGCGGGCAGGTTTATTTGTGAGGGTGGAGAAACATTCCTCCCTCTCCTAATGCACAAAGACATCTAAAAAAAACTTAAACTTACCTGACTGGACCTCTTCTGGACCACAATCCACCTCCTGGCAGACAAGGCCTGAATGGAATCACTGTTCTCCCACTCAGGCACTGGGGCAAAATTATAGGTCAGATTCCAATAACATGTTTAGGCCCAGATCTGCATATTTAAAGAGGACCCTGCCAGCTTGCAGCAGGTGTTCTGCTCGCATGCTCAGAAGAGCAGTTAACATCAGGACCTGGTGGAAGCAGTGGGATTGGTGGGTAATTCATTCCACTTGTATTAACTGCCCATCCCCAGCCTGGTTCCTGCCAAGCGGAGGGTAGTTACGTTGCTAGAATTTTGAATTTATAATAATTTAACAAACTAAATGTAGAATGTTTATTATCAGTAACTCTTAAAATCGGTTTTAGGACCAGCATATTCGAAGATATCGTAGCCTTGTCCTATGGATACTACACTCCAGTTGGTTGCTTGGCTGCAGTTCTAATAGGTTTGCTAGTCAGTATGGTTACTGGTAAGTAAAGTAAAATGATAATGTAATTTAGCAGCTGGGGTGTTGGTCTTGTTGGTTGGTATTAGTGTTGGCCAATGCATTTGTGGTAACACCTAATTATTCACTTCACTGTTCTATTTTACAAAGTGCATCCACTTTGTACACCACGTTTAAATAATCTTATTCACAGTTTTGACAGTTCATTCTCTAAGAGGCAGGTAAGAAGCTGTTTAGTGTAGTGGAGATTGTGAGATAGTTTATCCTGCAGACCTGTACTAAGTGAAGTACAGTCTGTTATGTTGCTTAGTTTGATTTAGATGAGGGCGATACACTGGCATTGCTCTGCTACCAGTTTAATATGGATTTTTTTAAATTATCAGTTGTCAAAAAGGTTTTTATTGTGGCAAATAGCTTCTTTCACTTGCAATGGCAATATAGAGCCTTTCTTCCAAACACAAGTAAAATTTGCATGGCATAAAGCACTTGAAGGTTTATATTTCTTTCTATGCAAACCAAGAAATTTTAATACTGCAATGCAAATTTTTAACTTTCATTGTTGAATGATTAAATTTTTGTGGCATAGATCTATAAAATCTTATTAGAGCTGATAAACATTTTAGGAATAACATTTGACCCAACAATGAGAAATTTCAATCTTGTCTTTGTTGCATTTAGTTCAATGCAGTACTATTGTTAATAACCCTATTCTCTTTAACACAGGAGGAGCTAAGGATGTAGATCAAGCCCTCATTGCTCCTATATTTCATACCATTCACAAGTTCATCTTCAAAAAGGAACCTGCTGCACTATTACCTGAATCTGTAAGATAACTACATTTCAATGGATCGTTAGATTTGAATTTAATAACTTGGCCATTTAAACATATGAACATGATCAAACAGCCTAACTTTATATCAGCCACTTGTAGACACATCATCTGTTGATACAGTCAACAGGAGGTCATTCTTTCAGTAGAACCTGTTTTTAAACCTGAAACTACCATAACAAAA
This sequence comes from Heterodontus francisci, assembly GCF_036365525.1. Taxonomy (NCBI): domain Eukaryota; kingdom Metazoa; phylum Chordata; class Chondrichthyes; order Heterodontiformes; family Heterodontidae; genus Heterodontus; species Heterodontus francisci. The sequence continues at coordinate 70,280,096 of NC_090396.1, read as the reverse complement.
AGGAACATGACCAATACAATTCCTCATGGACAAATTGACTTCATTTTTCTCACATTTCTAGGACTCCATATACTTTTTTTGTAGCTTTGGCTTGTATCCTTAACATAGTTCTAGCACACTTGCCACTGAGTCGGTTCTGGGTACAAGTCCCTCTTCAGATACTTAACTCACTCAAAACCCATCCACTTACACAAAATTGGGTTCTTAAGCACATAACCTTGCATTATTGTGGATATTCTGCACTGTTGGAGGTACCACCTTTCAGATGAGACATTAAACCTAGAACCTGTCTGTCCTTTCAGGCAAATGTAAAATATCCCATAGTACTTTTCCAAAAAGAGCAGGAAGTTCTCCTGGTTTCTAGGCCAGTATTTATCCCTCAGCCAACACCATCAAAATATGCTACCTGATCATTTATCTCACTGCTGTTTTTGGGAACTTGTTGTGTGCATATTGGCTGCCATGTTTCCCTGCATTACAACAGTGACTACACTTCATAAAATGCTTAATTGTCTGTAAAGCGCATTGGGCCATCCTGGAGTTGTGTGAGGTACTATATAGCTGCTAGTTTCATTCTTTTCTTCTGCCTTTATCAAATTGTATTTCCACTTTTAAAAGTTTTATATATCTGAACCTCTAAGTCTCTCTGTTCCTCTACTTATTTTAATGTTTTAAGATGTAATGTATATACCCTTTCCTTTTGCTACCTTCCAAAATGTATTACCTGATATTTGTCTGTATAAAATTTCATCTAACATCTATCTGCCCAATCTCTCAACCTCTCAATATCCTGCTTAACACATTTACAGTCCTCTTCACAGTTAACCTGATTCTATTTTTGTCACTTACAAATTCAAATATTGTCTCCCGACTCAAGTCTAGATCATATTTTTAAATTGAAAAAAACAATACTCCCTGTACAGAGCCCTGTGGAACACTAGAGTTCACGTCTCTCCAGTTTGAAAAGCATTGATTAACTACAACTTAAAGGATTTCTGTTCTTTAACAAAATTCCTGCAAAACTCCTATTAATATCATTCTTCTTCTTATCAATAAGTTCCTTATGGAACACCTTATGGAACGCCAAAGACTTGCAGGTTAATAGGTAAATTGGCCATTGTAAATTGCCCCTAGTGTAGGTGGGTAGGTCGTAGGAGAATGTTGGGGATGTGGTAGGGAATATGGGATTAATGTAGGATTAGTATAAATGGGTGGTTGTTGGTCGGCACAGACTCGGTGGGCCGAAGGGCCTGTTTCAGTGCTGTATCTCTCTATGACCCTATGACCTTGTCAAACACCTTTGGAAAATCTACTGTATTTCACCTATTATTTCCTCAAAGAGCTCATTATATTTGTCAGTTCCAGTGCTTTAACTGAATCTTCAATGAATATTGCCTCCCTTCCTCATTTTTTCTTGCTCCATTCCTCCTGAAACTAGGAACATGTAGCTTCCAGTTCTGCTCTAGGGTAAGCCATATCTTGATTAGTTCTATTTTATCACATGCCCATTGTAATTTGTTCCTATAATTCACCAATTTTATTCAGAACACTTTGTTCACTTACATTCTTCAATTCAAACTTGCCTTTGTTTGTTTTGCAATCTTACTTCTCATTCCCTCCTTCTTCTGACCTGTCCTATTATTTTCATTTTTCTTACCTTGCCTATATCCCTTCTCCTTTTGCTTTACTTTAGTCTTAGTCTTTTCCTCTTAGTCTTTTTCCTGCTCAATTTCTAAACAATAGACGCTTATCTGAATGGTAGTTATTCAACACTCTAAACTTCCTTCTATAATTGTGATCATCTTTCTAGTTCCCAGATGAGAATTCTTAAAGGGATGGGGGAAAGGCTGAGTAATGCTCATTGTAATTCTCTTTCCAAAGGGCATACAACTATTAGAAACTGCTCCTGAAAAACTCTTCAGTACAGGTCACCATCCTTCCAGTTTGCAGGTAAAATGGCACAATCTCTGTAATTCTGTTTTAAATTGTAATCAGAAACGAAATAAGTGTGAAAATATTTTTTTGTAAATGTTTAAATTTAATTTATGGTGTAACCTCCGCCATTGAAGAATCCTGGTGCATTCTCAGCATGCAAAAAGATTGCACTTCTGACCCTAGACAACTTGACAGGGTAAGGGTTATCTCTATATTTAAGCAGAGTTCCTGGCGATTCCTGGAGGGGCAGAGTTTGGACGCAGCAGAACGTCAACATCTGCCACAGTGTAGCATAGCCACCAGCCTCTCTGCCAGCCAGCAAATGTTGAGTTTTATGAAATGTCTTTTAAAAGACACTACAGTGATTGCCACGAGGGCTTTCTGGCCCTTTAAATTTTCGTTGCCTTGCACCGCCAATAAGAATGCTAGACACCAGAAACAAATAGGCAAGCCTTGCCTTTAATGTTGTTATGGTGTAAACAGTGAATATATTTCCATCATTTGCAAAGCATTACAGTACATCTGCCTATATAATGACAGACATATTGTACATTTCCCCACCTTCCCTTCACTTCCAGTTGGAAATGCAAAAAGTGACAAAGAGCCGGCAGTGACTCTTGAATAATTTTCACTCAAGCACATAGGGCTGAATTTTCAGAAATGGAGGCAGACACACAGTGGGGAGCCAGACATGGCCTCCCCAGGGAATCAGCGGTGCCCCTGGAAAGGGTGAATGGCACAAAGGGGAACATGGCCATTGGGAAACAGGTGCCAATGGCTCAGCACGTGACAAGGAAAGTGAGCAGGAGTACAGGGTTCACTTTTTTAAATTCTTTCATGGTATGTAGGCAAGGCCAGCATTACTTGCCCACCCCTAATTGCCCTTGATAACTGAGTGGAGTAGCTTGCTAGACCATTTCAGAGTTAAGAATCAACCACATTGGAGTCACATGTAGGCCAGACCAGGTAAGGACAGCAGATTTCCTTCCCTAAAGGACATTAGTAAACCAGATGGGTGGCACAGTGGCAAGCACTGCAGCCTCACAGCTTCAGTGACCTGGGTTTGGTTCCGGGTGCTGCCTCTGCGGAATTTGCAAGTTCTCCCTGTAACTGCGTGGGTTTCTGCCGGGTGCTCCAGTTTCCTCCCACAGCCAAAGACTTGCAGGTTGATAGGTAAATTGACCATTGTAGATTGTCCCTAGTGTAGGTAAGTGGTAGGAGAATGGTGGGGATGTGGTAGAGAATATGGGATTAATGTAGGATTAGTATAAATGGGTGGTTGTTGGTCAGCACAGACTCAGTGGGCTGAAGGGCCTGTTTCAGTGTTGTATCTTTCTATGCGATGGGTTTTTATGACAATCGATGATAGTTTCACGGCACCATTACTGGCATTAGCTTTCAATTCCAAATTTTATTAATTAATTGAATTTAAATTCCAACAGCTGCCTTGTGGGTTTTGAACCCATGTCTCCAGGGCATTAGCCTGCACTTCTGGATTACTAGTTCAGTGATGTTGCCACTACACCACTGTCTCGCCCTGGCATTGTGGTGGCATAAGAGGGGGGGGCAAAGCTGCCAATCACAATTGGGGAGGGGAAAACTGAGCACAAGGAAAGCTGCAGCTGGCAATGGGGGCACAACTCAGATTTTGGGTCCAGTGGCAATGAGGAGGAGCCGGCTCTGCAGGAAGGGCAGGGCCCTGGGCATCAGGAGGGCAGAGAAGAGGGACAAGGGGAAGAAAGGATCTACTGGTGAAGAAGGAGCTACCTTGATTTGACTGAGACCCAGTGCCACATGACAATTTGATTCTCCTGGCAGATGGTCACAGAGATCTGTGCCCTCATTGCCGAAGACCTCATACCTCACAGCACTGCTCACCTTGCCGTGCCGTCAAAGTCACTATGGCTTTGAACTTCTTCACTTCTAGCTCCTTCTGAGGATCAGCTGCAGACCTTAGTGGCATTGCATAAATGGCTGCATACCACTGAATCTCGCAGGTCACTGATCCCTATTTGCCAGAGCTGGACTGTGCATTCAATTCCAGACAGATGCAGCCATGCAGGCAAAGAGGCCAGTGGCTTTCACCTCCATTGCTGGATTCCCCCAAATGCAGGGCATCATTGATTGCACGCATGTGGCCATCAAGGCACTGACTGGCTGGCCAGTGAGACTCATTAACAGGAAGAAATACCACTCTCTCAACATTCAGCTAGTCTGTGACCACAATAAGAGTTTCCTCCGTGTGTGCCTGCTTTCCTGGCAGCTGCCGTGACTCCTTCACCCTCTGCCAGTTCAGGCTGGTGCAGCTCTTCATTCCACCCCCCAAACTACTTAGAGGGATTCAAGGGGACAAGGGATATCCCTTGAGATGGCTACTCACTCCTCTACAAAAGCCATAGACAGAGGCACAAAGGCACTACAGCCACAGTCATCTGCTCACTAGAACCTTCACTGAGTAGCCTTCTGAAAGTGCAGTTCCGGTACCTGGACCGATTGGGTGGTGCCCTGCAGTACACTCCAGTCTGGGCCTTCTCCCAAGGGTTATGGGCCTGTTCTCCGACAAGAACCAAAGACAGAGTGATAAGCCACTGCTGTCTTCTATAGCCAATGCAAGCTGCTCCTATTCATTAGAAGCTGCATGTTTCACTGCTGGCAGATCCTCAACAGCACTATGGCTCTGAGCCATTCTTAGGCATCATTTAGTGCTCTAGGTGCACACTCTGCCATGTTCAGGAGCAGCATTTTCAGCTGGTGTGCCTGCAGGAGGATGAATAACCAGAGGCCTGTCCTGAGGTTTGGGGGTAGCACTCACCTTGCCAGAGCATATCAGATCATTGAACCTCTTCCGGCACTGGATCCAACTTCTTCAGCCTCTCTTCTTAGTTTAGTTTAATTTAGTTTAGTTTAGAGATACAGCATTGAAACAGGCCCTTCGGCCCACCGAGTCTGTGCCGACCATCAACCACCCATTTTATACTAATCCTACACTAATCCCATATTCCTACCACATCCCCACCTGTCTCTATATTTCCCTACCACCTACCTATACTAGGGGCAATTTATAATGGCCAATTTACCTATCAACCTGCGTCTTTTGGCTTGTGGGAGGAAACCGGAGCACCCGGAGAAAACCCACGCAGACACAGGGAGAACTTGCAAACTCCGCACAGGCAGTACCCAGAATTGAACCCGGGTCGCTGGAGCTGTGAGGCTGCGGTGCTAACCACTGCGCCACTGTGCCACCCATCTTCTGCTGACTATGTCAGCTATGTCCATCCATCCTTGCTTAGTCTGGGTGGATGGCCTCCTCCTGCCATCCTCCGGGAAAAGGACCTTCCTCCTCTTCCGCATGGTCTCCAGGAGGACTTTCCGGTCCACATTAGAGAATGAAGGGGATATCCTGCCCTGGATTCCAGGCATTTGGCTCTCCTGAAACATTCCAAGTTGCTCTCAATCTAATATCTTCTAAACTGAAGTTCCGGCACTCAAATGGCAGACAAAGTAATGGCTGCCATGGTCTGTTTAAATCGGGCCTGCACTTGAACAGCCCTATCTCCGTTCCCACCCCCATGGCCACTAATTGGCTGCCAAACCCATCTCCAGGCCAATTAAGGGGGGCGCCACCGTGAAATCGTGACCAATGATGGGTTTCCTCCAGGGGTGAGTTTGCAACCCGGAAACGGTCCCAACTTCCATTTCCCACCCCCAGAGGGAAAATCCTGCCCATAGTGTCTAGCAAGCACCCTTGTACTATCACACTGTGGGTGTATCTACACCACATGGACTGCAGCAGTTCAAGAAACCACCATTGCACCACCATTTCAAGAGTAATTTGGGATGGGCAACAAAGTCTGGCCTTGTCAGCGACATTCACATCCCATGAAAGAATAAAAAAAAAGATAGGTATCTGTTGATAAAGAAAAATGACACATTGACTATTCATTTAAAGTATTCAGACAGTATAAAGCTTTTAAGTTTGGGATGCATCTCAAGTAGATTTCACATTTTCAAAATGGATTATTTTAATTGCTGTATAAGTCATTGGTGGGGTTACATTTGGGGGAGAGCAGTAAGTGAGACACTGGGTTATCTTTGTCCTGTAACTGTGCACCTTTTTCCTTGATGCACACCATGCAAGTATTGACATTTGAAGCCAGACATGTGAACCTTCTTCTATTAATGGCAGACAAGAAAAGAGGTGTGATGTAATGAAGGAGAGCAAGGGTTCACCAACAGTGATGATGAAATCTCTGGGCAGAAATGCAGCCATCACTGTTGGTAAGAGTTAACGTGTTCCAGACTGCATCTTCAGTGGAAGTAGTAGCTCAGGCAACTCAGTGTGAATTCCATACCATGCTGTGTCTCCTGGATCAAAGGGACTCAGTCAAAGCATGCATGATCCCTGACTTTGATGGAATCGTGACAAGAGCCTCGAGCCCCGTGCTGGTTCCAGCCATTTCCCTGTGTATCCGGGGCACCTCGGTGTTCTGCATCATCCCTGTCCACTCCATTTCCATGCCTGTTCCTCCTCTTCCTCCAAATAGCTGTGTCCTTTCAGGGCCTCACCCTCTTCAAGGTGCACATCTCTCTGGAGGGTCATGTTATGGAGAGCACAGCAGACAACCACAATGAGCAAGACCGTTGCAGGAGTGTATTGCAGTGCACCACCCAACCAGTCCAGGCACCGGAACCACAATTGCAGAAGGCCGATGGCTTGCTTGATGGTGGTCCTTTTGAGCAGATGGCATCTCTTCAAGGTATATCCCTTGTCCCCAAGAATCCATCCTCTTAGTTTGGAGGGGTGGTGTAATTAGTTGCGCAAACCTGGACTTGTGGAGGATGAAGGAGACATGGCAGGAAAATGAGCGCACACACAGAGGGAGTTCTTGCTATGATCGTAGACCAGCTGAACGTTGAGGGAGTGGAAGTTCTTCCTGTTGATGAATCTCACTGGCCAGTCAGTCAGTGCCTTGATGACCACATGGGCGCAATCGATGATGCCCTGCACCTGGGGGAATCCCCAGCCCTCTGTGCCTGCTTGAGCGCATCTGAAAGAATTGAATTGAAAGTACTGTCCACCTCTTGCAAATAGGGACCAGTGACCTGCGAGATGCGGTGGTGGGCAGCTGTTTGCAAAATGCCGCTAAGGTCCATAGCTGATCGTTGGAAGTAGTCAGAAGCTAAGAAGTTCTAAGCCACAGTAACCTTGACGGCTACTGGCAGGGCATGGCAAGCAGGCCTATGAGTTGTGAGGTCTTCAGTGACCGGGGCACAGATCTCTGACCATCTGCCTGGAGAGTCACAGTCTTATGCAGCATTAGTTCCTGGTCATCTCCAGGTAGTTGCTTCTTCGCCGGTAGATCCCTCTGCTGAGGATATGGCCTCTGTGTCTTTCCTACCTCTCATCCCTCTCCTCTGCCCTCCTGATGCCCAGGCTTTGCCCTTCCTGTGGAGGGTGTCGCTCCTCATCACCACGAGACCCAAAATCTGAGTCATGCCTCCATTGCCAACTGCAGCCTTCCTTGTGCTCAGGTGACCCCCCAATTGTGATTGGCAGCTTGGCCCCTCTTATGCCCCTGTGGTTCCAGGAGGATGACAACCCCCTGTACTGCCCAAGCACTTATTTCCCATTGTCCCCGTCACCTGCGCTGTGCCGATGGCACCTGTTACCCAATGGCCAAGAGCCCCTTTGCACCGTTCACCCTTTCAGGGGGCCCAGCTAATTTCCTGGGGCAGCCATGACTGGGTCCCCTCTGTGTGTCCACCCCCGTTCACCTGGTCTGTCCCACACAGCATGTGCAGCTCATGCGTCCTCATGAAAATCAGAACATGCCATTTAATAAGCTCTCAATGAGCTCTTTAACAATGTTAATTGGCCTTCTTAATGGATTGGCCGGGATCATGGGGCCGCCCTCACCCCAACCTCCTGTCCTGGTGAAACTGGCTGGCATTAGGAATCCAGTACACCGGCCGACGCTGGTGTTTTCATCGTTCCCTTCTATGAAATTCCTTTATTGGCTATTTTAGTGGAGACACTAACCTGTCTAAGCCAATTGGCTAATGCCTCTGTTAAAAGGCAAGGATAGAAAATTCATGAGAATGGGCTAATATTTGAAGAGCTAAATTTCTTAGTGTTGGATTGAAGAAAGTTTTGAGGATAGGTTGACATACCTGAAGTTGATCTTTATTGAAGAAAAGAAAATTGAGACACAATATGAGCTGACCTTAAAAGGCTGTAAGCTATGGACAATTTATGTAATTTACTTGTGATCACAAGACTAGAGAACAAAAGTACAATAAGGGTCAAGCAACACTGTAGATTAGAAGGAATTGAATCTCCACAATATTTTAACGATGTGGAATTGTCTCCATCAAAAACAAATTTCGCTCTATTCATTAAATCCTTTCAAAAGCTGGAGAAGCACTTGGTTATGGAATAAATTGAAGGTTACCAGTATATATATGGACATGAGATTTCCAATAATGTGCAGGGCATGGAGTCCAGTCCAGTTCTAACCATAAGAATATAATCTGTGAAAAAGCTTTGACTAAATATTAACAAATCTTGAAAGCCCAGATATCCAGACCATGATGGTGAAGGGATTTCTACCTGTTTTTATTATTTGATTCATTAATTTCGATAACTCAAAAATAGGCCAGGAATGAAATAAAAACAGAAAGTGCTAGAAATACTCAGCGGATCTGGCAGCATCTGTGGAGAGCGAAACAGAGTTAAAGTTTCAGGTCTGTGACCTTTCATCAGAACCCTCCTGCTTACAGTATCAATTGAATTCAATATACTACAGTGTAACATCATTACTAGTGCTTATGAACATATGAATTAGGAGCAGGAGTAGGCCACTCGGCCCCTTGAGCCTGCTCCGCCATTCAACAAGATCATGGCTGATCTGATTGTAACCTCAGCTCCACATTCCCGCCTATCCCAGATAACCTTTCACCCCTTTTCTTATCAGGAATCTATCTACCTCTGCCTTAAAAATATTCAAAGACTCTGCTTCCACCGCCTTTTGAGTAAGAGAGTTCCAAAGACTCACGACCCTCTAAGAGAAAAGAATTCTCCTCATCTCTGTCTTAAATGGGTGACCCCTTATTTTTAAATAGTGACCCCCTAGTTCTAGATTCTCCCACAAGACGAAACATCCTTTCCACACCCACCCTGTCAAAACCTCTCAGGATTTTATGTTTCAATCAAGTCATCTCTAATTCTTCTAAACTCCGCTTAAATGGTTGGAAATAAGTAAAACCAGGATCTGAAAATTAATTTGGTGGGACCTTATAAAATCACATTTATCAATGTGCCAGCTGTGACCCAGTTGGTAGCACTCTTTGAGCACAAAATTCAAGACTGACACTCCAGTGCAGTACTGAGGACGTGTTGCATTGTCAGAGGTGCTGTCTTTTGGATGAGACATTAAACTGAGGCCATGATGTCTCAGGCATTTGTGCTGAAGTCTACCTCCATGCAAAGACTGGTCACTCGCATGGCAGGCAACTGAGTGCGTCTTACCCTCACCAATGCCCTTCGCACTTTGTCTGTCAATTTAAACAGGATGAAGGATGAAGGAAAGCCTCGCCCTGGCCATTCAATGCCTCACTGAAATGCAGCCAACTGTTCTGCAGCTCTTGGCTAGCAGAGAAGTGCAGATGGGCCAAGAGAGGGAAAATGTAGAAAGGGCACATGGAAATGGGTACTCTTCTCAAACCATTCCCACTTCTCATCCCTTGCTCCCCCACCCCACCCCAGACAGAGCCCCACATGCTGCCTCCTGCCCCGATGACCAAGCCTGCCCATGCAGGCGCATGTGGGGAAGTCTTCGGTGAGGCCCTCATGAGCTCCAAGACCTAGAGAACACCCTCCACAGGCATCTCAAGTGTCAGGGAAGTGAGCAGCTCTGTTGAAGCCATAGGGGTTTCACCACATAGAAGTAATAGGAAGCAGATGGGAAAGAATTATTAGTTGCGCAAGGGAATTCACTTGGGTGTTTATAACAATGTCCATAATGTTATGAATATGTTTATTTAAATGAATCAAACATTTTATTTGAACTCTTTATTCTCCTGCCATCTACTTCATTGCAGCCCCTATTCCAAATGGATAGTAGCCTTCAGGAGAATGGTATGATCAAGTTGGAAGATAAGCACAAAGTGTGAATGTGATGGTTAGAATTTTGATTGTGGGAATGATTTGTGTTGGGGGAGGGAGGAGGGGCAAAGGGTTTATCATTGCACTGCCAAATGACCTTACATAATCAGATTAATTGAAGCGTGCCTGTATGAAGCCATCGCAGGCTTCTCTGGCAGCCAGGTGAGTGGCTGCAGGCACCGTGGCCATTTCTGGCTCCTCCTCTTCCTCTTCCTCCTCCTTTTCCTTGGAGAATGCCAAGAGGTCCACACTTTCCTCCTCCTGCAGCTCCATTCCTCTCTGCAGTACAAAGTTGGGCAAGACACAGCTGACCACAACTATTCTGGTGACCCTTGCTGGTGCATACTGAAGGGTGCCTCTAGATCTGTCCATGCATTTGAATAGCATCTTCTTCAACCCAATGACTTTCTCAATGATTGCCCATTGTGGTCATGTGGTTCTGTTGTACCTTTGTTCTGCATCAGTGGTAGGGCTCCTCACATGTCATGAGCCATGTCCTCAGAGTGTAACCTTTGTCTCCAAGGAGTCACCCACTCATTCTGTGTGAAGATGTGAAAACCCATGGTAGATGTGACTGTTGCAGAATGAAGGAATCATGGCAGCTTCCGGGATATCTTGCACAAACATGCATTGCTGAACATTGAGGGAGTGGAATCCCTTCAGATTGATAAATACTGCAGGCTGATCTGAGGGTGTCTTGATTGCCATATGTTTGCAGTCATTGTCTCCTTGGACCTGTGGGAATCCAGCCACTGCAGCAAATGCGAGAGCCCTCTGTGTTTGACTGGCCTCATCGGTGTCAAAGTGGACCTAAGTGCGGCCTTGGCAAACATGGCATTTGTCACCTGGGAGATGCACTAGTGGGCAGCAGATTGTGAAATCCTGCAGAGGTCACCAACAGATCCCTGGAAGGAGCTGGAGGCCAAGAAATTCTGGGCTGTGGTGACCGTGACGACCACTGATAATGCGTGCCCACCTGGCCTTTCTAGAAGGAGGTCTTGTTCCAGGAGGCTGCAGATGTCAGCAACAACCTGCTGTGAAAGCCTGAGCCTCCTGAGGCACTGTTGCTCTGTTATGTCGAGGAAGCTGATCCTGTGTCTGTATACCCTTTGCTGGGAGTATCACCTCCTTCGAGCTGGAGCTCTGTGTCCATCCCCACTGTTCTGTGCAGCACCATATGGATGTGGAAAAGGCAGCTGCTGTTGCTGTTTTTGCTGCTGCTGCTGTTGGTGTTAGTGTTGCTGCTCCTCTAGTTCCTTATCAGAGGTTCATGGTGTAGCTGCATAAGCTGCTCCGATGCTGCAGAGAAGGCTGACAACAGGGAAGATCAGATCTAAGTAAATAAAGACCAAGGTAGACCTAATGACTTCCAAAAAGTTGGAAATCACCTGTGAAATCACACTCTCAGATCAAGTGCTGTGAGCACAAGCCTTTCACATAAACATGCCAGCAGCCATGCAGTTTCACGGTTCAAAGGTTTTCCAGCCTGTCAGTTTCATTAATCAATGACTCCCCGCTGTGCACTCACCTTGTTGACCCTGGCGAGTTCCACACAGCTTGGGAAACCCAAGGACTGGCTGTTAAAGCCAGTATCCTGGTTTAAAGCAACAATTAATTGGTTGTTTAAATATATGACCCGACAGTTCTAAAGTGGTTTCCTGCTCACCTAGGAACGCACCCCGGTGAAACTCAGAAGTGGGCAGCATCATGTCGGGTTTCTAACCTACCGGCATTTTCTCGGGCATTTTTACCCCCACCTGCACCTGGATCCTCCCCCACCCCCACCCCAGTTAAAATTATGCCCTTAGTTTCTCATATAAGTCTTGTATTTCTTTTAATTTAGTATTTTAGTATTTAGCAATTTAGTACACTGTATTCGCCGCTCACAATGTGGTCTCCTCTACACTGGGGAGACCAAACGCAGGTTGGGTGACTGCTTTGCAGAACACCTCCACTCGGTCCACAAGCATGAGGCCCAGCTTCCGGTTGCTTGCCATTTTGTTATCTCACCCACATTTCTGCCCTGAGCCAGCTGCAGTGTTCCAGTGAGGTACAGCTCGAGGTACAGCACCTCATCTTCCGATTAGGCATTCACCTACCTTCTGGACTCAATATTGAGTTCAACAATTTCAGACCATGAGCCCCATTATATTTTTATTATTTATTTATTTGTATATATATATTTTTTTTTTAATTATTTTTTATTTTGTGCCCATGTTCTAGTCTTAAACTTGTTTTTCATGTTTTTACTTTTGGACAGAGTTGTTCGTTATTCTGTCATTAGCACTCTCTCTGAACTCATGCTTTGTCTATCACTATAACTATTTTGCACTCTATTTGCATTCTGTTCTTTGATAGCTGTCATTTAATCTCTCCCCCCTCCGTCCTATCACAGACCTTCTTTCTTCCCCCTCCCCTCCTTTCACTAGATGAAATTCAGTTACATTTCTAACTTTTGATAGTTGTGTACCACAGGGATCTGTGCTGGGACCCTTGCTGTTTGTAGTGTACATTAATGATTTAGACGTGAATATAGGAGGCATGACAAGTAAGTTCGCAGATGATATGAAAATTGGTGGTGTCGTAAATAGTGAGGAGGAAAGCCTTAGATTGCAGGATGATATAGATGGGCTGGTAAAATGGACAGAGCAGTGGCAAATGGAATTTAATCCTGAGAAGTGTGAGGTGATGCATTTTGGGAGGACTAACAAGTCAAGGCAATATACAATGGATGGTAGGACCCTAGGAAGTACAGAAGGTCAGAGGGACCTTGGTGTACTTGTCCATGGATCACTGAAGGCAGCAACACAGGTAGATAAGGTGGTTAGGAAGGCGTATGGGATACTTACCTCTATCAGCCGAGGCATAGAATATAAGAGCAGGGAGGTTATGATGGAGCTGTATAAAACGCTAGTTAGACCACAGCTGGAGTACTGTGTACAGTTTTGATCACCACACTATAGGAAGGATGTGATTGCACTGGAGAGGAGATTCACCAGGATATTGCCAGGGCTGGAGCATTTCAGCTATGAAGAGAGACTGGATAGGCTAGGGTTGTTTTCCTTAGAGCAGAGAAAGCTGAGGGGCGAGTAACTCACCTCCTGACTCCCCAAAGCCTGTCCACCATTTACAAGTCACAAGTCAAGAGTGTGATGGAATACCCTCCACTTGCCTGGATGGGTGCAGCTCCAACAACATTCAAGAAGCTTGACACCATCCAGGACAAAGCAGCCCGTTTGATTGGCACCCCATCTACAAACATTCACTCCCTCCACCACCGACGCACAGTGGCAGCAGTGTGTACCATCTACAAGATGCACTGCAGCAATGCACCAAGGCTGCTTAGACAGCACCTTCCAAACCCGCAACCTCTACCAACTAGAAGGACAAGGGCAGCAAATACATGGGAACACCACCACCTGCAAGTGCCCCTCCAAGTCACACACCATCCAGACTTGGAACTATATCGCCGTTCCTTCACTGTCGCTGGGTCAAAATCCTGGAACTCCCTTCCTAACAGCACTGTGGGTCTACCTACCCCAAATGGACTTTGGCGGTTCAAGAAGGCAGCTCACCACCACCTTCTCAAGGGCAATTGGGGATGGGCAATAAATGCTGGCCTGGCCAGTGTCGCCCACATCCCATGAATGAATTTTTTTTAAAACCCAGAGGGTGATTGGAATCTGGAATACACTGCCTGAAGAGGTGGTAGAGACGGGAACCCTCACAACATTTAAGAAATATTTAGATAAGCACTTGAAATGCCATAGCATACAAGGCTATGGGCCAAGTGCTGGAAAATGGGATTAGAATAGTTAGGTGCTTGATGGCTGGCACATCCAGGGCCGAAGGGCCTGTTTCTGTGCTGTATAATTCTTTGACTCTATGACTCTGATGAAAGGTCATAGACCTGAAAAGTTGGGTTGAATTTTACAGACACGGTTTTGTGACGGGTAGGTCGTGCCTCACAAACCTTATTGAGTTTTTCGAGAAGGTGACCAAACAGGTGGATGAGGGTAAAGCAGTGGATGTGGTGTATATGGATTTCAGTAAGGCGTTTGATAAGGTTCCCCACGGTAGGCTATTGCAGAAAATACGGAAGTATGGGGTTGAAGGTGATTTAGAGCTTTGGATCAGAAATTGGCTAGCTGAAAGAAGACAGAGGGTGGTGGTTGATGGCAAATGTTCATCCTGGAGTTTAGTTACTAGTGGTGTACCGCAAGGATCTGTTTTGGGGCCACTGCTGTTTGTCATTTTTATAAATGACCTGGAAGAGGGTGTAGAAGGGTGGGTTAGTAAATTTGCGGATGACACTAAGGTCGGTGGATTTGTGGATAGTGCCGAAGGATGTTGTAGGGTACAGAGGGACATAGATAGGCTGCAGAGCTGGGCTGAGAGACGGCAAATGGAGTTTAATGCGGAAAAGTGCGAGGTGATTCACTTTGGAAGGAGTAACAGGAATGCAGAGTACTGGGCTAATGGGAAGATTCTTGGTAGTGTAGATGAACAGAGAGATCTTGGTGTCCAGGTACATAAATCCCTAAAGGTTGCTACCCAGGTTAATAGGGCTGTTAAGAAGGCATTATGGTGTGTTAGCTTTTATTAGTAGGGGGATCGAGTTTCGGAGCCACGATGTCATGCTGCAGCTGTACAAAACTCTGGTGAGACCGCACCTGGAGTATTGCGTGCAGTTCTGGTCACCGCATTATAGGAAGGATGTGGAAGCTATGGAAAGGGTGCAGAGGAGATTTACTAGGATGTTGCCTGGTATGGAGGGAAGGTCTTATGAGGAAAGGCTGAGGGACTTGAGGTTGTTTTCATTGGAGAGAAGGAGGAGGAGAGGTGACTTAATAGAGACATATAAGATAATCAGAGGGTGAGATAGGGTGGATAGTGAGAGTCCTTTTCCTCGGATGGTGATGGTAAACACGAGGGGAACATAGCTTTAAGTTGAGGGGTGATAGATATAGGACAGATGTCAGAGGTAGTTTCTTTACTCAGAGAGTAGTAGGGGCGTGGAACGCCCTGCCTGCAACAGTAGTAGACTGGCCAACTTTAAGGGCATTTAAGTGGTCATTGGATAGACAGATGGATGAAAATGGAATAGTGTAGGTCAGATGGTTTCACAGGTCGGCGCAACATCGAGGGCCGAAGGGCCTGTACTGCGCTGTAATGTTCTAATTCTAAAAAAAAACACCCGACTTCGGAGGTCGTGGCTGGGAGGGAGGGGCCAAAAAATGCCACTGGAAGAGGCCCGCCACGGACCTCGAAGCCGGGAAGGCCCGGCACAATATTGCCGGCGGCGGCGAGGCCCTGTGGCAGCCTCTCACTGCTCGGCAATGGGATCCCAATTTAAATATGTTAATTAATGCAAATAAATGAATTGATTACACTTACGCTCCTGCCGTCCATCCCGGAGCAATACTGGTGCAGGTGGCCGGCACTGCCGCGCCTTTGGATCCCTGTCCAGGGATCCAAGATAGAACACTGCTGGGGAGGGGGGAGCAGGTAAGTATTTCAGTGAGGGGTTGGGGAGCGGCGTCAGAGTCATTTCATTGGTTTAGGAGATGGTGGGAAAGGTTAAAGTTTATGATCTTTCTGGGGGAAAGGTCAGGTGTACAATGTAAGTATTTGTGGGGGGGCAGAGGGCAAGGAATTAAATCTATGGTTGTAGGGGGGGTTGAAGAGGGGCAAGATCAATTAATTTAATTTTTAAAAATCCATTCTCCTTTAAATATTTAAATGTAATAATAGGACTCAAAGCCCTTTAAAAATGGCGTCAGTGGCTGCGCAAAGGCAACTTACGTCATTGCCTGGGACGGACCGCCCATCCCCTCCACATCATCGGGGGGTGACCAGTCTGCCCCCACCATTTAAATGAGCCTCCACGTTTAATATTGCGGCAGCTCCGTGAAGTGCATGGGTCACCATTGTTTACATCCGCCGCCGATTTTCGTGTGTGTGTCCTCTCCCTTTTCCCTTTATTTTGTCCCTTCTTAAATGTTGTTCATCTGTGTTTTACGTCTGAGAAAGTAGTTTTACCAGAAACATCAACTGACTGCCGTTTTCTCCACAGATGTTGCCTGACCTGCTGAATTTCCATTGTTTCCTGTTTTTGTTCCATGTCTTTATCCCCCTCTTTGAGCCTTGCAGCAAACACCAACCCTCACAGAACAGACAGGCACCTTGCTCATAAACCCATGAAACTTTGCTCCATAACTAGTTGCTTTAGGATCCAATGAGAACAATATGGGTAGACCTAGCTATCTCTTCCCTCCCCTTCATCTCCTTGACAGTTCTTGCTATCACTCTTTGAAAGTCTGGTTGAGATTTAAAAGCTTGTCGTCTGATAAACTGTAGATGCAAATCTGCACAATATAACTCTTACTTGGAACAGAAATAAAACTATCTTCTAGCGAATGGGTAGGATCTGGAATGCACTGCCTGTGAGTGTGGTGGAGGCAGATTCAATTGTGGCTTTCAGAAAGGTATTGGATAATTATATGAAAAGAAAAAAATTGCAAGGCTACAAGGAAAAGGCAGATAATTGGGACTAATTGAGTTGTTCTTGCACGGATGCAACAGGCCAAATGACCTCCCTAGTGCTGTAACCATTCAATGATTCTATAACTGAGTGATCTTCAATCACTTACACTATTATAGTCTACATTTATATAATAAACATATAGGTCAAGAAATAGATGTACAGTATTAAAGGCTTAATACACTTACATGCCATTCATTTGGCTGCTATTTTAAAGGGGGGGGTTAATAAATGGTAAAGCGTTATCTAAAATAGCAAATGAATGTTGTATTCACATGTGAAGTGTTTGTATGTTAATATCCCAAATTGTAATTTCTAATCCATAGTGACTTCTACTGAGAATATAGTGTTAATTAATCATCTTATATTAAAAACTAAATTCAAGGCTGAAACCTGAGTGCGAATATTCTGGCATTTGCACTAAATTTCCATTTTGTTTGCTTTAAATTGACCTTTTTAACACCTATTTGTAAAAGATTATAAAATCTGTGGTGATATTAACCTGCCACAGTATTTTAGTGATATTTAATATCATCTCATATTGGTCACATTAAAAGCCTATTAATGTCTTGTTTAGAGGAACTACATTTTTAATTATGTCCATTTCTCTCAATTTATACAGAATGAAAGACTTCTTACTGCACCTCCTGGTAACTGAATAAGTGTTGAAACAAAATCTTGAACTGTGAATGGCGGTTAAAGATTGAAGTTACGTAAAAACAATTAAGGAGCAAGATGTGGAATTTGCTTAGAATCACTTATGGTCAGAATAATGCTAATTAGTTATAAATTGAATTAGAAATTAAATGGGAAACTAATTAAATTTGTAGACAAGAATCGTGATTTTTAGATTTGCAATGATGTAAAACTTATTCTATATTGTTCGATAACTTACTAAAAATATTACTGCAAATTTATGCACATAAGACCAAAATGTCTTTTTGTAATATAATTTCTGAGCTCTTTCACCATGTCAAATTTTCATTCATGAGTTGCAGACATAGATTGCAATATTGCGTTGTCCATGTTGCAGACATAAATAAGGGCATAACGTAAGCTGAAACAGAGATTCTTCATATAGCAGTAAGATATCCTGGAGCTTCAGACAAAATAAGGTGAATTCAATTACAGCAAGTGTTTAGTTTCATCAGATGCAGATTTAACATAATCTTATTTTTACTTCTTTGTTGTACCAGGGTGACTAAAAATTTATTATCTGTTGGTACCATTGATGTCTGTCATGTAATATAACCTGGACTAACAATGTGTTTCTAAACAACCAAGTTCAAATTATCTCAAACTTGCAGCAATGATGTAACAATGAAAGAATAACAAGGAGGTCAGTGCCAGTTTAGTGTCCTTGCTGACAATGAGAACTGGTGAACTCCTCTACCTGAAATAAATCATCACATGAAAGCAATAGGAAAGGCTACAGTAATGTCCAGTCGAACATAGGCTCCGGCTAAATAAACTCACTTTTACCACTTGGGTTCGCCTTTTGCAGTTTACACATTGGTTAGCTGGAATTGACAAAATCAATATGAATGTAATTAAAACAGGAGTGATTTAAAAACAGGAATCTAATGAAGGAATGAAAATATAGAGAATACTTTTGTATCTTGACACAGCCTGAACTTTTAAGTTAGACTGCTGCTTTGAGAATGTAATTCAGTTGTTAGGAAAGGTTTCAGAAGATTTATGTTATGTAATTTCTGACACATTATGCAAAAAGCAGGGCGGGGTTTGATTGAAACAAACTCTTACCTGATTCTTACAGTTGGTGCAATTTTCAAAGGGAGTATAACAATACAGACAGATTTTGATCTTTGCCGAACAGAGTGAAATTTAAAGTGATGAAATAAAAATACTTTGGAATTGCTACAGTAAATGCCAAAATTGATGTAGTGAATTTTTTTAAAATTCTGATGTAGCAAACCTATAAATACTGTCATAAGACTGAAGCCCTGTGACAGCTTTGCACAATTACAGCAATTTCAGAAGCACTTACAACATTACAAGCTGAAACTAGGGAATGTTTCTGCTCCTTACAAAGCAACCAAATACACAACCAATGTGATAAAGGATAGATTTTAATTGTTGCTACCAAATATAATTTGCACCACAATACAAGCTGCAAAAAACAGTTTACCACCATCACAAACAATGTAAGATTGGGTTGCCAATTGAGACACAAATTATGACACTTACAGTATATTGTAAATCACTAAATTGAGTCTACTTTCAGTGTAATGTCTCTCTATTTCTCTAATTTATTACACCGGGACTACTAGAGATCAATCTTTAATTCAGTTTTACCAAGACTCTTAAATTAAAAATATAGAGTTCTGCAAGTTCTGAAAGGTATACAAATTATGAGGGGCATAGATAGGGCGTAAATAGGAAGAAACTTTTTCCCTTAGCGGAGGGGTCAATAACAAGGGGGCATAGATTTAAGGTAAGGTGCAGGAGGTTTAGAATGGATTTGAGGAAACATTTTTTCACCCAGAGGGTGGCTGGAATCTGGAACACACTGCCTGAAGGGGTGGTAGAGGCAGGAACATTTAAGAAGTATTTAGATGAGCACTTGAAATGCCATAGCATACAAGGCCACAGGCCAAGTGCTGGAAAATGGGATTAGAATAGATAGGTGCTTGATGGCTGGCATGGACATGATGGGCCAAAGGGCCTGTTTCTGTGCTGTATAACTCTATGACTCTAAAGGAGATGTGGGAGAGACTGAAGAAGAGTTGGAGAAACATTTCAGTGCAAGACCCAGCTGATCAATCTATCAAATAGTATAAGTATGGTGAATGACAAACTTAAACTTAAAGGTGGCCTCCCACTGGGAAATTGAAATGTCTATCCCGATTTGATCATTTCATTTCCAATCTGGTATCAGCTTCATGTTTTGGATTGAACAACTGTTTGAACTTGCTGTTAAATGTATTGGCCATTTATGTGACCTTGTGCAAAAATCAATAAACATAATCTTGCAAATAAATAAGTGTAAGCATGCCTGCATCTTATTAGTCTTTAGATGAAAATGATTGGGAATGCAATTTAGAAAATATGTAATTATGTTGTTTTTCTAAATATCAAAAAGCAATGAAATGTCACATCAAGGTTGAGAATGTTGGTGGTGCCATGGAATTGTGAAGCTGTTTGAACAGTAGCTGTAAGCACGAGTATGGGGATCTGCAGCTTATGGTGTTCCAACTGCCGATAGGTGACAGGACTTAGTGCCTGATAGGGAGGTGGAAACAGATTCAATAGTAGCTTTCAAAATGGAATCGGATAAAAACTTGAAGGAGAAATAAATTGCAAGGATACTGGGAAAGAGTGGGACGAACTCATTTGCTCTTTGAAAGAGCTAACACAGATTCAAAGGGCCGATTGGCCTCTTTCTGTGCTGTACTGTTCTATGAATCTATCCTATTGGAGACTGTGAGGGCTCCAGGTATTGGAGAGAGTGAGAGCTCTGGGTGTGAATGCTCTGACAAATATAGCACTGCTTCTTATGCAGAACTAAAAGTGTTGGTGCCATTTAGTACAAGTTACTTATGTAAAGCTGGATTTTCAGCAATGCCATCAATGAAAACAAAGTTCCGAGTCAGGACAAACACTGAACATGACATGACCGTTTGCTTGTCAAAGATACCTACACATTTTGGCAACATTGTTGGTCAGCACCAGCAATATGGTTTATATTAAGTACGCAAAACAAAAATACTAATAACCACATGTGCTTTATTGTATAACTAACTTTTATAGAGAAAAAGTACTTGCCATGTTACAGGGGGGTCTCAGAACTTTTATAACACAGAAGGGGGTTTCAGAAGCAAAAGGTTTGAGAACTCTTGCTGCACAACATATGAAGGAGTATAAATCATTCAGGTGATATAATATTAATTTGTTGCATCTTTTCAAAGCTTTTGTAATTTTTCGTTACTTTCATGATCCCTCCGTGATCAAAATAATTAGCTAACAGTCATCTTCATAAACATTCTTAATTCTGTTCCTTGGTTGTCCGACCAAGATGACCTAGAAAATCTGGCAAATTTCTACAGTTTAACAACCACAATTAAGCAACATCTTTTGCAACTGCTATTCCATCCTCCACCACCCCTCAGAGCAGATATCAATTTTTTTTTATTCATTCATGGGATGTGGGCATTGCTGGCTAGTACAGCATTTATTTAGTTTAGTTTAGTTCAGAGATACAGCACTGAAACAGGCCCTTCGGCCCACCGAGTCTGTGCCAACCATCAACCACCCATTTATACTAATCCTACACTACTTCCATATTCCTACCACATCCCCACCTGTCCCTATATTTCCCTACCACCTACCTATACTAGAGGCAATTGCTAATGGCCAATTTACCTATCAACCTGCAAGTCTTTGGCATGTGGGAGGAAACCGGAGCACCCGCAGGAAACCCACGCAGACACAGGGAGAACTTGCAAACTCCGCACAGGCAGTACCCAGAATTGAACCCGGGTCGCTGGAGCTGTGAGGCTGCGGTGCTAACCACTGCGCCACTGTGCTGCCCATCCCTAATTGCCCTTGAGAAGGTGGTGGTGAGCTGCCTTCTTGAACCGCTGCAGTCCAGTTGTGATAGGTATACCCACAGTCCTGTTAGGAAGGGAGTTCCAGGATTTTGACCCAGCGACAGTGAAGGAACGGCGATATAGTTCCAAGTCAGGATGGTGTGTGACTTTGAGGGGAACTTGCAGGTGGTGGTGTTCCCATGTATTTGCTGCCCTTGTCCTTCTAGTTGGTAGAGGTCGCGGGTTTGGAAGGTGCTGTCTAAGGAGCCTTGGTGCATTGCTGCAGTGCATCTTGTAGATGGTACACACTGCTGCCAATGTGTGTCGGTGGTGGAGGGAGTGAATGGTTGTAGATGGGGTGCCAATCAAGCCGGCTGCTTTGTCTTGGATGGTGTCAAGCTTTTTGAGTGTTGTTGGAGCTGCACCCATCCAGGCAAGTGGAGAGTATTCCATCACACTCCTGACTTGTGACTTGTAGATGGTGGACAGGCTTTGGGGAGTCAGGAGGTGAGTTACTCGTCTCAGGATTCCTAGCCTCTGACCTGCTCTTGTAGCCACGGTATTTATATGGCTACTCCAGTTCAGTTTCTGGTCAATGGTAACCCCTAGAATGTTGATAGTGGGGGATTCAGCGATGGTAATGCCATTGAATGTCATGGGGAGATGGTTGATTCTCTCTTGTTGGAGATGGTCATTGCCTGGCACTTGTGTGGCGCAAATGTTACTTGCCACTTATCAGCCCAAGCCTGGATATTGCCCAGGTCTTGCTGCATTTCTACACGGACTGCTTCAGTATCTGAGGAGTCACGAATGGTGCTGAACATTGTGCAATCATCAGTGAACATCCCCACTTCTGACCTTATGATTGAAGGAAGGTCATTGATGAAGCAGCTGAAGATGGTTGGGCCCAGGACACTACCCTGAGGAACTCCTGCAGTGATGTCCTGGAGCTCAGATGATTGACCTCCACAACCACAACCATCTTCCTTTGTGCTAGGTATGACTCCAGCCAGCGGAGGGTTTTCCCCCTGATTCCCATTGACCTCAGTTTTGCTCGGGCTCCTTGATGCCATACTCGGTCAAATGCTGCCTTGATGTCAAGGGCAGTCACTCTCACCTCACCTCTTGAGTTCAGCTCTTTTGACCATGTTTGAACCAAGGCTGTAATGAGGTCAGGAGCTGAGTGGCCCTGGCAGAACCCAAACGAGCGTCACTGAGCAGGTTATTGCTAAGCAAGTGCCGCTTGATGGCACTGTTGATGACACCTTCCATCACTTTACTGATGATTGAGAGTAGGCAGATGGGACAGTAATTGGCCAGTTGGACCTGTCCTGCTTTTTGTGTACAGGATATACCTGGGCAATTTTCCACATTGCAGGGTCGATACCAGTGTTGTCGCTGTACTGGAACAACTTGGCTAGGGGCGCAGCAAGTTATAGAGCACAGGTCTTCAGTACTATTGCCGGAATATTGTCAGGGCCCATAGCTTTTTCAGTATCCAGTGCCTTCAGTCGTTTCTTGATATCACGGGGAGTGAATCAAATTTGCTGAAGTCTGGCATCTGTGATGCTGGGGACTTCAGGAGGAGGCCGAGATGGATCATCAACTCGGCACTTCTGGCTGAAGATTGTTGCAAATGCTTCAGCCTTATCTTTCGCACTGATGTGCTGATCCCCCATCATTGAGGATGGGGATATTTGTGGAGCCACCTCCTCCAGTTAGTTGTTTAATTGTCCACCACCATTCATGGCTGGATGTGGCAGGACTGCAGAGCTTAGATCTGATCTGTTAGTTATGGAATCGCTTAGCTCTATCACAGGCTGCTTACACAGTTTGGCACACAGATAGTCCTGTGTTATAGCTTCACCAGGTTGACACCTCATTTTGAGGTATGCCTGGTGCTGCTCCTGGCATGCCCTCCTGCACTCTTCACTGAACCAGGGTTGGTCTCCTGGCTTGATGGTAATGGTAGAGTGGGGAATATGCCGGGCCATGAGGTTACAGATTGTGGATGAGTACAATTCTGCTGCTGCTGATGGCCCACAGCATCTCATGGATGCCCAGTTTTGCATTGCTAGATCTGTTCGAAATCTATCCCATTTAGCATGGTGATAGTGCCACACAACACGATGGACGGTATCCTCAATGTGAAGGCGGGACTTTGTCTCCACAAGGACTGTGTGGTAGTCACTCCTACCAATACAGTCATGGACAGAAGGATCTGTGGCAGGCAAATTGGTGAGGACGAGGTCAAGTATGTTTTCCCTTGTGTTGGTTCCCCCACCACCTGCCGCAGACCTAGTCTAGCAGCTATGTCCTTTGGGACTCGGCCAGCTCGGTCAGTAGTGGTGCTACCAAGCCACTCTTGGTGATGGACATTGAAGTCCCACATCCAAAGTACATTTTGTGCCCTTGCCACCCTCAGTGCTTCCTCTAAGTGGTGTTCAACATGGAGGAGTACTGACTCATCAGCTGAGGGAGGGCGGTAGGTGGTAATCAGTAGGAGGTTACCTTGCCCATGTTTGACCTGATGCCATGAGACTTCATGGCGTCCAGAGTCGATGTTGAGGGCTCCCAGGGCAACTCCCTCCCTACCATATAGCACTGTGCCACCACCTCTGGTGGGTTTGTCCTGCTGGTGGGACAGGACATACCCGGGGATGGTGATGGCAGTGTCTGGGGCATTGTCTGTCAGGTCTGATTCCGTGAGTATGACTATGTCAGGCTGTTGCTTGACTAGTCTGTGGGACAGCTCTCCCAACTTTGGCACAACGCCAGATGTTTGTAAGCAGGACTTTGCAGAGTTGACAGGACTGGGTTTGCCGTTGTCGGACAGTGGTCTGTCCAGTTTTATTCTTTCTTGATGTTATAGAGGTTAGATGGCTTGCTTGGCCATTTCAGAATCAACCACATTGCTATGGGTCTGGAATCACATGTAGAGCAGATAAGGACAGCACATTCCCTTCCCTAAAGGGCATTTTTACAACAATTAACAATGGTTTCACACGCATCATTAGACTAGATTTTAATTCTAGATTTATTAATTGAATTAAATTCAAATTTCACTTTCTGCTGAACCCATGTCCCCAGAGCAATACCCTGGGTCTCTGGTCAAGTGACAATACCACTACGCCACCGCCTTCCATGGGTATGCATCTCATCTCATGGATATCTAACCTTGTCCTGTCAGTTTTCTCCATTGGAGGTCACTTTGCTTCCTACAGAACTATATTTTTTCCTTCAGCAATAAATTGAAGTTAATCTTGCATTGAATCTACTTGAATGTGGCATAACTGCAAAAAATAAATCACTAGGCAACTCCAGAACAAGACTAGCTCTAATTTGCACATTTTCAGCAATAATTGTTCTTCATTACCCAACTTTGTACAGACATTTAGATATGCTCTACTTATCACTTTTAATTGCATTAATCTATGTGCTATACTTCAGATAACCTCTGATCTTTCCAGTTGAGGGTTCTGCCAAATCATTTTTCAAACCAAATTAATTTTAGTAGTTGAGCTAATCTAGTGGTTAGTCATGAGAGAGCAGCCCATCAATATCAGGTTTCATACCTTGATCACCTGGAGTACTTCTGCACTGGTAAATCACATTGCAGCTTTCATTGCTAGATTATTTCCTATAATCAAATCTGATACCTGACATATTCCTCTGGGTTTCTATAATGCTAGTATTTGAAATTTCCTTTCCATGCTTTATTTTTCCAAATTTGAGTACTGCTTCAACTTTCTTAGGTGTGATGTTAGTCTGTTTGCTGATTTCCTTCCAGCTTTACTGAATCCCTTTTGTCTTCTTCTCCATAATGCCCTTAAATTTAACTTACAGATCCCTAAGCATAGTCGGCCCAGACCCTTCATTTTTTTCTTCTTGCACAATTTAGTTTTACTTTTCCCATCTTCATCATTGTTTACCTTTCACAAATGTGTTCACTGGAAATTAAAAAAAGAAAGATTTGCATTTCTATAACACCTTTCATGACAACCGGACATTTCAAAGTTCTTTATGGCCAATGAAGTACATTTGAAGTGTAGTCACTGTTGTAATGTAGGAAATGCAGCAGCCAATTTGTGCACAGCAAGGCCCCATAAACAGCAATGTGATTTTGACCATATAATCTGTTTTTTTAGTGATTCTGAGCACTCCTACTTTTCTTCAAAATAGTACAATGGGATCTTTTAGTCCACCTAAGAGGACAGACAGAACCTCAGTTTAACATCCCATCCGAAAGATGACACCAACAATGCAGCTCTCCCCCAGGACTGCAATAGAGCATCAGCCTGGATTATTCTGCTCAAGCTCTGGAATGAGACTTGAACCCAGAACCTTCTTCCTTTTTAATCCAACTGCAATATACCAATGGAAAAAAAATGATTTGGGGGGCAACTATCATTTTCAATGCCTATCTTTTTCCATAAGGAGAACAGCGGATGGTTTTATCATTTGAATTCACGTTTCATTGTGGAATGTCATCCACAGTCACCATTTTTATTCTCAGTGGGTGAAAGAAGTTACACAAAGTGATCTTCCCAGCTCAGCTGCAACAAGAAAATCTATAGCATAACACGATAAAATCAAGGTGGCTGAGAGAACAACAGATGTCTGGATACCTCCATTTAACACAACTAGAATTTTGAGACATCGCAGGTCAGTGCACTTACCTTTAAACTCATGTTTGCAGGGGTTTTTGCAGTTGAAATTAGTGATATTTTATCACCAGACTCCCCTCATTATTCCATTTTAACCACAAATTTAATATAAGTAAGATCAACTATTGATATGATCAATTGTAAGTGAAGAATACGGCCACTGTTAAGATTAATACGCCAATAACTGAAAAATTAATTATTCCAAGTTCAAAATAGCCACAAAAATGTTTATTCCTTAAGTGTTACAAAGTGGAAATAGTTTACAACTAGTTTACAATACTGAAAATCATCCGCACAGATTTAAAAAATAACACATACACCAAAATGTTCAAGTTGGATTATATCATTTTGAAATCCAGAACTCTAAAAGCATTAAAAAATATTAGAACTTCACAAATTTCCTTTTGTTTTCAGTCCAATAAAGCTAATTAAACATTGCTAAAATACTTAAAAGTACAGTGACAATAAGAAATGAAAAACTGCATTAACACATTTTAAACCATAGTAATCAAGTTGGAAAATCTATTCAAAAATACACTTCCTGAAACAATATAAATTCTTATACAGGCAAGGAAAACTATGCAATGGGGTGCGTGAATGATAACTTTATGGAACGATGCCAGCAAGCCTGTGCCCTGGCTGTAATTCCTCTTTTGAAAAAGCAGTCTATTCTTTACCATAATTAATCATGGGCAATTTTATTCTTCATAGAGATTGGACAAATCAAATTGGCAATGGTAGCCTTGAGGACGAGTTCATAGAGTGTATTCGGTACAGTTTCCTACATTGTGAAACCAACCAGGGAACAAGCTATTTTAAACCTGGTAATGTGTAATGAGACAGGATTAATTAATGAACTCATAGTAAAGGATCCTCTGGGGAAGAGCGATCATAACATGATAGAATTTCACATTCAGTTTGAAGGTGAGAAACTTGGGTCTGAAACTAGCGTCTTAAATTTAAATAAAGGCAATTACACAGGTTTGAAAACAAAATTGGCTACAGTGAACTGGGAAGGTAGTTTAAAAGGTAATACAGTATAGAAGCAGTGGCAGACATTTAAGTAGATATTTCATAATTCTCAACAAATGACTCCCTGAGAAGGATAAACCATCCGTGGCTAACGAAGAAAGTTAAGGATGGTATCAAATTGAAAGAAAATGCATACAATGCTGCAAAGATCATTTGTAGGCTAGAAGATTGGGAACATTTAGAAACCAGCAAAGGATGATTAAAAAAAGAGGGAAAAATTGGAATATGAGAGTAAGCTAGTTTGAAATATAAAAACATACAGTAAGGTTTTCTATAAGTGCATAAAAAGGGAGAGTAGCTAAAGTAAACATTGGTCCCTTAGAGGATGAGACCGGGGAACTAATAATGGGAAACAAGAAAGTACCAGGAAAACTACTGGAACTAAAGGCTGACAAGTCCCCTGGACCTGATGACCTGCATCCTAGGGTCTTAAAAGAAGTGGCTGCAAAGCTGATGGATGCATTGGTTGTAATCTTCCAAAATTCCCTAGATTCTGGAAAAGTCCAAACAGATTGGAAAACCTCAAATGTAACATCCCTATTCAAGAAAGGAAGGAGCCAGAAAGCAGGAAACCAAAGGCCAGTTAGCGGAAAATCTGTCATTGCGAAAATGCTGGAACCCATTATTCAGGAAGTAGCAGTGGAACATTTAGAAAATCATAATGCAATCAAGCAGAGTCAACATGGTTTTATGAGAGGGAAATTGTGTTTGACACATTTATTAGAGTTCTTTATAGTTGTAACATGCAAAGTGGACAAAGGGGAACCAATAAATGTAGTGTATTTGGATCTCCAAAAGGCATTCAAAAGGTGCCACATAAAAGGTTACAACACAAG
This sequence comes from Heterodontus francisci, assembly GCF_036365525.1. Taxonomy (NCBI): domain Eukaryota; kingdom Metazoa; phylum Chordata; class Chondrichthyes; order Heterodontiformes; family Heterodontidae; genus Heterodontus; species Heterodontus francisci. The sequence goes on along the minus strand of NC_090396.1, from coordinate 70,252,368 downwards.
ATAAGAGCTTATGCTGTTTTAGGTAATATAGAGGAGTGACTAACTAACAAGAAACAGAGAGTTGGGATAAATTTTCAGGTTGGCAAACAGTAACTACTGGGTTGCCATAGGGATCAGTGCTAGTGCCTCAACTATTTACAGTCTATATTAATGACTTGGATGAAGGGACAGAGTGTATTTTAGCTAAATTGGCTGACGATGCAAAGATAGGTGAGAAAGCAAATTGTGAGGAGTGAACAAAGAGTCTGCAAAGGTGTAGATATAGGTTACGTGAGCGGCCAAAAATTTGGCAGATGGCATATAATGTGGGAAAATGTGAGGTAGAAAGAATAGAAAAGAAGAATATTTAAATGGAGAGAGACTACAGAATGCTGTGATACAGAGGGATCTGGGTGTCCTCGTACATGAATCACAAAATGTCAGCATGCAGGTACTTCTGATACGTAATTTGTTTCTACTTCTGCGAAGGCAGACACAGCGGGCTGAATTTTTAGAGCTCTCGATGTCGGGACTGGTGGCAGGGGGGAGGCAGGGGGGGGGGAGGAGGGAGGGGGGGCAGGGGGGGGGAGGGAGGGGGGAGGGGGGGAAGGAGGGGGGGAGGAGGGGGGGGAGGAGGGGGGAGGAGGGGGAGGGAGGAGGAGGAGGGGGAGGAGGGAGGAGGGGGGAGGAAGGGGAGGGGGGGGAAGTGGGGGGAGGAGGGGGGGAGGAGGAGGAGGAGGGGGAGGGGGGAGGAGGAGAGGGGGGAGGAGGAGAGGGGGAGGAGGGGGGGAGGAGGGAGGAGGGGGGAGGAGGGGGAGAGGAAGGGGAGAGGGGGGGAGGAGGGGGGAGGAGGGAGGAGGGGGAGGGAGGAGGAGGAGGGGGAGGAGGGGGAGGAGGGGGAGGAGGGAGGAGGGGGAGGAGGGGGAGGGGGGGGAAGTGGGAGGAGGGGGGGAGGAGGAGGAGGGGGGAGGGGGGAGGAGGAGTAGGAGGGAGGGGGGAGGAGGAGAGGGGGAGAGGGGGGAGGAGGAGAGGGGGAGAGGGGGAGGAGGAGAGGGGGAGGAGGGGGGGAGGAGGGGGAAGGAGGGGGGAGGAGGGGCAGAGGAGGGGGGGAGGAAGGGAAGAGGGGGGAGGAGGGAGGAGGGGGGAGGAGGAGGAGGAGGGGGAGGGAGGAGGAGGAGGGGGGAGGAGGGGGAGGGGGGGGAAGTGGGAGGAGGCGGGGAGGAGGAGGAGGGGGGAGGGGGGAGGAGGAGAGGGGGAGGGGGGAGGAGGAGAAGGGGAGGAGGGGGGAGGAGGGGGGAGGAGGGGGGAGGAGGGAGGGGGAGGAGGGGGAGTAGGGGGAGAAGGAGGAGGGAAGAGGGGGGAGGGGGGAGGAGGAGGGGGGAGGAGGGAGGAGGAGGAGGAGGGGTGAGGAGGAGGAGGAGGAGGAGGGGGGGAGGAGGAGGGGGGAGGAGGAGGCGGGGGGAGGAGGAGGGAGGAGGAGGAGGGGGGAGGAGGGGGAGGAGGGAGGAGGAGGAGGGGGGAGGAGGGGGGGAGGAGGAGGAGGGGGGAGGAGGGGGGGAGGAGGAGGGGGAAGAGGGGGGAGGGGGGAGGAGGAGGAGGGGGAGGAGGAGGAGGGAGGAGGGGGGAGGAGGGAGGAGGAGGGAGGAGGAGGAGGGGGGAGGAGGAGGGAGGAGGAGGGAGGAGGAGGAGGGAGGAGGAGGGAGGAGGAGAAGGGGGGAGGAGGAGGAGGGGGGAGGAGGGGAGGAGGGGAGGAGGGGGAGGAGGGAGGAGGAGGAGGGGGGAGGTGGGAGGAGGAGGAGGGGGGAGGAGGGAGGAGGAGGAGGAGGGAGGAGGGGGAGGAGGAGGAAGGAGGGGGAGGAGGGAGGAGGGGGGAGGAGGGGGGAGGAGGGGGGAGGAGGGAGGAGGGGGAGGGGGAGGAGGGAGGAGGAGGGGGGAGGAGGAAGGAGGAGGAGGAGGGTGGAGGGGGAGGAAGGAGGAGGAGGAGGGGGAGGAGGGAGGAGGAGGGGGAGGAGGAAGGAGGAGGAGGAGGGTGGAGGGGGAGGAGGGAGGAGGAGGAGGGGGGAGGAGGGGGGAGGAGGGAGGGGGAGGAGGGAGGAGGGGGGAGGAGGGGAGGAGGGAGGAGGAGGCGGGGGGAGGAGGGAGGAGGAGGAGGGGGAGGAGGGAGGAGGAGGAGGGGGAGGAGGGAGGAGGAGGGGGGAGGAGGAGGAGGAGGAGGAGGGTGGAGGGGAGGAGGGAGGAGGAGGAGGGGGGAGGAGGGGGGAGGAGGGAGGGGGAGGAGGGAGGAGGGGGGAGGAGGGGAGGAGGAGGGGGGAGGAGGGGGGAGGAGGAGGAAGGAGGAGGAGGGGGGAGGAGGAGGAGGAGGGGGGGAGGAGGGAGGAGGGGGAAGAGGGAGGAGGAGGAGGAGGAGGGGGAGGAGGAGGGGGAGGAGGAGGAGGGGGGAGGAGGGGTGGAGGAGGGGAGGAGGGGGGAGGGGGGAGGAGGAGGAGGGGGGAGAGGGGGGAGGGGGAGGGGGGAGGAGGAGGAGGAGGGAGGAGGGGGGAGGAGGGAGGAGGGAGGAGGAGGAGGGGGAGGAGGGAGGAGGAGGAGGAGGGAGGAGGAGGAGGGGGGAGGAGGGAGGAGGAGGAGGAGGGGGGAGGAGGAGGGAGGAGGAGGGGGGAGGAGGGAGGAGGAGGAGGGAGGAGGGGAGGAGGAGGAGGGGGGAGGAGGAGGAGGGGGAGGAGGGAGAGGAGGGGAGGAGGAGGGGAGGAGGGAGGAGGAGGGAGGAGGGGGGAGGAGGGGGGAGGAGGGGGGAGGAGGAGGAGGGGGTGGAGGGAGGAGGAGGAGGGGGGAGGAGGGGGGAGGAGTGGGGGAGGAGGGGGGAGGAGGGGAGGAGGGGGAGGGGGAGGAGGGAGGAGGAGGAGGAGGGAGGAGGGGGAGGAGGGAGGAGGAGGAGGGAGGAGGAGGTGGAGGGAGGAGGGGGTGGAGGGAGGAGGAGGAGGGGGGAGGAGGGGGGAGGAGGGAGAGGAGGGAGGAGGAGGAGGAGGGAGGAGGAGGAGGAGGAGGGGAGGAGGGAGGAGGAGGAGGGGGAGGAGGGAGGAGGAGGGGGGAGGAGGGGGATTTGTTTCTCTGTGCGGGAGGTGGGGAATGGGGTGACATCGCTGCAGATTGGTGGGGGGGTGATGGGAAGAGGTAAAGGACAAAGGTGCGGAACTTTAGTAGTGGGAGAGGTCAAATGCTTAATAAACAAATTCTGAGGTGTGGTGGGGGTAAAGGGCAGGAATGTTTTGAAATACCATTTGGGGGGAGTGGGAAAATGAATTTAACGGTAACTTAATTCATTTTTCTGGTCTTCGAACTGAACTGGCCCTTTAATTTTTAAATCTTCCTTGAGTGCAGTAAGCCCTTTGAAAATGGCGCTAACACCTGCCCATTGGTGCCGGACGCCATTACCGGCGACGGATCGTCCACCCCCTCCACGTCATCGCAGGGGGCAGGTGCCGCGGCCATGCAAATGAGCTGGATTTGAAATCGCGTCGGCTCTGTGACGTGGCGCCCGTGCACACGGGCTGCATTTTTTTTTTAATCCACCACCAGCTTCGGCTGCGGACTCTGAAAATGCAGCCCGATGTGTTGAGTAAAGCTTGTACATGGTCTCTTGAACCGAATGGCCTTTTTCAGGTTATGTGCATTGTTAGACATGGAAGTTACAACCTGGAAACAGACTATTTGGCCCGAACCCTGTGACAGCATTTACCCTTCATGTCAGCAAATTATACCAATCACATTTACCCACCTGTTTCCATAAACCTTCAACCTCTAATCTAATCCTGACATACAGCAGTATTTTATGTAGGCACCGGGGTCTCGGCCCTGGCTGAAGAATGGACAAGAGCCCCGTATTGCCTCCTGTTGCATTACATGCCAATTAGACAGAGTCGAAGAGACTTAGTAGTTGGCAGGAAAAAAGACAGAGGCGCAAGGGGAGAGCCAACTGTGTAACAGCCCCGACAAACAAATTTCTCTGCAGCACCTGTGGAAGAGCCTGTCACTCCAGAATTGGCCTTTATAGCCACTCCAGGCGCTGCTTCACAAACCACTGACCACCTCCAGGCGCGTATCCATTGTCTCTCGAGATAAGGAGGCCCAAAAGAAAAGAAAAGAAAGAAGACACTTACGCGGACAGTGCTGGGCCTTCCCCGGGATTAAAGATCCCAGCGATGGAAGTCCCGCCTGCTGAGAGCTGTCGGCCAATCAAAGGCCGGCAGCTCTTTTACTGAGAAGCGCCACTACGGAGGCGGTGGCTGCTGACGGTTCTGCATCCACCCAAAGCCAAGGATCATCGAGGGACCCAGCCCACAGGTGAGTCATGGCGTGAGAGGTTTCTCAGGGTGGGGGTTGCTGGGGAGGATGTCATCGGGGGTTCAGCAGCAAGGTGGGGGGTGGGGGTGGGTTTGGCTTTCAGCAGTCCCCCCCCTTTCCCAATGCCAGTTCCCTCGATCAGGCACTAAATGCCTATGAACGAGGGTGATCCCACAGAAGCTGGCAAGCAATCTGTATGTGTTTGCTGGTTGTGCTTCCCATGTGGCAACAGTCCTGCTGCTGGGTTAATACCGGCGTTGGCGGAAAGAGTCCCTTAATTGGGCATTAGTTCCCCACTTAAGGGCCTCATTTGGCAGCAGGGCGGGATGGCCATCCAAGGGCCTTCCCACCACGGACTTAATTGGGGTGAAGGCAGGAAGTTGGCGGGGTCCCCACCCGCCACCATCTCACCCGATTAAATGCTCTCCCCACCTCCAAACCCGCTGCAGGGGAAAGCATAAAATTCCCCCATAGATTCTGCCTTAGCCACTAAATCTGGAAGTGAATTCCACAGCCTTATAATTTTTTGGGTAAAGAAATTTCTTTTTCTCTCTATTCTAAATCTCTTATCTTCAATCTCTTATCTGTGGCCGCCTTGTTCTAGACCACATGATTACTGGAAGCAGTCCGCTTCTATCTACCCAATCCCATCTTTAATTATTTTAAACAGTTCCATCACATATGCTCCACAATCTGCATTGTTTTAATGAAAAAGTCTAAATGTACTACTGTAACGCCAGCTGTCCATTACTGTATTGATAAATGATATTTGCCTGTACAGCCTGAGTACAGTTAATCCAATAATAAGACAGAACTTAATTACTACTGCCCACTGGTTACAAATCTGTTCTCTCCTGAGCACCATCCTCGGTCTCAATCCTCATTCTGAATTTTATAAGCTACACAGCCTCGCATGGTAAATCCTAAATGAAATGAAACCCTTCTGCTCCCAGGTGGTACAGAACATTTGGATGCACGATGGATAGGAACCTTACTTTCTCTGCAGTGCCCTTGGACATAAAGCTTGTTGCCTTCAGTCCAACCCTCGATGCGCTGTAGCTCTTCCCATGGGTAATTAGCTTCATCACGATATGTGTTGAGGATAAACTGCTGGAAGCCACTTCCAGATCCAAGGAAAAAATGAGGGTATGTAGGTTTTTTCTTTCTCCACAGATGCTGTCTGAACTGCTGAGTATTTCCAGCATTTTCTGTTTTTGTTTTAGGCTTTTTCCTCATCTGGTCATCCTTTGTTTTGGTCTTGTACAGGCTGTTCATGGTGTTTAATGCATTAATTAAACACCTATTGTTTTCCTCGCCTGAATCATTGTCAGCCTCAGCTTCTGGCCAGTATAATAGCACCTGTATGAAGTACAGGAAAGGGGACTGTCCTGGATCACTCATTTCACACAGGAGATCACTAAGCTCACAAAGCTTCTTTTTAAAAATCGTGGCTTCCAGGGAGCTGTGGGAGTTGATCGCTAGGGCAAACTGCGAGAAAATGTAGTTTTTTAGATCATTTTCATCAGAAAATCCTTGTTCATTAGTGCACAATTGTATTATTTTTTCTAAACTTGTAGGAGCTAATTGAAACATTTTAGTGAATCTTCCACCACCTAAGTGATTAATTTTGTGACATTTTAATACAGGCATCAGATGTTCCATATTCTCTTGTCTCAGCATCTGGTTACCGGAATCATTGAAGAAACAGAAGAAATATGAAAATTGTTTGTCACTTTTGGTTAATTCCTCAAAAGGTTTCTCCTCAGTGTGTTTGTCAGGCTGGAAGTAGGCCATGTGTTCGTAAATTGATTCCATTGCTTTGCAAGTGTTGTTGTGCAGTCCCTTTAGTTTTATATGAAAGCTTTTCCAGGCAGTGTCTATTTGTTCTGGGATCCAATCTATCAGTAAATACTTTACCAGGTTTATGTGACAGCCATCCTTATATTTAAATATGTCAAGTTGAGACATTAACTGCACAACATAACATGCAACCTCCACTTCACCAAAATAGCCAGCATTATTCCAGTCAGACTCAGACTTGGATTCTTCTTGGGAACCCTGGAAAGCTTCAATTGCCTTTAATGCCAGCTCAATTAATTTTCCCAGTCTCTGTGGTGAAGATTGTTGTTCATTTTGCATTGTCTGATTGTCTGAGCAAAACCACTTCTTATACATTTGACCTTCTGTGTGCAAAATGTAAGAATTGAATGGTTCCAATGATCGAGCTTTTTTTACCCAAGCCTCAGCTTTTTCAAACTCTCCCCCATTGTATAAGAATCGAGCAAATTGCTGAGTCACAAAAGCATCCTTATCAAAACATTTACAGGCTTTTTCCAGAACATCTACAGCTTTAGTTCTCGTCTCATGTTTAGATATTTGTGTAATAAGGGAAGAAAAAGGATGTTTGACTTTATCTGTGTTGTCCTTCCTTTGAACAAACAGTTGCCGAATGAATTTCACTACTTGAGTAGTGGAACGGTGTTTGAAAAATAAATTTTCCTCCAGAAGGTGGGTAACAGCCTGACTTTGAAGGAACTTATGACTTAGTATTTCTTCTGCAACTTTACGATGTATTACTCGGATGCATAGGAATTCTGCTGTAGGTTCATACAATTGAGAGAGCAGGCAGCCTGCAGCTTCTCTTAAGGTGCTTTCAAAAGTAAGGGGCTGTGAGGATCCACTGTGAACACAGCGATTTAAGAATGCCTCACACTGAGATCCTGTAATGTATGAACCTTCTACATAATGATTTAGCAATGCAATGCATACAATTAGATCAAGAACACCAGGTGTCTGATTAATACTTTCCAGCAGTTCGTTCACGGATTTTGTAAGATAGTCCTGATTATATTCTTTGGTCATTAGAACGAATGTAAGGATAGAATTTTCTTTGTACTGGGCTTTAAGGTCATCCAGTTTCCTACTGAACAACATTTTTTCATTCTCTGATAAGTTGTAGTTAACATGTACAATGTCAGATGCACTGGCAAATGTTTTTGATACTGTAGACCTCTTGCAGTACAGTAGAATGAAGTTTGGTTTTGAAGGGCAATCAGCTACTGCTCGTCCCAGATGGATTTTCAATTCCTCAATGTATTCCTCATTACAATCTTCAACAAGCAGGAGCACTGGTAAACTTTTGCCATTCTCTTCATTCTCCTGTAATTTAACTGCCTGTTCACAGATAGATCTTACAGGGTATGATGTGTTGACTGTTGCACATCTAAGTCTTTTCCTGAAGTTCCACAGGATGTGACGAGCCACAGTACTTCCTCCACTGCCAGGCTGGTGACTTATAGTCACAGTGATCACTGGTTCCTCTGAATCTGCTCTTTCTAGCACTAGATTCAGATGGTTATTCACTGTTTTGTATGCATCTCTTTTTATAATTTCTCCACAATGTCTATTTTCAGCGAACCAGAAATTCATCCAGCTGACTTTGCCACCTTTGTAAAAATGCATTTCCTTGTCTCTGATTTCTTCCTGCCACTCTTCATCCTTTGCATCAACATCTATACAGCTGTACTCATCTGATCTCAGTACTGCAATAAAAGGTAGCAGATTTTCATATTTCGTGTCATCATATAGCAACTGCTTGACACTTAGCCCTGAAGATTGTATGGTCTGAATCATGTTATCTAAATGGCTAAGCTTTGTTCCTACAATACTAAGGTTGTTTAGAGTCTCTCTGTTACATGAATTCTGCAAAAGACTTGCCCAGATATTGTAATTTTCTCTGCCTTCCATAATGCATTTTATGTTATTTTGGCCATTCATTCCAGCATAAAACTCATGAAATGCCTGTGCTACTACCTGATTTGCTGGTGACAGCATAAGAAAAAGTACTTCAAACGTCCCTGGGGGAAGGATTGCATTGCAGATTTGTGATATCATTTTTACCAGATGTTCCCTTCTGGTTTTCATCCAGGTTTTTGCATCATAAGGTTCTTGCTCACCACTGTGGTTTTGTCCATTACAAAATATCCAGCTAGTTCGTTGAAAGGAATCCTTCAGTACATCATCAGCCAATGAACCACTTTCAGTGATGCATTCTTCTAAGAAATAAGGACTGGCTTTGGAATACAAACTGTATAAACCTTGCATCTTAGAATTGGGGTCAAAATCTAAAACACAGAAAAACCTCATTCCTAACAAAAAGCTGAGATTCTCTAAATCTTCCTTTTTGCAACTGTTGGTGACTAGAATATACTTCACTTCACTGTTCATATGTTTCTTTATACTTGTGAACAGCTCAGATAGTTTCCGATACACATCATCTCTGGAAAGCTCTTCATTGCGCTCTGCCTTTTCTCTTTCAAAATCTCTGTCACGTACATATTCCGGCATTTTTTGAATTGCTATTGAACAAACTTGAATTGAAGAAGTAGCTCCTTCTCTTTTGTAGATTGAGGGGCGAAGATATCCTACAGTCCCACTTGCAGAGTTGTTGTAGTAAGGACGTTTCACTATATAGAAAGTCTCTTTCACCACTGATAATGATGGAACAATGTCAACTTCAATAACAAACCGTTGCTGTCCAGTACCATCACCAACCACTTCAACAAATCTTGGTGGACGAATCGAATGTTCAGCGTCGGCATGATACTTTGCTGAAAAGCACTGTTTGATATACTTGTCTCGTGCCTTAACAAAAAGCTCTTTATTCGGGACAGGAACACCCACTATCTCACCATGTACATACTCTCCACCATCCTCAATTCCAAAATGAATCGTCCCATTGGTTCTACAGTTCATACAGGCAGCAGCAAACCTAATAACCTCCTTTGCAAATTTTATTTCCTGCTCAAATGCATCTCTCTGGGCAGCATTTTGAAAAGATTTAAACTCATGACATGGAATAATTAAATTTTTGCTACCCGTTTCTGGTGGAAGTACATTGCCTTTTACATACTTAAAATCTGCATCTTCTTTGTCGAAAGGATGGGGATTACACTGAATGTAACCAGTCGGCTTCTCCTCCTGGACGGTGGAAGCTGTTTCTGCCCCATTCAAATAAGCTTCTTTTTCTGGGCCTTTCTCTGAAAAATAAAATATTTATGTCTTAAAAAATCAAATAAACAAATTGCTCAACCAAAGTAAGTTTGCACTGTTAATGTAACAATTGCAAAAGAAAAGCCAAGCTTACCTGCTAATCCTCGTGCTGAATCTGAGATTTCAGTTTATACAATATGTGAAATATTACAACAACAACTTTTATCATTATAGCACCTTTAACATAATAAAATCTGCCAAGGCTCTTCACAGAAGCATTATAAAGCAAAATATGACATGAGCAACATAGGGAGATACTAGGTCAGATGACCAAAGAGGTCAAAGAGGTGGGTTTTAAGGAGCGTCTTAAAGAAGGAAAGTGAGGTGCAGAGGTGGAGAGGTTCAGGGAGGGAATTCCAAAGTTTAGGCAACTGAAGGCACGGACACCAAAGGTGGAGCAATTAAAATCGGGGATTCTCAAAAAGTCAGAATTAGATGAGTGCAGATATCTCGGAGTGTTGCAGTTCTGGAGGACATTACAGAGATAGGGAAGGGCGAGGCCATGGAGAGATTTGAAAACATGGATGAGAATTTTAAAATCAAGACAATGCTTGATTGGGAGCCAGTGCAATTCAGCGAGCACAATGGGTGATGGGTGAACGGGACTTGGTGTGAGTTAAGACACAGGCAGCAGAGTTTTGGATGATCTGAAGTTTACAGAATGTGGGAGAGCAGCCAGGAGTATGTTGGAATAGTCAAGTCTAGAGGTACTGAAAGCAGAGAGAGGAATGGAGTCAGTAGCTAAGGAATGGAGTTCGGAACGGGGACTGAAAACAATAGCTTCAGTCTTCCCAATATTTAATTGGAGCATATTTCTGCTCATCCTGTACCAGATGTTGGATAAACAGTCTGATAATTTAGCAACACCAGAAGCATTAAGAGAGGTGATTCTGAGGTAGAGCTGGGTGTCATCAGCCTACATGTGAAAATTAATGTTGTGCTTTTGGATGATGTCACCGAGCATGTAGATGAGAAATAGAAGAATGCCAAGGATGGATCCTTAGGAGACACCATAGGTAACTGTGTGGGAATAGGAAGAAAAGCCATTGCAATTGATTCTCTGGCTATGAATAGATAGGTAAGAATGGAACCAGCTGAGAGCGGTCCCAACTAGCTGTCGACAGTGGAGAGGCATTTGAGGAGGATGGTGTGGTCAGCCATGTCAAAGAGCACAGTCAGGAAGAACGAGGAGAGGTAATTCACATAGAATGTCATTTGTGATTTTGTTAAGAGCTGTTTCAGTGTTGTGGTAGGGGTGGAAACCTGATTGGATGGAGGTTGTGGCTTCCGCCCCCATGAGGCAGGATGTCCCGCCTCCAAGAGCAGCTGGCGAATCAGACGGCATGCAGCCCTTCAGTCTCAGCAGCACCACCAGGAGCAGTGGTCACTGCTGGGACTGCAACTGGCTGCAGACCCAGCCAGTTATGGATGCCCAGTGTTCAGATTAAAAAATGGGCTGGCTCAGGTCCCAGTGATGGGGGGTGGGGTGGGTGGGGCAATGATCAGGAGACTGGGGGAGGGGGAGGTGGGGAACAGCCCTTTATGCTGGGAGGGCCTTCCATAAGACACAGGGTGCATGAACAGAAGGAACCCCCCCACCAGGCTCACAGTCTGGCCACCAGAATATACACATCATAGGGCTGAATGTCACAGACCTCCCCCTCACCGACATTGTGAGTCATGCTGGGGGTGGGCCAGTAAATGCCTCCAGGAGAGGGCTGCCTCGCACCCCGATGCCGGGAAGGCCCGGCCCGGTATTGCCGGAAGAGGCGAGGCCTTGTGGCGGCCATCCTGCTACACGTCAATCGGACTGCCATATAAATATTTAAATTAATTAAAATTAATGAGAACTACATTCCCGCCGTCTGTCCCAGTGCAATCCTTGTACCGCTGGTCAGCACTCCTGCACCTTTGGATCCCTGTCCAGGGAACCGAGGTGGAATACTGGTGAGGAGGGGGAGGGGGTTAGTTTCTCAGTGCATTGGGGGTGGGGGAACAGGGGTCAAAGTAATATCATTGATATAGGGGATGGTGGGAAGGGTTATAGTTTATGTACTTTGCTGGGGGTGCGGGGGGAGGTCAGGTGGACAAGTTAAGTGTTTTGGGGGGAGAGGGCAAGCAATTAATTTAATTGTTATGGGGGGGTGGGAAAGGGGCAGAATAAATGTATTACATTTTTTGAATTAAATGTTTCTTTAAATATTTAAATTGAACGGTTCGGCTCGAAGCCTTTTAAAGAAGATGTCAGTGCCTGCGCACAGGCAGCTGATACCATTGCTGGGGACGGCTAGCCCACCCCCTCCATGTCATTTGTGGGGAGGGTGCGGTCTGCCCCAGCTATTTAAAATGAGCCGCCGCGCTTAGGATCGCGGTGGCTCCACGAAATCGGTTTTCGCCCGCCGCTGATTTTGGCAGCAGGAGTATAAATTTCAGGTCATGGTGTGAGCTCCCCGCCACTGGTAAAATACCAGCGGTGGCAGGGACCCTTAAGTGGCCATTAATTAGCCAAGGGCAGGCGGGCCACCCGACACCTACCCCGTTGTTGGTAAAACATCAAAAGCAGCAGGTAGGCAACAGGCACAGCACCCCCCACTATCCCACTCAATTTTCTACACCCCACCGGCCAGCCCGCTCTGGGGATGGGTGTAAAATAATGCGGGGTAAATATTTAATACTATGCAAATTGGAATGGCTGTTGTACATATTGCCTCCTTATGGGCCAGTTAGTGAAATTTTTCCTGCACCCTTGAGTTTGAATTATTTTTGTGCCATAACTAGCCAAAAGTGCAAGCGTATAATGGCGAGACAAGGCCACTGCGACATCCAGGATCTTTGTGAACTGTGGGATCAAGAATACACTTCCTGAACAAATAAGATTAAAGGACTGATAAGGAAACAGGAACAGCAGAGAAGGAGGATGAATTAGAATCAAATCAGCTATAGAAAGAGCAATAAAGAGAGGGAAAGAAAATTAAGACAGGAAGAGAAAAAAGAGAAAGGCATAGTTAGAAGAAAATTTAAATTTAAATTTTTTGAACCTCCTACTACAATTTACTATCGAACACTTTAAATTGTTCCCTTTCTGAATCAGAATTGCATTAACAATCGTCACATTACTAAAAGGGAATTTACAAAACTTATTCTTCTGTTGTATGTTCAATGGGCAATGAATGTGCAAGTCAACCAATTTCTTAAAAATAATGGGCGAGGTGCTGTTTGTATGAAGCAAACAGTCGAGCAATATAAACCGACCAACAAGTTCTAAAGATTTGTTCACAGCATATTTCTTAATCCCCTGGATCTGATGGCCAATTTGCATGTTAACAATGTCATTATTACAGCATTATTTTTCCAGCAAGACCTAGTTATTTATTTCCAGTTTCCTCCCTTCCACAGGCTCTAACTTTTGATGGAATTTAGTTGTATAGGTGTAGGCAGACTCCAGTACATTATCCAGCGATCTTTATGTGTGACCCAAGATGGGCATCACAAGTCCTGTCCTTACTCAAAGTCCTCAGAAGTGTACTTTTCATCAAGGGCACTGGATGGTAGGCTGGAGCAGAAACATTGGCCCCCAACTGCAATCCTGGTTGAGATCAGTTATCCGATCACAAACTGAGAATCACAGCTGGGATCTTCTGGTTCTTATGCCTTAACATATCCTGAACAAGATTTATCCCCAACACTAACCACTGTACAGTTTATAGATGGTACAGTGATGTAGAGGGAGGGAGAAAGTGAGGAAGGAAGGGAGGGAGGGAGGGAGGAAGGGAGGGAGGAAGGGAGGGAGGAAGGAAGGAAGGAAGGGAAGCAGGAAGGGAGGGAGGGAGGAAGGGAAGGAGGAAGGGAGGGAGGAAGGGAAGGAAGAAGGGAGGGTGGAAAGAAGGAAGGGAGGAAGTAAGGGAAGCCGGAAGGAAAGAAGGAAGGAAGATAAAAAGAAGGGAGGGAGGGAACAAGGGAGGGAGGGAGGAAGGAAAGGAAGATAGAAAGAAGGGAGGGACAGAGGGAGGGAGGAAGGAAAGGAAGATAGAAAGAAAGATAGAAAGAAGGGAGGGACGGAGGAAGGGAGAAAGACTGGAGGGATGGACTTGCATTAAAAAAGCACCTTTCACAACCACAAAGTGCCCCAACGTGCTTTACAGCCAATGAGTACTCTTGAAGTGTAGTCACTGTTGTAATGTAGGAAACATGGCAGCCAATTTGCACACAGCAAGCTCCCACAAACAGCAATATGATAATGAGTAGGACTTGAACCCACAATCTTCTGACTTGAGTGAGAGAACTACTAACAGAGCAATGACTGACACTGAACTAATAATACATACATCTTTTACATTTCTTATATCTGCCAGTTCTGAAGAAGGGTCACTGACCTGAAACGTTAACTCTGCTTCTCTCTCCACAGATGCTGCCAGACCTGCTGAGTATTTCCAGCACTTTCTGTTTTTATTTCAGATTTCCAGCATCAGCAGTATTTTGCTTTTATTATAGTAATACATAGGCCTAGATTTAGAAGCCAGTTCAAAATCTCTCAATGGTTGTTTGAAAATTTGAACTCAATTTAAAAAATACAAAAATATAAAACTAATATTAGTGAAAGTGACCAAGAGTTATCAGACTGTCATAAAAACTTAATTGGTTCATTAATGACCTGTAGGGTAGGAAACCTATTATCCAGTCTCACCTTTTTATGACTCCAGTCACACTGATGTAGTTGACTCCTAACTACCCCCTACCCTCTGATGTGGCCTAACAAACTACTCAGGTGAGGACAACCAGGGGTCAGTGACTGTTGTGAAAACACTTTAAGCGACTGTTACCCACCTCCTTCTGGAATATGCCTTTGCAGACTAGGTGTGGAAAGAGATGCAGTGTTTTTTTGTCGAGCTTCATCCTGAACAGCTCCCAGGGACTCACACTGAGATAAATATCAACTGTTGCTGAAGGACCATCAACTTGGTGGAGGGCTCACTTTGGTCTGCCTGAAACCTGCTAATCTTCATAGAGCAAAGAATTGTCCACGACTGAGTGTTGCAGACTGGTACATTCCAAGATCTAGGACTACGTGCTGAGGGATGCACTAAAGCTTGAGGCAGCAGCTGCAAAGGCTCAATGGGGAAAGGCAATTGTGTAAGGTCCTCCCACCATAGTGAACCGAGGGGCTGGAACCTGTTTAAAAACCCCTTGGGCTATATACACCAAAATGTTTTTTGCTATACAGTACTCATGTACATTACATATAAAATGGAATGGAAAGAATTGTGAGGCAACTCATGTTTCTGTATTGAAGACATTTGATCTCTATTGTACTTTCCGAAATGTGAAATTTGAACTGTTTTGTAATATATTCTTACAAATTTTATGATTAAAGTATATTTTTGGAAAAAAAAAAGCACATTAACTACTTGAGTGTAGTATGCATCATCACAGGAAATGATGTCAACCAATAACTGATAGAGCAGTTGGAGTAGTGTTGGTCTACCATCAGCATGTGTATGACAGAGAAGGCATTGTGATTTACAAGATCCTCATTGATCAATGCCCACACCCCCCCCACCCCTCCCTCCCTCTGCAGCAGCAAGTTGTGCAATGTATAGCAGACCACAATGAGACGTGAGACCCTGTCTGGGGCACATTGAAGGGTTCCACCCGATCGATCAAGGCACCTGAATCACAGCTCCAGAAGCCTAATGGCTGCTTGATGGCTGCTCGGATTGCCCTGTGGCTGGTGTTGTTTCAACCTCTGCATCTGTATGTGAGTTCCTCACGGGCATGAGTAACCATGTCATCAGTGGGTGGCCCTTGTTTCCTAGCATCCCTCCCTGAAGGCGTGCAGGGGGCCGGAACAACTGTGGCACCTGGGACTCCCGAAGTATGTAGGCATCGTTGCTGTTTTCTGGGAACCGTGCACACACCTGAAGGATCATTTGTGGTGATCACAGAGCAACTGAACATTGAGTAAGTGGAAGCCCTTTCTGTTGATGAAGGCCATTGGCTGGTCTGTGGAAATCATGATGGCCACATGCATATTGTTGATCACACCCTGTACCTGGGGGAATCCAGTGATGACCCTGAACCCAATGGCTCTCTCAGCTTGACTGTCCAGATCAGTGCAGAAATATTCACCAGCTTTCTTGAACAGGGCATCAGTATACTACCAGCATTGATGCATCGATGTGCCACAGATTGCAAAATCCCACAGATACCTCCAGTGGATCCCTGGAAAGATCCGGAGATATAGAAGTTCAGCGCCATGGTGACCTTCAGCACCACTGACATTGAGTGTCCACAACCTCTCATGGGGCTCATCTCATCCTCCATCATGGCACACAGATCAGTGACGGGCTCCCTGAAAGGACACAGTCTTTGGAGACACTGCCACTTGGACATTTCCTGGTAGTTGAGCCTCGGACAGTAGACCTTCTCTGGAGGTTAGCCTCTTCAATGCTCGTGTGCCCCTCTGCACCCTTCTACTGTGGCCCACCATGAGGCAGGCTCTCCTGTTGATCCTGAGGTTGCTGATCTCCTGCTTCTTCTCTGCTGCTGCTCCTCCTCACTGAAGACCCTGAAGCCTGGGTGAATGAGACCCGGGGCAGGTGGCCTCTCTCAGTATCCAAGACCTCTGATCCAAAGGCTCCCCCCCACTACTCTTACCCCACTGGCCCATTTCCTGGTGCTCAAGTGCCAGTGCCCAGGTGGGACCTTGGCAGAACACTCCCGCAGTTCTGGCATCTTTCCTCCCCCTCCTGCCTTTGATTGCCAATGCCTGTGCTGCTCCACTCTGCCTGGCACGCCACAATGGCTGTCACAATGGCTGCCAGATGAAGCCAGCACTGAGCTCCCGCTTGTTTTTCACCCCCTTTTACTGGGCGAGTCTCCGAAGCCCCGCGTTTCCCATCCGGCATTTCCAACTTCTAAAACCCCCGTAAAATTGCTCTCAATGGGCCAATTACTTGTCTTAATTACCTTCCCACCACGTCAATGCGTGATGTCCTCTCACCACGTCGGCCGCGGGCGAGAAAATATGAAACAACATGAAGACGAAGACTTCTGGTCCAATATCTTCCCTCCTGTTATTCCACACCCCTCCGCCTCGGAGCCCGTTCTCCAAGGGCCCGGAAAATTCCGGTCAATATGACCTCTATCCAATATATTGCTCTTTCCTTGAAAGTATTATGATTTGCTCAGATATTCTAATGTCAGAGCTAATCTGCTAAATGTTTACAGTTGGAAAAATCTACCCTTTAATGAGTTCTCAAAGCATAAACATTTACTAGCAATTTATGTTTTCTGTGTAATCCATTTTACTAAAATTATATGCCCCTGCTTCAAACTATTGTATGTGAGAATAGCCTCTACATACATATGAACATACGAATTAGGAGTGGGAGTAGGCCATTCGGCCCCTCGAGCCTGCTCCACCATTCAATAAGATCAGGGCTGATCTGTTTCTGTCTCGAATTCCACACGCCCATCTACCCCCGATAACCTTTGATTCCCTTGCCTAACAAGCATCTATTTACCTCTACCATAAAAATATTCAATGACCCCGTCTCCGCCACTTTCTGAGGCAGAGGGTTCCAAAGTCGCACAACCCTTGGAGCGAAAAAATGTCTCCTCATCTCTGTCCTAAATGGGCGACCCCTAATTTTAAAACCGTGTCCCCTAGTTCTGGACTCACCCACAAAAGGAAACATCCTTTTCACATCCACCTTGTCAAGACTGTTCAGGATCTTATAAACTTCAATCAAGTCTCCCCTCATTCTTCTAAACTCCAGTGAAAACAAGCCCAGTCTGTCCAACCTTTCCTCATAAAACAACCCACACATTCCAGGTATCAATCTAGTAAACCTCCTCTGAACCGCCTCCAACACATTTACGTCCTTCCTTAAATAAGGAGACCAAAAACTGCACACAGTATTCAAGATGTGGTCTCACCAATGCCCTGTATAACTGAAGCATAACATCCTTACTTTTATTTTCAATTCCTCTCATAATAAAGTATAGCATTCTATTAGCCTTCTTTACTACTTGCTGTACCTGCATACTAACATTTTGTGACTCAAGCAATAGAACACCTAGATCCCTCTGCACCTCAGAATTCTGCAGTTATTCCCACATTATACTCCATCTGCCAGATTTTTGCCCACTCACTCAACCTATCTATATCAGTCTGCAACCTCCTTGTGTCCTCTTTACAACATACTTTCTACCTATCTTTGTCTTATCTGCAAATGTAGCTACCATGCCATCACTCCCCTCATCTAACTCATTGATATAAATTGTAAAAAGTTGAGGACCCAGCACAGACCCCTGCGGGACTCCACTCGTCACATCCTGCCAATCAGAAAAGGACCCATTTATGCATACTCTGTGTTCTGCCAGTCAATCTTCTATCCATGCTAATATGTTACCCCCTACACCATGATCCCCTACTTTGCACAATAACCTTTTATGTGGCATCTTGTCAAATGCCTTCTGGAAATCCAAGTACAGTATGTCAACAAGCTCCCCTTTATCTACAGCACATGTTATTCCTTCAAAGAACTCTAATAAAGTGAAACAGGATTTCCCTTTCACGAAACCACGCTGACTATTCCCGATTACCTTGAGTTTTTCTAACTGCCCAGCCACAGCCTCCTTAATGGTCGATTCTAACACTTACCCCACGACAGACGTCAAGCTAACTGGCCTATAGATACCTTTTTTCTGACTCCCCCCTTCTTGAATAAAGGGGTTACAGGGGTTATATTTGCTACTTTCCAGTCTGATGGAACCTTTCCCGAATGTAGCAAATTTTGAAAAATTCACATCAATGCATCTACTACCTCATTAGCCACCTCTTTTAAGACCCTAGGATAAAGCCCATCAGGACCCAGGGACTTGTCAGCCCACAGCTCCATCAGTTTGCTCAGGACCACTTCCCTGTTGATTGTAATTTCACCAAGTTCCTCTCTTCCTTCCACCTCCTGATTTACAGCTATTACTGGAATGTTTCTGTATTCTCTATAGTGAAGACAAAAGCAAAATATTTGTTTATTTCATCTGCCATTTCCTTATTATCTATTAGCTCCCTATTCTCACTCTCTAGAGGACCAACACTCACTGTACCTACTCTTTTCCTTTTCAAATACCGGTAGAAACTCTTGTTATCTGTTTTTACCTTTCTAGCTAGCTTCCTCTCATACTCTAATTTCCTTCTCCTGATTAACCTTTTAGTCATTTTCTGCCATTCTTTATATCCTGACCAATCATCTGACCTGCCATTCATCTTTGTGCAATTATATGCTTTTTCCTTAAGTTTGATGCTTTCCTTAACCTCTTCAGTTAATCACGGATGGCGGGTCTTCTCTTAGAATTTTTCTTTATAGTAGGAATGTATATATTCTGACTATTCTGAAATATCCCCTTAAATGTCTGCCACTGCTTCTCTATTGATCTATCTCCTAGATTAGTAACCCAGTTCACTTCAGCTAGCTCAGCTTTCATGCCCACATAGTTGCCCTTATTGAAGTTTAAAATACTAGTCCTAGACCCACTCTTCTCTCTTTCAAAGTGGATATAAATTTCAATCATATTGTGGTTGCTGCTACCTCGAGATGCCTTTTCTCTGAGGTCATTAATAAATCCTGTCACATTACACAATATCAAGTCTAATATAACCTGCTCTCTGGTTGGTTCCAGAACGTGCTGCTCTAAGAAACGACCTCGAAAGCATTCGATGAAATCCTCATCCAGGCTACTATTGCAAATCTGATTTTCCCAGTTTATATGTAGATTAAAATCACCCATGAATATTGCTGTCCCTTTATCACAAGCACCCAATATTTCTTCTTTTCCTACATTGGGATTTATGTTAGGGGCCTGTGGACCACTCCCACTCGTGACTTCTTTCCTCTACTGTTCCTCATCTCCACCCAAACCGATTCTACATCTTGATCTCCTGAACCAAGGTCATCTCTAACTATTTCACCAATGCCATCCTTGATTAACAGTGCTAGCGCTCCACCTTTATCGAGCTTCCTATTCTTCTTGAATGTCATATATCCCTCAATATTCAAAACCCAATCCTGGTCATCCTGCAGCCACATCTCCGTAATGACTATCAGATCATATTTATTTACTTCAATGTGCGCTATCAGTTCGTCTACTTTGTTATGAATGCTACGTGCATTCAGATACACAGCCTTTAGTTTTATCTTTGTAACATCTAGTCTTGACTGCTGGTGTGTTCTTAGGTTTTTTTCTCTCTGTCCCTTCCTGAACTTTTCTGGCCTTTATTTCCCATATTACTATTCTGCTCTCCTGCCTTGACTTTACCACTTTATTTGCAACATCTATTCAAGCTTTATCCCTCTTTCCCCTTGTTTAGTTTAAAGCCCTCTCTACTTCTTTAGTTATACAGTTTGCTAGAATACTGGTCCCAGAACAGTTTAGGGTCAGACCATCCCAATCAAGCATCCCCACTTTCCCCAGTACTGGTGCCAGTGCCCCATGAACTGAAACCCACTTCTCCCACACCAGTCTTGGAGCCACGTATTCATTACACTAATCTTACATGCCCTCTTCCAATTGGCACATGGCTCAGGTAATAATCCAGAGATGGACCATAACAACTGGATCCTCCCCACTCCCACTCCAGCCCTGAGCAGATGTCCTGAACCCTGGCACCGAGTAGGCAACACAGCCTTCTGGACTCCCGCTCTCGACTGCACAGAACAGTGTCAATCCCCCTCACAATATTATACCCTGCTACCACTACATTCCTATTTGCTCCCTCTACCTGTACCACAGTGCTATGGCCAGTCTGCTCATCCACCTTGCAGACCTCGCTTTCATCCCGACAGGTTGAGAGCACCTCAAACCTCTTTGACAATTGTAAAGACTGAGGCTCCTCCACTACCTGCCTCACTCACGGTCACATCCTCCTGTCCCCCACTGCGGACCAAAACAGATGACCCTGTTCTAAAAGGTGTGACCATCTTCCGTAACAAAGTGTCCAGATATTTCCCCCTCTGCTTCCCTTAAGTTGCACAGTGTTTGCAGTTCAGCTTCCAGATCAATAATCCTGATCCGGAATTCCTCTACCTGCTCATACTTTCTGCAGATGTGTTTTTAGAGGCCTGCTTTAGGTTCGGAAAAAGAACCTGACCCGAACCCGACCGAACCACAGCGGACCCGAGCCCAACCCGGCCCGAGTCCCTCCGATTTTTCCCCGAGCCCGACCTGGCCTGAACACGCCACTAGTTAGCCCGTCCCGAGCCCAACCTGACCATCCCTTTACTTACGTTCCTGACATTGAACCTGCAAGAAGCTGCAGCACATGCGCGAGATGTCATAGTGACGTCACTAGTTCACTGCGCAGGCTCAGTTTCGTCCAGGACTCCCAGCTCAGGTAAGTTTTTTTTATTTTTAATTCTTACCAGCAGAGCATTTACCGTGTGTGTCTGGCCCAAACCGAACCAACTCGATCTGGACTCGGCCCGACCCGACCCGAGCCCGAAAGCCGGTCCCGGAAGATGGACCCTACCCGACCCGAACCTGACACACGTCGTCGGGTCCCGTCGGGTTCGGGTAGGGTAGCAGGTCTTTAATGTGTTTGCCCTGGATTGCCTCAGCATCCAAAAGCTCCCACAAACCACAGCTGCAACATAACACCTGTCCTGCCATACTTATGCTATTAGTTAATTCGCTTTAATTACTTACTTAATTAACTTAGAATATTTGCTATGTACAGTAGAATTTTCTGTGCTTATTAAATGCTAGTACCACCTTCAACAAAAGTTATACTTTTCTTAATTACACAAATATATAAACCTTCTGGTAATAAACCTTACCAATGTTAATAAAGCTTTGCTAATACTGATAAACCTTACAACTATTAGTAAACCTCACAAATACTGATAAACCCTAATAATACTTAATACAGCTTATGTATTAAGTTGTCCTAATTTGAACGAATACACCTTCAGTTGTTGTTTAACTATTCAAAAATTGCCTTTACATTACTGAAGCTAAGAATTTGAACAACTGATACACAAATGTCATACTTACCCATTCCTGTTTCTCAGATTGCTTTTCAGCAATAAATCCTGACTTGAAAAACCAAACAGAAAAATATTAGTGTGGAGCTCCCCAATAGTCACAATTCATTACCAAATACATCATAAACTGCCATATAGAAAGAAAAGAACAAAAGAACTTGCCTTTGTGCTGTGCCTTTCATGCGCTCCGGACCTCCCAAAGTGATTTATAGCCAAGGAAATATCTTTGAAATGTAGTCAGTGTTGTACAGTAAGGAACATGGTGGCCAATTTGCACACACCAAGATCTCACTAACAGCAATGAAACAAATGAGCAGATCGACAGTTGGTTCAGAGATATCTGTTGACCAGAACACTGGGAGAACTCGTCTGCTCTTCTTTTAATAATCCCACCTGGGCGGTCGAAGAGCTCAGTTTAACAACATTCCTTCAACACAGCACTGAAGTGCCAGCCCACATTCTGTGAGCATGTCTCTGTGGGGAAATTGAAACTACACACTTGATGGAAGTGAAACCACTGAGCCATTCAGCCTAATTCCAATATATCAATGAGCTGCCCTGATATTACCTGGGTAACGTTTTAAAGAGGTGTTCTCATTGTATAGAATCATAGAACGACAGCTCACAGTGAGGCCATTCGGCCTGTTGTATCTTTACCATCTCTCTGAAAGTTCTACCCAATTTGTCCCACTCCCCGGCTCATTCCCCATAGCCCAGCAAATCTTCCCTTTTCAAATATTTATTCAATTCTCTTTAGAAAGTTATTGATGAATCTACTTCCAGGCAGCACATTCCAGGTTATCACAACTCGTTGATAAGATTATTTTCCTCATGTTACCTCTGGTTCTATTGTCAATTACCTCTCTGCTCTCCAAGACTTCTGTTATTTTTATTTATTTATTTAGAGATACAGCACTGAAACAGGTCCTTCGGCCCACCGAGTCTGTGCTGACCATCAACCACCCATTTATACCAATCCTACATTAATCCCATATATTTTACACATCCCCACCTTCCCTCAATTCTCCTACCACCTACCTATACTAGGGGCAATTTATAATGGCCAATTTACCTATCAACCTGCAAGTCTTTGGCTGTGGGAGGAAACCGGAGCACCCGGAGGAAACCCACGCAGACACAGGGAGAACTTGCAAACTCCGCACAGGCAGTACCCAGAATCGAACCCAGGTCGCGGGAGCTGTGAGGCTGTGGTGCTAACCACTGTGCCACTGTGCTGCATTTCTGCCACTGGAAACAGATTCTATCAAAATCCTTCAAGGTTTTGAACACCTCTATTAAATCTCCCTTTAGTCTCCACTGGTCTAAGAAGAACAACCCCAACTTCTCTAGTTTCTCCACATAACTGAACTTTTTCATCCCTGGAACCATTCCAGTAAATCTGTTCTGCACCCTCAGGCCGTGACATCCTTTCAACGTGTGGTGCTCGGAATTGGCTGCAAAACTCTGGGTGGGGCCTTTTACAGGTTCTGGCTATGCTGCAGGAAATGCTGTCTATCTGGAGTGATTAGAGCAATAATTTTCAAGCAAAACACAATGTATTCCATTGCTTAATAAGCACTATTTCATTTCATACACTCCCAACTGTTATTTAATGGGAAAAGAGCTTCTCAGCAGCACAGTTTACCTCTTTCTAACAGGTTCTGACTTGTCTTAAATCTTAGCTGCCTGAATATCTGTGGTTTCATTTGGAGTCAACGCCCAGTTACATCACAAAGTTGCATAACCTATTAGAGTCTTAGTGGAACAATTAGCATTTATAGATGGGATATTGTGGCTCCCCACCACTTTCTCAAGGGTAATTAGGGATGGGTAATAAGTGCTGGCCTGGCCAGTGACACCCACATCCCATGAATGATTGTAAAAAAAAAGTAAAATTGAAACCTATGGAGTAAAGTCTGCAGGGATATGAAACTGTAGTGGTGAATGCTTGTTTTTCAGCCTGGGGGGAAGAATATAGTGTAGAGTTTTCAACAGTCAATGCATTTCTGAAAGTTTCATCCTTTAACCTCCTGCCTCCAACTGCCCTCTCAATCCCATTACTGATATTTTTATAATTAATAGACAAAAGTGTGTCAGATAATATGAACAGAGAAAACAATTTTTTAATGCTCTTACAATTTTTGGTTCTGGCTGGAAGGCCATCAACTGGAAATGTTGGGGGAAGTTTTAACCTGTCAGGTTGGGCAGGTGTCAGTTGGGTCAGTGGGGTAAAAGGTCAAAATGTCAGGAAGCCCCTGTGGCAGGTCAGCTGTTAGCATATTCTAAAGGCAGATGAGTGCACCTTTAATCCTGGATTCTGTACTTAACTGTCATTGCACAGGTTTCCCTGGCTTCCTGGAACTGGCCAAGTTGAATACGGCAAGTGGAGAACGGGGATTATCGAGGCTGAGCAATTGACAGCCTGGAAAACCATTAAATGCGGAGATATGACAGCTGCTTCTTTGCCTAAATACAAGACTTTTATTCACAGGTCTTGCTTTGAGAATCTGCTTTCACTGCTTTAGACGTGATTTCCAAAACTTTGGAGGGCACTTTGTTACCTTTGAGTTTCTGCCTTTGAACTACACTTCTCAACTTCAGCCTTCTCAGCAGCGTGCAAGCATTTATCTACCTTGGGCCTCTGATGAGGTACAGGAGGAGCTGCAGCAGCTTTCTCCTCCACCACCTGGCACTCCACAGGAGAGAGGGGATTAGCAAAGAGTTCAAGCTCAAAAGAGGCAACACCCCAAAATACAGGGTTTACAACTTTCAGGACATGACTGAGCACCAATGTCTCAGACGGCTCAGTAGCTACAAGAGCAGGTCAGAGGCTGGGAATTCTGCCGCAAGTAATTCATCGCCTCACTCCCCAAAGCCTGTCCACCATCTACAAGGCATAAGTCAAGAGTGTGATGGAATATTCTCCAGTTGCCTGGATGGGTGCAGCTCAAACAACACTCAAGAATCTCGACACCATCCAGACAAAGCAGCCCACTTGATCGGCACCCCAACCACCACCAGCTCACCGTGGCAACTCACCAAGGTTCCATCGACAGCACCTTCCAAACCCGCAACCTCTATCACCTAGAACAACATGGGAACACCGAGTCACCAAGTTCCCCTCCAAGTCACACACCTTCCTGACTTGGAGCTATTTCAATGTTCCTTCACTGTCGCTGGGTCAAAATCCTGAACTCCATCCTTTGAATAGGTCAGATGGGCAGAGAAGTAGCAAATGGAATTTAACCCAGAAAAGTGTGAGGTGATGCATTTGGGGAGGTCAAACAAGGCAAAGGAATGCACAATGAATGGGAAAATACTGAGAAGTGTAGAGGAAATGAGGGACCTTGGAGTGACTATCCACAGATCCCTAAGATAGCAGGATAGGTCGATAAGGAGGTTAAGAAGGTATATGGAATCCTTTCCTTTATTAGCCAAGGTATAGATTGGAAGAGTAGTGAGGTTATGTTGGAACAATATAAAACATTAGGCCACAACTTGAGTACTGCGTACAGTTCTGGTCACCTCATTACTGAAAGGATGTAATTACACTGGAGAGAGTACAGAGGAGATTTACAACAATGTTGCTAGTACTGGAAAATTGCAGCTATGAGGAAAGATTGGATAGGCTGGGGTTGTTCTCCTTGGAATAGAGGAGGCTGAGGGAGATTTGATTGAGATGCACAAAATTATGAGAGCCCTGGATAGAGTGGATGGGAAGGGCCTATTTACCTTAGCAGAGAGATCAGTGACTAAGGTCATAGATTAAAAGTGATTGGTAGAAGGATTAGAAGGAAGATGAGGAAATTTCTTTTCACCGAGAGGGTGGCGGGGGTCTGGAACTCACTACCTGAAATGGCGGTAGAAGCAGAAAACCTCACCTCATTTAAAAAGGGCCTGGATGGGCACCTGAAGTGGCGTAACCTGCAGAGTAATGGACCAGATGCTGGAAAGTGGAATTAGGCTGGGGGGGTTTTGGCCATCGGCACAGGCACAATGGGCCAAGTGGCCTCTTTCTGTGCCGTAAGCTTTCTATGATTCTAACAGCACTTTGGGTCTGCCTACACCACATGGAATGCAGTGGTTCAAGAAGGCGGCTCACCACCACTTTCTCAAGGGCAACTAGGGATGGGCAATAAATGCTGGCCTAGCCAGCGACGCCCACATCCCACAAATGAAAAACAAAGATTTCATGTTAGGTCATTGCTGATATTTGTAGCTTCCTGAAACAAGACCTGCCTTTATATCGCACCTTTCATGACCACAGGACATCCCAAAGTGCTTTACAGCCAATGAAGTACTTCTGAAGTGTAGTCACTGTTGAACTATAAGAAACGTGGCAGCTAATTTGCACACAGCAAGATCCCACAATCAGCAATGAAACAAATGAGCAGATCAACTGCTGGTTGAGGGATAAATATATCATAAGGTAGTTAGAATGGGGGACTTTAATTATCCAAACATAGAACTGGGATAATAGTAGTGTAAAGGGCAGTGAAGGGCAAGAGTTCCTAGAGTGTGTTCAGGAAAATATTCTACAGCAATATGCTGCTAGTCCAAAGAGAAAGGAGGCACTGCTAGACCTGGTTCTTGGAATGAGGTGGGCCAAGTGGATCAAGTATCAATCGGTGAGCAATTAGGGGATAGTGATCATTGTATCATAAGGTTTAGGCTAACTACGGAAAAGGACAAAGAGCAATCCAGGGTAAGAATAATTACCTGGGGGAAGGCCAACTTCAATGGGGTAAAAATGGAACTGGGGTGAATAAATTGGAGTCAAAGCTGGCAGGAAATCTGGTAGCTAAACAATGGGCTACCTTCAAAGAAGAGGTTGTTCGGGCACAGTAAATGTATGTTCCCTCAAAGGGGAAAAGTAGGTGTGCTTATGACAGATGTCAGGTAGAAAATACTATTGAGAACCAGGCTGAATATAGAGGGGAAGTGAAAAAGCAAATAAGAGAAGCAAAGAGAGAGCTAGCATTAAAGGAAATCCCAAAGTTTTCTACAGGCATATAAATTGTCATGCAGACCACCCCCCCGCCCCCCCACCACCACCTGCCAAGAATGAGGCACATATATTTTGTCATATGAACATTGATTTGAAAACGGTTGCTGAAGTGAAGAAAGGACTTGTTTAAAAAAGAAATCACCAGGCCCTTGGCTGGAAAGACATTTGCATATTAACAGACAGTGCGTGTGGAGACAAAGGGGTTACTTCCCTTATCCAATTTAACCCACAATTGACTTTGAGCATCAGACATTGAAGGTGAGGGAGCTCAAATTTCAGGATGACTGCTGGGATGGCTGAATCCACAAACAGACGTGGTCCAACCAGTTGGTCACGTAACTAGCCTGCTTGGCAACCTGGTTTTCTGTATTGCACAAAAGTTTGAACTCAGAAACTGCAGTATGCTCCTGGACTGAAGAAGATCTCTTCTGTCTGTCTGCTCCCATCTCTTTCTCACGGAACCCCAAATCCACTGAAGACACATGAACCCCCAAGAGAGAAAAGTCTTCTACAGCAAACAAG
The DNA here is from genome assembly GCF_036365525.1 of Heterodontus francisci. Lineage (NCBI taxonomy): Eukaryota > Metazoa > Chordata > Chondrichthyes > Heterodontiformes > Heterodontidae > Heterodontus > Heterodontus francisci. Next base: position 70,225,425 of record NC_090396.1, on the reverse strand, counting down.
GTTTAAGAAGAATACTGGGCCCCAATGAAGAGCAAGATCTACCTACAATCAAGGACGCTACAGTGAGCTCGAAGAACTGTAATAAAAATCATCTTCAGAGATTGTCTCAAACTTTTCCACTTTATTTTCTCCTACTTTTTTCTGTCTCTACCTGCATGTGTGCATCGTGTATGCATGCTAGTGTAGGCGCCTCTTGTATTCATAGGCGTTAACCAAATTAGAGTTTAAGTTTAATAAAATTTCAACCTTTCTTCTTTAAACTTAAGAAAATCTGTTTTGGGCTGGTTTCTTTGCCTTATAATCGGAAAGCAGTGAACAAGGATTCACCAAGGGGGAGCTAAAAACACTGTGTGTTTAAAATAAATCCATGTTATGGTAAGACCAGGTGAAGGCTGAGAGGGAACCCAAGACCCCTTTCTCATCTGGTCGTAACAAAATAGTAAATGTGTGGTAAAAGGAGGATTGGGGCCGATTAGGGACCAGAAAGGGGAGTTACACATGGAGGCCGAGGGCATAGCTGAGGTATTAAATGAATACTTTGCATCTGTCTTTACCAAGGAAGAAGATGCGACCCAGGCAATGTTGAAAGAGGAGGTAATTCAGACACTCGAGGGGTTTAAAATTGATTAAGAGGAAATATTAGAAAGGCTGTCTTTATTTAAAGTGGATAAAACACCAGGACCAGATGAGATGCATCCAAGGATACGGAGGGAAGTGAGGGTGGAAATTGCAGAGGCACTGGCCATAATTTTTCAGTTTTCCTTAGACTCAGCGGTGGTGCCAGAGGAATGGAGAATTGCAAATGTTACACCCTTGTTCAAAAATGAATGTAAAGATAAACCCAGGAACTACAGGCCAGTCAGTTTAACTTCGGTGGTGGGAAACTTCAAGAAAAAATAATTTGGGACATAATCAATAGTCACCTTGGACAAATGTGAGTTAATTAAGGAAAGCCAGCATGGAAATCTTAAAGGAAAGTCATGTTTAACTAACTTGCTGGAGTTTTTTGAAGAGGTAACAGAGAGGGTTGATGGGGACAATGCTGTTGATGTGCTGTACATGGACTTTCAAAAGGTGTTTGATACAGTGCCACACAACAGACTTGTGAGCAAACTTGTAGCTCATGGAATAAAAGGGACGGTAGCAACATGGATACAAAATTGGCTGAGTGACAGGAAACAAAGTATCGAACTTAGTGGACGTTTTTCGGGCTGGATGAAGGTTTGCAGTGGAGTTTCCCAGGGATCAGCGATGGAACCTTGCTTTTCCTGATACATATTAATGACCTAGACCCTGGTGTACAGGGCACAATTTCAAAGTTTGCAGATGATACGAAACTTGGAAGCATTGTGAACTGTGAGGAGGATAGTGTAGAACTTCAAAAGGACATAGACAAGTTGGTGGAATGGGCAGACAGATGGCAGATGAAATTCAATGTAGAGAAACGTGAAGTGATTAATTTGGTTGGAAGAACATGGAGAGACAACATAAAATAAAGGCTACAATTGTAAAGTGGGTGCAGGAGCAGAGGGACCTAGTGGTTTATGTGCATAAGTCATTGAATGTGTCAGGACAGGTTGAGAGAGCAGTTAATAGAGCATACAGTATCCTGAGCTTTGTTAATAGGGGCATAGAGTACAAGAGCAAGGAAGTTATGTTGAACTTATATAAGACACTAGTTTGGCCTCAGCTGGAGTATTGCGTCCAGTTCTGGGTGCCACACTTTTAAGAAAGATGTGAGGGCATTGGAGAGAGTACAGAAATGATTCACGAGAATGATTCCAGGGATGAGGAACTTCAGTTATGAAGATAGATTGGAGAAGTTAGGACTGTTTTCCTTGGAGAAGAGAAGGCTGAGAGGTGATTTGATCGAGGTATTCAAAATCATGATGTGTCTGGACAGAGTAGATAGAGAGAAACAGTTCCCATTCGTGAAAGGATCAAGAATGAGAGAGCACAGATTTAAAGTATTTGGTAAGAGAAGCAAAAGTGACATGAGGAAAAACTTTTTCACGTAGTGAGTTAAGGTCTGGAATGCGCTGCCTGAGAACGTGTTGAAGGCAGGCTCAATTGAACCATTCGAAAGGGAATTAGACGGCTTTATGAAAAGGAAGAATGTTCAGGGTTATGGGGAGAAGGTGGGGGAATGGAACTGAGGGAATTGCTCATTCAGAGCCTGTGCGGATATGATGGGCCGAATGGCCTCCTTCTGCACTGTAAAGATTCTGTGATTCTGTGATAAATGTTGGCCAGAACACTAGGAGAACTCACTTGCTGTTCTTTGAATAATACCATCTGGGAGGGTAGATGGGCTCAGTTTCACAATATTCCTTCAACACAGCACTGAAGTGCCAGCCTGAATTTTGTGAGCAAGTCTCTGCGTGCTGATTGAAACCAAACTGGCACTGCCACGTCCAGTTGTGAATAGCGGTGGACAGTTAAACAACTAACTGGAGGAGAAAGCTCTACAAACATCCCCATCCTTAATGATAGGGCAGCCCAGCACATCAGTGCAAAAAGACAAGGCTGAAACATTCGCAATTATCTTAAACCTGAAGTACCAGGATGATCCATCTCAGCCTCCTCCTGAGGTCCCCACAGTCTTCAGCTGATTTGATTCACTCCACATGATATCAAGAAACAGCTGAAGGCACTGGATACAGCAAAGACCACGGCCCTGATAACATCCTGGCTGTAATAATGAAGACTTTTGCTCCAGAACTAACCATGCCCTAGCCAAGCTGTTCCAGTACAGCTACAAGACTGGCATCTCCCCAAGAAAGTAGAAAAATGTCCCATCCACAAAAAGCAGTACAAATACAATCCACCTATCAGTCTACTCTCAATCATCAGCAAAGTGATGGAATGCATCATCGACAGTGCTATTGAACGGCACTTTACTCAGCAATAATCTGCTCACCAATGCTCAGTTTGGGTTCCATCAGAGCCACTCAGCTCCTGACCTCATTGCAGCCTTTGTCCAAACATGAATAAAAGAGCTGAATTCAAAAGGTGAGGTGAGAGTGACTGCCCTGGACATCAAGGCAGAACATAACATAAAAATGGGAGCGGGAGTAGGCCATTCGGCCCCTCGAGCCTGCTCCACCCTTCAGTAAGATTATGGCTGATCTGATTGTGGCCTCAACTCCACTTTCCTGCACCCCCCACCTCCCCCACCCCCGCTCCCTCCCGCTCCCCCCTCCATAACCCTTGAAGATCAAAAATCTCTCTAACTCAGCCTCGAATATATTTAGTGACCCAGTGTCCACTACTTTCTGGAGTAGAGAATTCCAAAGATTAATGACCATCTGAGAGAAGACAGCATTTGACAGACTGAGGCATCAAAGAGGTATCATAAAATTGAACTCAATAGGAATCGGACAAAAATTCTCCACTGGTTGGAGTCGTACCAAGCACAAAGGAAGATGGTTGTGGTTGTTGGAGGTCAATCATCTCAGCTCCAGGATATCGCTGCAGGAGTTCCTCAGGGCAGTGTCCAAGGTCGAACCATCTTCAGCTGCTTCAACAATGACCTTCCCTCTATCATAAGGTCAGAGGTGGGGATGTTCACTTATGATTGCCCAGTATTCAGGGTTGGGGCGTTTACATGGAGGGAGGGATTTGGGGAGGATAAGAGGGCAGTGAACTCAGAGGAGAAAGAACATGATGAATTGAGATGGAGACTGAAATCGCCGAGGATGAGAAGTTACAGAGGCAGAAGTTAAGGCACGGTGTATCAGAAGTCATCTCGAGTACTGTAGCTAAGCTTTCTGCAGTTGGATAGAATATTTTCCTGCAATTTATTTTTCATATAAATTTTTCGTACGGTATTCATCAGTCTGTCTAAAAGCACCCAAAATGTTTTTCCCCCTAGATCCCTCTCCCTCCCCAACCCCCTCCAACCAAGGGGTTCAGAAGTTCTAAACAGCTTGCAATGGTCTTCCCAATAGGCACACCCTTGTTAAACATGATAATGGTAGAGTAGCAACAGAGGCAAAAGGCTCAGTGTGGCACCCATGGCACAAGACAGCAGTCCATTTGTTATTGCTCCATATTGATGGAGCTGCAATTTTGTGTGGGTAAATGAGCCCTGCATGATATTCCAGTGTAGAAAACAGGCATAAAATTTACATAATTTCTGTGTAAATCCTAATCTATGCATAGCAATACACTGAGTTGATATAAATGAGTGAAGTTTGATCGGTTTATCAATATCATATTCACCCTGAAATGCATTACTGCCTTAGAGTTTGTTTATTCTTTACATATCTTTTATAAAAATGGTGGGTTCTTACCTTGTCATTGAGAGAGGATTGTGATTGATTACGTTGGGTCTTCTGATAGCTCAGTGAATTTATTCAGTGCTGAATTAGACAGGACAAGAACAGGGGCGGCACAGTGGTTAGCACCGCAGCCTCACAGCTCCAGCGACCCGGGTCCGGTTCTGGGTACTGCCTGTGTGGAGTTTGCAAGTTCTCCCTGTGACCGCGTGGGTTTTCGCCGGGTGCTCCGGTTTCCTCCCACAGCCAAAGACTTGCAGGTTGATAGGTAAATTGGCCATTGTAAATTGCCCCTAGTGTAGGTAGGTGGTAGGAGAATTGTGGGAATGTGGTATGGAATGTAGGATAAGTGTAAACGGGTGATTGATGGTCGGCACAGACTCGGTGGGCCAAAGGGCCTGTTTCAGTTTTGTATTTCTCTATGACGCTAACCTCTCAAAAATAATCCCTAGTCTGTGCTGTTTGTTTTCTATTGGGGTGGAGATAGGGAAACTACAGTTGGTCTTTGAATCTCTGGGTTGCAGAAGAAAACAATTGGGCAATGGGCTTGAAGATGCACATGTGGAAGCTGAACGATGACAGGATTAGCTTAGCTGTGTTGTGCCATATGATCAAATTGTCGGCTGCATAAAAATAATGGCCACTTGCATGAGATATCGAAATGCAGGTGGAAGAAGAGGAAGTAAGTTTATTAGTGATATGTGCTGGGAAACCGTTGTCTCCTAGAGTTTATTTGATCGCCTTAGGGAGTTGGGATGAATTTCCTAGAATTTTTCTTAAAGTAGTCCACTTTTTTTCTCTTTTTTGTCTCTCCAGGAGTTAGTTATAAAGATGGGAGACAGTAGTACAGTAAACTTGAAGGGAAAATGTACAGGGCTATGGGGAAAGAGCAGAGGTTTAGGACTAATTGGATCACTCCACCAAAGAGTCGGCACATTGGCGATGGACCAAATGGCACCCTACTGTTCTGTATTGGACTGTGATACTATGAAGTTATATTGTCCAACATAAGAATAGCTTTGAGTCTGATGGTCTTTTCTTGCCCTTTTCCTCCATTAATATGTATGATTATAAAACATCAAACTCTACCCTTTTAAAAACAACTGAGTGAGTGGTATCCCAATGGATTTAATGTGTTGTGTCACAGAGTGCCCTGATGCAGGTTTTTTCCTAGTATGATCGATTATACTGACTTTTTCACATGGGAGGGGAAGGGAATGGGAACAGTGGCCTTGGAAAGAAAATTAACAGGGAGGAGAAAAAATTGGATAACTGGGAGAGAAATGATTTTGCACACAAAAGGAAATTGGATGGCCCTTTGAAGGAAATAGACTTGCAGGGCTATGGGGATTGAATGTGGGAGTGGGACTAACTGCATAGCTTCATGGAGAGCTGGTATGGACTCAATGGGCTGAATGGCCTCCTTCTGTGCCGTACATGACTCAATGACTCTAAGCTTTAGCCGCTGTTAGCTGCAGCTTTGCCAATGTTGCAACCTGAAAATCAATAGACGATAAGTTGCAAAGAGGAAAGCTGTGCTGTTTTAGAAGCTCTTTTCCCATTAAATAACAGTTGGGAGTGTATGAAATGAAATAGTGCTTATTAAGCAATGGAATACATTGTGTTTTGCTTGAAAATTATTGCTCTAATCACTCCAGATAGACAGCATTTCCTGCAGCATAGCCAGAACCTGTAAAAGGCCCCACCCAGGGTTTTGCAGCCAATTCCGAGCACCACACATTGAAAGGATGTCACGGCCTGAGGGTGCAGAACAGATTTACTGGAATGGTTCCAGGGATGAAAAAGTTCAGTTATGTGGAGAAACTAGAGAAGTTGGGGTTGTTCTTCTTAGACCAGTGGAGACTAAAGGGAGATTTAATAGAGGTGTTCAAAATCTTGAAGGATTTTGACAGAATCTGTTTCCAGTGGCAGAAGTCTTGGTGAGCAGAGAGGTAATTGACAATAGAACCAGAGGTAACATGAGGAAAATAAATTTATGCAGCTAGTTGTGATAACCTGGAATGTGCTGCCTGGAAGTAGATTCAACAATAACTTTCAAAAGAGAATTGAATAAATATTTGAAAAGGAAAGATTTGCTGGGCTATGGAGAATGAGCCGGGGAGTGGGACAAATTGGGTAGAACTTTCAGAGAGATGGTAAAGATACAACAGGCCGAATGGCCTCACTGTGTGCTGTCATTCTATGATTCTATACAATGAAAACACCTCTTTAAAACGTTACCCAGGTATTATCAGGGCAGCTCATTGATATATTGGAATCAGGCTGAATGGCTCAGTGGTTTCACTTTCATCTCTGAGACAGAAGGGTTTTTTGGTTTATTTATTTGCTCATGGGATGTGGGCATCACTGGCAAGGCCAGCATTTGTTGCCCATCCCTAATTGCCCTTGAGAAGGTGGTGGTGAGCTGCCTTCTTGAACCGCTGCAGTCCATGTGGGGTAGGTACAGTGCTGTTGGGAAGGGAGTTCCAGGGTTTTGACCCAATGACAGTGAAGGAACGGTGATATAGTTCCAAGTCAGGATGGTGTGTGACTTGGAGGGGAACTTGCAAGTGGTGATGTTCCCGTGCATCTGCTGCCCTTGTCCTTCAAGGTGATAGAGGTCGTGAGTTTTGAGAGTGCTTTGGGGAGTGAGAAGCTGTGTTACTTACCACAGAATTCCCAGCCTCTGGCCTGCTCTTGTAGGCACAGTATTTATATGGCTGGTTCAGTTAAGCTTCTGGTCAATGGTGACCTCCAGATGTTAGCGGTAGGGGATTCAGTGATGGTAATTCCACTGAATTTAACTGATTTCAGCTACAAGGTTAGGTTGCAGCAGCTGGGGTTGTTCTCCTTGGAGCAAAGGAGGTTGAGGGGAGATTTGATAGATTTCTACAAGATTATAACAGGCTTAGATAAGGTAGATTAACGGTACAAGGACTGGGAGACACAGATTTAAGGTTTTGGGCAAGAGAGGCAGGGGGAATGTGCGGAGGCACTTTTTTTGCAGCAAGTGTTAATGACCTGGAAGTTATTGCCAATAAGGGTGGTGAAAGTGCAGACAATCAATGATTTCAAAAGGAAATTTGATAGACACTTAAGGGAAATAAACTTGCAGGACAACAGGGATAAGGCGGGGGAGTGGGATTGACTGGATTGTTCTGAGGATTCAATGGGCTAAATGGCATACTTCTGTACCTTTATGAATCGATGACACTATTGGTCAATCAAAAGGGATTCCATTTCATTCATGTTCAGCTGGTATGTAACCACTGAAAGATTACCATGCATCTTTACAACCACTGAAAGATTACCATGCATCTTTATAACCACTGAAAGATTACCATGCATCTTTACAACCACTGAAAGATTACCATGCATCTTTATAACCACTGAAAGATTACCATGCATCTTTACAACCACTGAAAGATTACCATGCATCTTTATAACCACTGAAAGATTACCATGCATCTTTACAACCACTGAAAGATTACCATGCATCTTTATAACCACTGAAAGATTACCATGCATCTTTGTAACCACTGAAAGATTACCATGCATCTTTACAACCTCTGAAAGATTACCATGCATCTTTGTAATCACTGAAAGATTACCATGCATCTTTACAACCACTGAAAGATTACCATGCATCTTTACAACCACTGAAAGATTACCATGCATCTTTATAACCACTGAAAGATTACCATGCATCTTTACAACCACTGAAAGATTGCCATGCATCTTTACAACCAATGAAAGATTACCATGCATCTTTATAACCACTGAAAGATTACCATGCATCTTTACAACCACTGAAAGATTACCATGCATCTTTATAACCACTGAAAGATTACCATGCATCTTTGTAATCACTGAAAGATTACCATGCATCTTTACAACCACTGAAAGATTACCATGCATCTTTATAACCACTGAAAGATTACCATGCATCTTTACAACCACTGAAAGATTACCATGCATCTTTACAACCACTGAAAGATTACCATGCATCTTTATAACCACTGAAAGATTACCATGCATCTTTATAACCACTGAAAGATTACCATGCATCTTTACAACCACTGAAAGATTACCATGCATCTTTATAACCACTGAAAGATTACCATGCATCTTTACAACCACTGAAAGATTACCATGCATCTTTGTAACCACTGAAAGATTACCATGCATCTTTATAACCACTGAAAGATTACCATGCATCTTTGTAACCACTGAAAGATTACCATGCATCTTTATAACCACTGAAAGATTACCATGCATCTTTGTAATCACTGAAAGATTACCATGCATCTTTATAACCACTGAAAGATTACCATGCATGTTTGTAACCACTAAAAGATTACCATGCATCTTTGTAACCACTGAAAGATTACCATGCATCTTTATAACCACTAAAAGATTACCATGCATGTTTGTAACCACTGAAAGATTACCATGCATGTTTGTAACCACTGAAAGATTACCATGCATCTTTGTAACCACTGAAAGATTACCATGCATCTTTATAACCACTAAAAGATTACCATGCATGTTTGTAACCACTGAAAGATTACCATGCATCTTTATAACCACTAAAAGATTACCATGCATGTTTGTAACCACTGAAAGATTACCATGCATGTTTGTAACCACTGAAAGATTACCATGCATCTTTATAACCACTAAAAGATTACCATGCATGTTTGTAACCACTGAAAGATTACCATGCATCTTTGTAACCACTGAAAGATTACCATGCATCTTTATAACCACTGAAAGATTACCATGCATCTTTGTAATCACTGAAAGATTACCATGCATCTTTATAACCACTGAAAGATTACCATGCATGTTTGTAACCACTAAAAGATTACCATGCATCTTTGTAACCACTGAAAGATTACCATGCATCTTTATAACCACTAAAAGATTACCATGCATGTTTGTAACCACTGAAAGATTACCATGCATGTTTGTAACCACTGAAAGATTACCATGCATCTTTCTAACCACTAAAAGATTACCATGCATCTTTGTAACCACTGAAAGATTACCATGCATCTTTGTAACCACTAAAAGATTACCATGCATCTTTGTAACCACTGAAAGATTACCATGCATCTTTATAACCACTGAAAGATTACCATGCATCTTTGTAATCACTGAAAGATTACCATGCATCTTTATAACCACTGAAAGATTACCATGCATGTTTGTAACCACTAAAAGATTACCATGCATCTTTATAACCACTAAAAGATTACCATGCATGTTTGTAACCACTAAAAGATTACCATGCATCTTTATAACCACTGAAAGATTACCATGCATCTTTATAACCACTGAAAGATTACCATGCATCTTTGTAACCACTGAAAGATTACCATGCATCTTTACAACCACTGAAAGATTACCATGCATCTTTGTAATCACTGAAAGATTACCATGCATCTTTACAACCACTGAAAGATTACCATGCATCTTTACAACCACTGAAAGATTACCATGCATCTTTATAACCACTGAAAGATTACCATGCATCTTTATAACCACTGAAAGATTACCATGCATCTTTGTAACCACTGAAAGATTACCATGCATCTTTACAACCACTGAAAGATTGCCATGCATCTTTACAACCACTGAAAGATTACCATGCATCTTTATAACCACTGAAAGATTACCATGCATCTTTACAACCACTGAAAGATTACCATGCATCTTTATAACCACTGAAAGATTACCATGCATCTTTACAACCACTGAAAGATTACCATGCATCTTTATAACCACTGAAAGATTACCATGCATCTTTGTAATCACTGAAAGATTACCATGCATCTTTACAACCACTGAAAGATTACCATGCATCTTTACAACCACTGAAAGATTACCATGCATCTTTACAACCACTGAAAGATTACCATGCATCTTTACAACCACTGAAAGATTACCATGCATCTTAACAACCACTGAAAGATTACCATGCATCTTTACAACCACTGAAAGATTACCATGCATCTTTATAACCACTGAAAGATTACCATGCATCTTTATAACCACTGAAAGATTACCATGCATCTTTACAACCACCGAAAGATTACCATGCATCTTTGTAACCACTGAAAGATTACCATGCATCTTTATAACCACTGAAAGATTACCATGCATCTTTGTAACCACTGAAAGAATACCATGCATCTTTGTAACCACTGAAAGATTACCATGCATCTTTATAACCACTGAAAGATTACCATGCATCTTTGTAATCACTGAAAGATTACCATGCATCTTTATAACCACTGAAAGATTACCATGCATGTTTGTAACCACTGAAAGATTACCATGCATGTTTGTAACCACTAAAAGATTACCATGCATCTTTGTAACCACTGAAAGATTACCATGCATCTTTATAACCACTAAAAGATTACCATGCATGTTTGTAACCACTGAAAGATTACCATGCATGTTTGTAACCACTGAAAGATTACCATGCATGTTTGTAACCACTAAAAGATTACCATGCATGTTTGTAACCACTGAAAGATTACCATGCATCTTTATAACCACTAAAAGATTACCATGCATGTTTGTAACCACTAAAAGATTACCATGCATCTTTGTAACCACTGAAAGATTACCATGCATGTTTGTAACCACTGAAAGATTACCATGCATGTTTGTAACCACTAAAAGATTACCATGCATCTTTGTAACCACTGAAAGATTACCATGCATCTTTATAACCACTGAAAGATTACCATGCATCTTTGTAATCACTGAAAGATTACCATGCATCTTTATAACCACTGAAAGATTACCATGCATGTTTGTAACCACTGATAGATTACCATGCATGTTTGTAACCACTAAAAGATTACCATGCATCTTTGTAACCACTGAAAGATTACCATGCATCTTTATAACCACTAAAAGATTACCATGCATCTTTATAACCACTGAAAGATTACCATGCATCTTTATAACCACAGAAAGATTACCATGCATCTTTATAACCACTGAAAGATTACCATGCATCTTTGTAATCACTGAAAGATTACCATGCATCTTTATAACCACTGAAAGATTACCATGCATGTTTGTAACCACTGAAAGATTACCATGCATGTTTGTAACCACTAAAAGATTACCATGCATCTTTGTAACCACTGAAAGATTACCATGCATCTTTATAACCACTAAAAGATTACCATGCATGTTTGTAACCACTGAAAGATTACCATGCATGTTTGTAACCACTGAAAGATTACCATGCATGTTTGTAACCACTAAAAGATTACCATGCATGTTTGTAACCACTGAAAGATTACCATGCATCTTTATAACCACTAAAAGATTACCATGCATGTTTGTAACCACTAAAAGATTACCATGCATCTTTGTAACCACTGAAAGATTACCATGCATGTTTGTAACCACTGAAAGATTACCATGCATGTTTGTAACCACTAAAAGATTACCATGCATCTTTGTAACCACTGAAAGATTACCATGCATCTTTATAACCACTGAAAGATTACCATGCATCTTTGTAATCACTGAAAGATTACCATGCATCTTTATAACCACTGAAAGATTACCATGCATGTTTGTAACCACTAAAAGATTACCATACATCTTTGTAACCACTGAAAGATTACCATGCATCTTTATAACCACTAAAAGATTACCATGCATGTTTGTAACCACTAAAAGATTACCATGCATCTTTGTAACCACTGAAAGATTACCATGCATGTTTGTAACCACTAAAAGATTACCATGCATCTTTATAACCACTGAAAGATTACCATGCATCTTTATAACCACTGAAAGATTACCATGCATCTTTGTAACCACTGAAAGATTACCATGCATCTTTACAACCACTGAAAGATTACATGCATGTTTGTAACCACTAAAAGATTACCATGCATCTTTGTAACCACTGAAAGATTACCATGCATGTTTGTAACCACTAAAAGATTACCATGCATCTTTATAACCACTGAAAGATTACCATGCATCTTTATAACCACTGAAAGATTACCATGCATCTTTGTAACCACTGAAAGATTACCATGCATCTTTACAACCACTGAAAGATTACCATGCATCTTTGTAATCACTGAAAGATTACCATGCATCTTTACAACCACTGAAAGATTACCATGCATCTTTACAACCACTGAAAGATTACCATGCATCTTTACAACCACTGAAAGATTGCCATGCATCTTTACAACCACTGAAAGATTACCATGCATCTTTATAACCACTGAAAGATTACCATGCATCTTTGTAATCACTGAAAGATTACCATGCATCTTTACAACCACTGAAAGATTACCATGCATCTTTATAACCACTGAAAGATTACCATGCATCTTTACAACCACTGAAAGATTACCATGCATCTTTATAACCACTGAAAGATTACCATGCATCTTTACAACCACTGAAAGATTACCATGCATCTTTACAACCACTGAAAGAATACCATGCATCTTTATAACCACTGAAAGATTACCATGCATCTTTATAACCACTGAAAGATTACCATGCATCTTTACAACCACTGAAAGATTACCATGCATCTTTGTAACCACTGAAAGATTACCATGCATCTTTATAACCACTGAAAGATTACCATGCATCTTTGTAATCACTGAAAGATTACCATGCATCTTTGTAACCACTGAAAGATTACCATGCATCTTTGTAACCACTGAAAGATTACCATGCAGCTTTGTAATCACTGAAAGATTACCATGCATCTTTATAACCACTGAAAGATTACCATGCATCTTTGTAAAAACTAAAAGATTACCATGCATCTTTGTAATCACTGAAAGATTACCATGCATCTTTATAACCACTGAAAGATTACCATGCAGCTTTGTAATCACTGAAAGATTACCATGCATCTTTATAACCACTGAAAGATTACCATGCATCTTTGTAATCACTGAAAGATTACCATGCATCTTTGTAATCACTGAAAGATTACCATGCATCTTTGTAATCACTGAAAGATTACCATGCATGTTTGTAATCACTGAAGGATTACCATGCATCTTTGTAACCACAGAAAGATTACCATGCATGTTTGTAATCACTGAAAGATTACCATGCATCTTTGTAAAAACTAAAAGATTACCATGCATCTTTGTAACCACTGAAAGATTACCATGCATGTTTGTAACCACTAAAAGATTACCATGCATCTTTGTAACCACTAAAAGATTACCATGCATCTTTGTAACCACTGAAAGATTACCATGCATCTTTGTAACCACTGAAAGATTACCATGCACGTTTGTAATCACTGAAAGATTACCATGCATCTTTGCAACCACTGAAAGATTACCATGCATGTTTGTAATCACTGAAAGATTACCATGCATCTTTGTAACCACTGAAAGATTACCATGCATGTTTGTAATCACTGAAAGATTACCATGCATCTTTGTAACCACTGAAAGATTACCATGCATCTTAACAACCACTGAAAGATTACCATGCATCTTTGTAACCACTGAAAGATTACCATGCATCTTTGTAACCACTAAAAGATTACCATGCATCTTAACAACCACTGAAAGATTACCATGCATCTTTGTAACCACTGAAAGATTACCATGCATCTTTGTAAAAACTAAAAGATTACCATGCATCTTTGTAATCACTGAAAGATTACCATGCATGTTTGTAACCACTAAAAGATTACCATGCATCTTTGCAACCACTGAAAAATTACCATGCATCTTTGTAATCACTGAAAGATTACCATGCATCTTTATAACCACTGAAAGATTACCATGCATGTTTGTAACCACTAAAAGATTACCATGCATCTTTGTAACCACTGAAAGATTACCATGCATCTTTGTAACCACTGAAAGATTACCATGCATCTTTGTAACCACTGAAAGATTACCACGCATGTTTGTAACCACTGAAAGATTACCATGCATGTTTGTAACCACTAAAAGATTACCATGCATATTTGTAACCACTGAAAGATTACCATGCATGTTTGTAATCACTGAAAGATTACCATGCATCTTCGTAGCCACTGAAAGATTACCATGCATCTTTATAACCACTGAAAGATTACCATGCATCTTTGTAACCACTGAAAGATTATCATGCATGTTTGTAACCACTAAAAGATTACCATGCATCTTTGTAACCACTGAAAGATTACCATTCATGTTTGTAATCACTGAAAGATTACCATGCATCTTTATAACCACTGAAAGATTACCATGCATGTTTGTAACCACTGAAAGATTACCATGCATCTTTGTAGCCACTGAAAGATTACATGCATGTTTGTAACCACTAAAAGATTACCATGCATCTTTGTAACCACTGAAAGATTACCATGCATCTTTGTTACCACTGAAAGAGTACATGCATGTTTGTAACCACTAAAAGATTACCATGCATCTTTGTAACCACTGAAAGATTACCATGCATCTTTGTAACCACTAAAAGATTACCATGCATCTTTGTTACCACTGAAAGATTACCATGCATGTTTGTAACCACTAAAAGATTACCATGCATCTTTGTAACCACTTAAAGATTACCATGCATGTTTGTAATCACTGAAAGATTACCATGCATGTTTGTAACCACTGAAAGATTACCATGCATCTTTGTAACCACTGAAAGATTACCATGCATCTTTGTAATCACTGAAAGATTACATGCATGTTTGTAACCACTAAAAGATTACCATGCATCTTTGTAACCACTGAAAGATTACCATGCATCTTTGTTGCCACTGAAAGATTACCATGCATGTTTGTAACCACTAAAAGATTACCATGCATCTTTGTAACCACTGAAAGATTACCATGCATGTTTGTAATCACTGAAAGATTGCCATGCATGTTTGTACAAGATACCCAGGAAGCTGCCTTGATGACTTCTTTCTGCACCAGTCATAATCTACCACAAATATTCACACCTCCAAACAAGGTCAGCAGAAGTCTCCTTCGAGATAAGGGCTACGCTGTAAGCAAGTGCCTGATAACCCCTGTGAGAGAGTCATTTACAGCAAAGAAGGAGGCCATTCAGCCCATCATGTCTGTACTGACTCTCCGAATGAGCAATTCACCTAATGCCATTCCCCCGCCTTCTCCCCATCACCCTGCACATTCTTCCTTATCAGATAACAGTCTAATTCCCTTTTTAATGCCTCGATTGAACCTGCACCACTCTCTCAGGCAGTTCATTCCCTATCCTAAACACTTCCTCCCATCTGCTGGGAACAGAATATCCCTGTGAGCCCTTCCAGCCCACACCATGTCATCCGGGGATGCATCTGAGAACTGTAGGGCAGCCTTCCCTCATTGAGACTCAATCTCTCAATTAGACTCTCTCTTGACAGTTGTAGAATGCTTCCATTCTGACACTCTCAGGGTCCCTTTAAATAAAGAAACTTCAACAGTCAGATGGGGTGGGGGGTTGGGGGGGGGGGGTGGCGTCATCATCACGCCCGCCTGCTCTAATTGGTCAGGAAATCTGGAAGTGGGATGCTGATGCTGTGATTTAGTTCAAAAGGCACTGAGAAACCGGCAGCTCAAACCTCCGGGTTTCCGACACTGCAAGCTGGTCAGAGTGTTAAAATTTACCTCATTAATTCTATATTTCTCTCCACAGATGCTGCCTGACCTACTGGGTATTTGTGTTTTTATTTAAGGTTTTCCTCCTGTGTCGTTCTAAACAGTGTCCCGGAGGGTAATATCTTGAAGAGACAGGGAACTCTTCCCATGTCCTGGCTAACATTCATCCCTCAATCTATGTCACTAAAGCAGATTATCCGGTCATTATCACAATGATTTTGTGGGATCTTGCTGTGTGCAATTTGGCTTCATGACTGTAAAGTGCTTTGAGGACAGCTACGGTGCTATATAAATGCACGACTTTTTTTGTTCAACTGCAGATAGCTTATGCAATTGAGCTTAATTCAGTGAAACTGGCAGGCAGGGTAAATAGAGAGAAGGGTAAATAGAGAGAAGGGTAAATAGAGAGTAAGTGTTAGAAATAGTTGATGAGAAATGTACATCCACAGTTCAGGATTTAGCCTGAAGGTCTGTGCCTGAAACAACCTGTACATCAACATTGTTAACTTTCGGCAGGAGACACATGTGACTAAAACGATTATTTCAGACTTTAGAAAATGACACAGAACGTACAGCACAGAAACAGGTTCAACTGCTGACTGCTGGTGTTTATGCTCCACACGAGCCGCCTCCCACCTTCGCTTCCTCTAACCCGGTCAACATAACAAACGGCTGTGGAAAGAGCTGTATTACTGAATCTGCTGAAAGTTTTCTCCATGATAATTTTCCCTTGAAGGATAATAACTCAAGCAGTTTGTTGGCATTTATGGAGTTAAACAAAGCCACCAACAACCTGCATTCATGTAGTGCCTTTAATGTCGCAAAATGTCTCGAGGTGCTTAACAAGAGCGTTATCAATAAAAAATTTGACACTGAACCACAGAAGGAAATATCAGGACAGATGGCTTTGGTCAATGAGGTAGGTTTTAAGGACCATCTTAAAGGAGGAGAGGGATATAGAGAGGTTACAGGATTAGGGAGGGAATTCCAGAGCACAGGGCCCAAGCGGCTGAAAGCACAGCCATCAATGGTGGAGCGATTAAAATCGGGGATGCGCAAGATGCCAGAATTGAAGGAGCGCAGATATCTCAAAAACTTGTAGGGCTGGAGGAGATTACAGAGATAGGGAGGGTGAGGCCATTGAGGACTTGAAAACAAGGATGAGAACACTAAAATTGAGCCATTTTTGGGCTGGAAGTCAAAGCAAAGGATGAAGGGCAAATGACACTTGGTGCAAGTTAAGGTATGAGCACAGGTTTATGTAAGGTGGAAGGTGGGAGGCTGGCCAGGAGAGCAGTCATGTCGAGAGATAACAAAGGCATGGATGAGGGTTTCAGCAGCAGATGAACTCAGGCAAGGACAGAGTCAGCCAATGTTACGGAATTGGAAGTAGGTAGTCATGGTGATGGAGTGGATATGTGGATGGAAGTTCATTTTGGGGTCAAACACAGCACTAAGGTTGTAAAAGGACTGGCTCAGCTTCAGACAGTTGCCAGGGAGAGGAATGTAAATGGTGGCCAGCAAATGGAGTTTGTGGTGGGAACCAGACAATTAGTTTCAGTCTTTCCAATACTTAACCAATGCTGATATGATGTAATTATTGTACTTTTTTTATTCATTAATGGGATGTGGGCGACACTGACTAGGCCAGCATTTATTGCCCATCGCTAATTACCCTTCAGAAGGTGGTGGTGAGCTGCCTTCTTGAACCGTTGCAGTCCATGTGGGGTAGGTGCACCCACAGTACTGTTAGAAAGGGAGATCCAGGATTTTGACCAAGCGACAGTGAAGGAACGGCGATATAGTTCCAAGTCAGGATGGTGTGAGACTTGGAGGGGAACTTGCAGGTGGTGGTGTTCCCATGCATCTGTTGCCCTTGTCCTTCTAGGTGGTAGAGGTTGCGGGTTTGGAAGGTGCTGTCTAAGGAGCCTTTCTGTGTATCTTGTAGATGGTACACACCGCTGCCACTGTGCGTCGGTGGTGGGAGGAGTGAATGTTTGTCGATGAACAAAGAACAAAGAACAGTACAGCACAGGAACAGGCCATTCGGCCCTCCAAGCCTGCGCCGATCTTGATGCCTGCCTAAACTAAAACCTTCTGCACTTCCGGGGACCGTATCCCTCTATTCCCATCCTATTCATGTATTTGTCAAGATGCCTCTTAAATGTCACTATCGTACCTGCTTCCACCACCTCCCCCGGCAGCAGGTTTCAGGCACTCACCACCCTCTGTGTAAAGAACTTACCTCGCACATCCCCTCTAAACTTTTTCCCTCTCACCTTAACCCTATGTCCCCTAGAAACTGACTCTTTCACCCTGGGAAAAAGCTTCTAACACTCTGTCCATGCCGCTCATAACTTTGTAAACCTCTATCATGTCGCCCCTCCACCTCCGTCGTTCCAGTGAAAACAATCCAAGCTTATCCAACCTCTCCTCATAGCTAATGCCCTCCAGACCAGGCAACATCCAGTAAACCTCTTCTGTACCTTCTCCAAAGCCTCCACGTCCTTCTGGTAGTGTGGCGACCAGAATTGCATGCAATATTATAAGTGTGGCTTAATTAAAGTTCTGTACAGCTGCAGCATGACTTGCCAATTTTTATACTCTATGCCCCAATGGACACCCCAGATGGAGTGCCAATCAAGCAGGCTGCTTTGTCCTGAATGGTGTCAAGCTTCTTGAGTGTTGTTGGAGCTGCACCCATCCAGGCAAGTGGAGAGTATTCCATCACACTCCTGACTTGTGCCTTGTAGATGGTGGACAGGCTTTGGGGAGACGGGAGGTGAGTTACTCGCCACAGGATTCCTAGCCTCTGACCTGCTCTTGTAGTCATGGTATTTATATGGCTACTCCAGTTCCGTTTCTCGCCAATGATAATCCCCAGGATGTTGATAGTAGGGATTCAGTGATGGTAATGCCATTGAATGTCAAGGGGAGATTGTTAGATTCTCTCTTGTTGGAGATGGTCATTGCACGGCACTTGTGTGGCGTGAATGTTACTTGCCACTTATCAGCCCAAGCCTGGATATTGTCCAGGTCTTGCTGCATTTCTACATGGACTGCTTCAGTATCTGAGGAGTCACGAATGGTGCTGAACATTGTGCAATCATCAGCGAACATCCCCACTTCTGACCTTATGATTGAAAGAAGGTCATTGATGAAGCAGCTGAAGATGGTTGGGCATAGGACACTACCCTGAGGAACTCCTGCAGTGATGTCCTGGTGCTCAGGTGATTGACCTCCAACAACCACAACAATCTTGCTTTGCGCTAGGTACAACTCCAACCAGTGGAGAGTTTTCCCCCTGATTCCCATTGACTCCAGTTTTGCTAGGGCTCCTTGATGCCTTACTCGGTCAAATGCTGCCTTGATGTCAAGGGCAGTCACTCTCACCTCATCTCTTGAGTTCAGCTCTTTTGACCATGTTTGAACCAAGGCTGCGATAAGGTCAGGAGCTGAGTAGCCCTGGCAGAACCGAAACTGAGCATCGTTGAGCAAGTTATTACCAAGCAAGTGCCGATTGATTGAACTGTCAACAACACCTTCTTATTTTGAATTCCTCTCGTAATAAAGGTTAGCATTCCATTAGCCTTCTTTATTACTTGCTGTACCTGCATGCTAACTTCTCGTGACTCATGACCTAGAACACCGAGATCTCTCTGCACCTCAGAATTCTGCAGTCGTTCTCCATTTAAATAATACTTTGCTTTTTTATTCTTCCTGCCAAAGTGAACAACTTCACATTTTCCTACATTATACTCCATCTGCCAGATTTTTGCCCAATCACTCAACCTATCTATATCAGTCTACAACCTCTTTATGTCCTCTTCACAACATACTTTCCTCTTATCTTTGTGTCGTCTGCAAATTTCACTACCATGCCATCACTCCCCTCATCAAAGTCATTGATATAAATTGTAAAAAGTTGAGGCCCCCAGCACAGACCCCTGCAGGACTCCACTTGTCACATCCTGCCAATCAGAACTCTGTGTTCTGCAGGCCGGTCAATCTTCATTCCTTGCTAATATTTTATCTGTCATAAGAGCAGCAGAAAAGTGTGAAGATAAGAGAGTTAGCAGGTCTCTGGCATGGAGTTTATCCTCTACTGGCAGAGTGCCATCTACTGCACTCAAATGGAAATAGATTTCTACTAACCTTTATGTGAGAAAATGTTTCCTGATTTCACTGCTCAATGGCCTAACTTTAATTTTAAGATTCCACCCCAATTATCTTAAAAACTTATGGAGAAGAAAACTATTGTCTGCCTCAATAGTTGAGGCAGGGGAGCTGATGAAAGTATGTGGGATGGTTATTTGGATGCCCTTCGGTTGTGTACTTGTCTAAGATTAGCCGAAACATTAGCTAATGTAAAAGAAAAGTGTACATTTAAAATTCCAGTTTATAATCAGCTATCAACATCCTTTTGTCTATTGCGTGATTTTAGTTAGTTTGGTTAATATTTTTCAGCAGTGGTTTATGAAAACATAATCCAGGGGTTTAATAGTTTTACTGAGCTGGTAACTGAGAAGAAACTTTGATTAAACTGAAATATCCTTTGTTAATGATTTGCTGCACTAACATGAATTCAGTTCCCCGTCTCTGGTGGGCTCAGGAACCCAGTCAGGCCTAAACACTCCAATGTTAGGATAAGAAATATTGAGTAAAACAGGCCATCGAGTTCATCCCCTTTTCAGGAGATCAACCCCACCTACCCGCCTTATTTAGCTATACATTCTCAACAAAAACAGGTCTAAATTTTTTTTTAATTCTTTCTTGGGATGTGAACTTTGCTGGCAAGGCCAGCATTTATTGCCCATCCCTAATTGCCCTTGAGAAGGTGGTGGTGAGCTGCCTTCTTGAACCATTGCAGTCCATGTGGGGTAGGTACACCCACAGTGCTGTTAGGAAGTTCCAGGATTCCGACCCAGCAACATTGAAGGAACAGCGATATCGTTCCAAGTCAGGATAGTGTGTGACTTGGAGAGGAACTTACAGGTGGTGACGCTCCCATGCGTCTGCTACCTTGTCCTTCTACGTGGTAGAGGGCATTGGTTAGGAAGATGCTATCGAAGGAGATTTGGCAAGTTGCTGCAGTGCATCTTGTAGATAATACACACTGCTACCACCTTGCACTGGTGGTGGAGGGAGTGAATGTTTAATGTGGTGGATGGGACACCAATCAAGCGGGCTGCTTTGTCCTGGTTGGTTTTGAGCTGCTTGAGTGTTGGAGCTGCACCCATCCAGGCAAGTGGAGAGTATTCCATCACATTCCTGACTTGTGCCTTGTAGATGGTGGACGGGCTTTGGGGAGTCAGTAGGTGAGTTACTTGCTGCAGAATTCCCAGCCTCTGATCTGCCCTTGTAGCCACTATATTTATATGGCTGGTCAAGTAAGTTTCTGGTCAATGGTAACTCCCAAGATGTTGATGGTGGGGGACTTAGCGATGGAATTGCTGATGAATGTCAATGGGAGATGGTTAGATTCTCTCTTGTTGGAGATGGTCATTGCCTGGCACTTGTGTGGTGTGAATTACTTGCCACTTATCAGCCCGAGCTTGAAAGTTGTCCATGTCTTGCTGCATATGGACATGGGCTGCTTCGGTATCATCAGCGAACATCCCCACTTCTGACCTTATGATGGAGGAAAGGCCATTGATGAAGCAGCTGAAGATGTTTGAGCCTCGGACACTACCCTGAGGAACTCCTGCAGCCATGTCTCTAATGCCCCTTGAATCTATTTATCGTCACTTCAATGGCCTTTCATAGTAACTTACTTCACAAATCCACTGGTGTGGTAGAGTCACTTACAGCATAGAAGGAGGCCGTTCCGCCCATCAAGTCCATGCCAGCTCTCCATGGAGCTATCCAGTCAGTCCCACTCCATGTTCGATCCCCGTAGCCCTGCAAGTCTATTTCTCTCAGGTGGCCATTCAATTTTCTCTGGAAGTCATTGATCGTCTCCACTTCCATCACCTTTGTGGGCAGTGAGTTCCCGGTCATTACCATCCACTGTGTAAAAACATAGTGCTTCCTCGTATTCCCACTGCATCTTTTGCCCAAAACTTTCAATCTGTATCCCCTAGCCCTTGTACCATTAGTTAATGGGAACTGTTTTTCCTTGTTTAACTTATTTAAGCCTGCCATAATCTTGTACATGCCTATTAAATCTTCTCTCACTCTCCTTTGTTCTAAGGAGAACAACCCCAGCTTTTCCAACCTAACCTTGAAACTAAAATCCCCCATCCCTGGAACCATTCAGGTAAATCTCATTTGCACTGCATCAAGGACCCTCACATCCTTCCTGTAGTGTGGTGACCAGAACTGGATGCAATATTCCAGTTGGGGCCTAACCAGAGCTTTATAAAGGTTGAGCATAACTTCCCTGCTTTTGTACTCAATGCTTCTATGAAGCCCAAGATCCCATCTGCTTTACTAACTACTCTCAATATGTCCTGCCACCTTCAAAGATCAATGCGCGTGCACCCCCAGGTCCCTTTGTTCCTGAATAATTTTGAACTGTGCCATTAAGTATATATTGCCTCTCCATTTTCCTTCTGCCAAAATGCATCATCTTGTCAATATTAAATTCTATCTACCACCTCTCTAACCACTCTGCTAGTCTATCTATGTCCTGTTGCAGGCGGTTCAGATCATCCTCACTGTTTGCCGCACCTCCAAGTTTGGCACCGTCAGCAAATGTTGAGATTCTACTCTGTTTTCCAAGATCCAAGTCATTTATATATAGCAAAAAAAGCAGTGGTACCATCCCTGACTCTTAGGGAACGCCATTGTCTACCATCCTCCATTACTCTCTGTGTGTAATAGATCCACCTGATTTATTGGGCTGGATTTTATGCTGAAGGCGGGGCTCCTGGCACTGAGCCAAAAAGACAGGGGGAATCCCATCTATGCCTTTTTTTCACTCTCCCACCACACCCCGGAGCAATCCTCCAGTCTTTTTTTATCAAGGTTTTGGGAGGTGGGAACATTTTAAAGGGACAGGGATCCTGCCTCCAAGAGCTGCCAGCCAATCACAGAGCCGGCAGCTCAGCAGCACCGCTGGGAGCGGTGGCCATTGCCAGTACTGCAGAGCCTCGGACCCAGGCCCAGAGCTGGAACCCCAGAGAAGAGGTAGGTGAGAGTGGGTGACTGGGGCCAGTCAGGAAGGCCCCAGTGAAGGGGGAGTTGGGGGTTAGGGTTCGGCTCCAGAGGGCGGGGGTGAATTGGTTTCTGTGGGAGTTCTCCGTGGGCCATGAATTGCTGATGAAGGAGGGACTCCCCACCACCCAAGCCTGCAAAAAGGGAACCTTGTTTTACAAGGCATCCTCTCCGGGCAGCTGAGGCATCCTCCCCCACCCCCTCAGCCACTGGTACGATCCCGGTGGTGGTGGGAAGAGGCCCTTAATTGGCTGTTAATAGGCCACTTAAGGGCCTCAATTTGCCTCTGGGTGGGAAGTTCATCTACCGCCTATCCTGCCCCAGGATGATTGCTGGGCAATGGGGAGGGGATGGGCACTGCATCCCATCACCACCCCACACCCCCGCCACCTGCCGTGATTCTCATTGCCCCGCCCCCGCCTCTGTTCCCACTTTGGGAGGGGCCTGTAAAATCTGGGTCATTATTTCTGTATTTTTTTAATTCAATTCATCTCCCCAGGTGTTTTGACCCTTCACCTTAGTGAACAATTTTTTCTCAATTCACTTGGTCTAATCTCTGCATAATCTTGAAAGCTTCAATCAGACCCGCTGAAGTCTCCTCCCTTAGTGAGAAAACAAACACAAATGCAACTCATATAAATAAAAGTAAAATACTGCGGATGCTGGAAATCTGAAATAAAAACAAGAAATGCTGGAACCACTCAGCAGTTCTGGCAGCATCTGTGGAAAGAGAAGCAGAGTTAACGTTTCGGGTCAGTGACCTTCTTCGGAACAAGGGGAACAAGACCCGAAACGTTAACTCTGCTTCTCTTTCCACAGATGCTGCCAGAACTGCTGAGTGGTTCCAGCATTTCTTGTTTTTACTACAAACGCAACTCAGTTAGAAGGAGCAGTAGCAGTGGCTGATAAATCAGAGCGGGGCAAGAGCGGAGTTGATTGGAGGACGAGACCTTCCACAATGTGCTCCAAAAAAAAGCAAGGAGTGATGTCTCAGGACAGCAGGTCAATGATTGGTTGGTGAGTTTTAAGGACATTTTTTCCTCTAAACTGGGGCAGTGGTTTGAACCGGGATTGGGAAACTATCAAGTGCTGTATTATATTTATAGCTTAGCTCATTAAACTAATTCATAAAATTTCACTCAGGATAAGAAAACAGTGAGTGAATAATTAAGAGGATTAACACAGAGCCAGTCTAGAGGCATTAATTAAAATCGATAATTTATACAAAGTAGTAACTAGATTCTGAAAGGGGGAATAGAGATTTTTTAGATGGTGGATGGGTAACTGAGACCAATTGCTTGCAATTCCTGCACCATGTGGTAAATTCAGGATACTTTATGCATCTTGGGGAACCACAAGTGTAGGAAGTGCCTCCAGCACAGCTGGAGTCATTGTGAAGCATCAGGGAGAACAAGAGTTTTCTGGATCGTACATTCTGGGAGGTTGTCACCCCACAGGCAGTGAGAGTTCGGGATAGTAGATGGGTGGTCATCTGGAAGAGTGGGAAGAGGCTGGAAGTGCAGGAGTCCTCGGGGCGTGTGCCACTCTCAAACTGGTACTCAGCATTGGAGACTGCTGGGAGTGACAACATCCTAAACGAGTGCAGTCCAGACCATGGCACCAATGGACAGGGACTGTACAAGAGAGAACAGCAAAGTGTAGAAATGGAGTCGTTATAGGAGATTCCATAGCAAGGGGGACAGACAGGCATTTCTGTAACTGTCATAGTGAGTCCCACATGGTGTGTTGTCTCTCTGGTACCAGGGTAAAAGGACATCAGACAGAGAGGGTGCAGAATATTCTGCAGGGGGAAGGGAGTGAGACAGATGTTGTGGTACATGTCCATATCAACAACATAGAGAGCAGGTATCGAGGTCCTACAGTCAGATTTTCTGGAGCTAGGGAGGAAATTAAAGTTAGGACCTCGAAGGTAGTAATCTCTGGATTACTCCCAGCACCAAACAGAGTAGAAATAGGAAAATAGGGAAGTTCAATGCATGGTTTGAAGGAGGGAAAGCTTCAGAGTCTTGGGACATTGGGACCAGTTCTGGGGCAGGAAGCACCTATTCAAAGGGACGGGTTGCACTTCAACAGGACTGGGACCAATATCCTCACGGCAGGGTTCACTAATGTGGTTGGGGAGGGTTTAAACTAAATTGGCAGGGAATAGGCATATAAAAGTAGAAAAGAGTAATTGGATACGCACTGTGAGAGTGTTGGATAGTACTAGAGAAGGATGTAGTGCCATATTAAATAAAAGCAGACTAAGAAGGACTATGAGGTTTACATGTGTGTGAATGCACAAATTGTGGTGAATAAGGTTGGTGAGCTACAAGTGCAAAAAGCCATGTGGAAATATGATTTAGTGGTAATAATGGAAACATTTAAAAATGGTGAGGACTGGGCACTTAATATTCAAGGATACAAGGCGCTCAGAAAAGACAAGGAAGGAAAAAAGTGATGTGGTGTGCCAGGACTGATTCGGGAAGACATTGTAGTGTTGGAAAGAGAGGATGTCCTTGAAGGGGCAAAGACAGAATTCATTTGGTTAGATTTGCGAAGCAAAAAGGCTATGATCACTCTACTGAGGATATTCTATAAGCCTCCAAATAGTGGGATAAAGAGGAGAGAATCTGCTGGGAAATCACAGAGATGTGCAAGAACTATAGAGTGATGATACTGGGGGACTTTAATTACCCAAATATCGATTGGGATAGTGTTAGAGTAAAGGGTAAGGAAGGGGAGGAACTTTTGCAGTGTATTTAGAAGAACTTCCTTGACCAGTATGTTCTTGGCCCAACCAGGAAGGAGGCATTGCTGAATCTGGTGCTGGGGAATGATGTGGGCCAAGTGGACCAAGTGTCTGTAGGGGAGCACTTGGGTAAGAGTGATCATTGTATCATAAGGTTTAGATTAGTAATGGGGAAGAGCAAGGAATAATCTAAAGTAGAACTTCTAAATTGGACGGGCTAACTTCAATGGGATGAGAGGGGATCAAGCCAGAGTAAAATGGAACCAAAGGAAAAACTGTAATGGAGCAATGATGATCTTTAAGGGGATAGGCAGGGTATATTCCAACAAGGGTGAAAGCCCAGACACCTTGGATAACAAGGGTGATAATGAATGTGATGAAATAAAAGAAGCGAGTATGATACATGTCAGGTGAATTCTTCAAGTGAGAACCAGGCCAAATATAATAAGTTGAGAGGAGAAATGAAGAGGAAAATAAGACTGGCAAAGAGAGAATATGAAAATAGAATAGCAATCAGTATAAAAGGGAACCCAAAAATCTTCTACCAGCAAGTAAATAGTAAGCGAGTAGTAAGAGGCAAAGTGGGTCCTATTAGGAGCAAAGACAGTAATATATGCTTAGAGGCACAGGGCAAGGCTAGAATACTTAACAGGAATATAGGAGCAGGAGTAGGAGTGGCTGATCACCCACTTCAAAGCCTTTTTCCCACACTATCCCCATATCCCCTCATGTCATTTGTATTTAGAAATCTGTCAATCTCTGCTTTGAACATACTCAATGACTGAGCTTCCACAGCCCTCTGGGGTAGAGAATTCCAAAGATTCACAACCCTCTGAGTAAAGAAATTTCTCCTCATCTCTGTCCTAAGTGGATTCCCCCTTATGTTGAAATTGTGCCCCCTGGTTCTAGACTCCCCAACCAGGGGGAAACATCTTACCTGCATCTACCCTGTCTATCTCTAAAAGTATTATTTAGTGAGTACTTTGTATCAGTGTTTACTAAGGAAGAGGATGCTGACAAAATATCGGTCAAAGTGGAGATGGTAGAGGTGATGGACGTGGTGAAAATTAATCAGCTGGCTGTTCTGGATAGGCTGGCTATGCTAAGAGTGGATAGGCCGTCTGGTCTGGATGGTTTGCATCCCAGGTTGCTGAAGGAAGTGGGAGTGGATTAGTGGAAGGGCTTGCCATAATCTTCCGATCTTCCCTAGAAACGAGGGAGGTGCCAGAGGATTGGAGAGTGGTAAACGTGACACCCTTATTCAAGAAAAGGTGCAAGGACGTATCTCGTAACCACAGGCCATTCAGTTTAATATCAGTTTATAAACAATAATCAGGGGAAAATGAACAGGTACTTGGAGAGGTTTGAGTTAATTAAGGAGATTCAGTATGATTTGTAAAATGCTGATTGTGCTTTTTTTATTCTTTCAGGGGATGTGAGTGTTGCTGCCAAGGTGGTTGGTTGTTTACAAAAGCAAAATACTGCAGATGCTGGAAATCTGAAATAAAACCAGAAAATGCTGGAGATACTCAGCAGGTCTGACAGCATCTGTGGAGAGAGAAGCAGAGTTAGCGTTTCAGGTCAGTGACCCTTCACCAGAACAGTGCCATTGGGCTGCATTTAAAGAGCGTGCTGCAAATCACGGTGGTGTGCTCGGATATTGGCGGCGTGCCGCAGCGCATCGGCTGTCGCTGAGCCCTGGCTAGATTACATACGGCGGCTCATTAACATAACAGCAACGCGTGCACCCCCCCCCCCCATAATACGTCAGGGGGGGTGGGACATCCGGTGCCATGATGAACATCGGCACAGCTGATGGTCATGTGCGGGGACTCTAAAGGGCAGCGAGCACATCAGCTATGCCTGCACCTACAGAGGAGATAGAAGCAAACAGCAGCTGGACTGCAGACACCGATCCATCAGTGACAGAGAGGCATGCCAGGGTGGCACCACGGTCCAGTGATGCCTGGCTGCTCACTCTCCTCCAGGCTGTGTGGGCAAGGCGGGAGGTCCTCTTCCCCAGTGATGGCAAGAAGAGGCCCTCCCGCCAGACCATGGCAGCCTGTCTGGAGGTGGCACAGGAGTTCAGTAGCCATGGGGCCATCCCCGAGACTGGGTCCAGTGTCGTAAAAGGATGAATGACCTGCTGTGAACCACAAAAGTAAGTGCAACTTTACATCAAGGCTTCACTCAAACTGGGTGAGCCACTGCCATGCCAATGAAAGGGTGATTGGGCAGGGAGGAAAGGTGTAACATGAATGGAGAAATGTATGATAGAACTTACCCTTGTCTGCTGCTCAGAGAATGGCACCTACATGAGTGACTTACTCAGTGGCGCTCGCCGAGCATTCCCCACCTTTGTGCCCAGCACCCCTCTTGTGACATGTGTCGTGCTGATGAAATGCCATCCGTGATAGCAGCCTCCTTGCTCCCCCACAACGCCAGGGAGACCACCCGTACTGGTGTAGGTGTAGCTGACATAAGACGGATGACAGATACTGAGGATGAGGCCCTGGAGATTGCAGCAGCCAAGTTGACCAGCTCCTTTGAGGAAGTGGGCATTGGGGTCGATGGTGAACAATCTCCCGCTAAAAATAAACACTGATCAATGTGGAACTGCGGTTCTGTGATGCAATGTTGTTATAATTCTGAAATGTGCTACATCAGAATTGTTCTTCCCGTTGTGCCTTCCAACCCCATCCACGCAGGACCCCTCCCCCACCTCAGATGAACAGTCACCCTCCGAGGACACAGCGTCCCATGACCCTAACGCACCTTCCACCGGCGCAGATACAGTCACCTCAATGAGTATCTGTTCAGTCTTAGAGTGCATCTCACAAGCTGGTGAGAGCACAGCAGACGCGCCCGAGCAGCTGACTGAGGCTAAGACACCGAGGCCACCGACAGTCAGAGGGCTGTGGGTGTCCAGGCCCACGCTGAGCCCCAGGCTACTGATAACCGTCTGCTGTCAGCAGCACAGGGCAGGCTGGAGCTGATGCAGAAGTTGTGACAACAGCAGGCGGAGATGCCACAGGCCGTGCGCAGCCTTGTGCGGACAATGGGGGAGTCCATTCACACCATGACAGCTGCCATATCTGAGGCATATGAGTGCCTGGCGTCATCATTGAGGTGGTGGCGGCCCTCTTGGTGAGGCAGAATCAGTTAATACGCGCTGACCTGCACTCCCTTACCATGGCCATGACATCCATTCAGCAATGGTGAGGCAAGAGAGGGACCAGGGGCATGGAGACTGTCCCTGACCCTGGTCCTTCCTGGGAGAGCGGAGGGGTTCCAAGGAACCCAGAGTTGGAGGAGGTGAGTCTGTGTGACACACCTGCGGTCCCCCCTCAAGGTGATCCCAATGTGGACGCGGCCCCTCTGCCCCTCCGCCTGTGAGCCGAGCTCCAGCAGCCGCGACAGCTGAGGAGAGTTCTGCACTGATCCAGGGACCCCCAGCCACCTGGGCCCCTCCAGGCCTCGTGCTGCAGAGGACAACCGACGAAGTCATCCACAACCAAAGGGCAATCAGATCAGCAGCCTACCTCCAGTCAGGCTGCGAGTGCAGAGGTTGCACCAAAAAGGGGCACTCGCAAGCGTATAAAGAAAACACACTGACACAGAAGGGACTGCATAGGTGTCACTGCAATGTAAATACGTTTTTCACTAAATGTTCTGCACTAACATGTGTGTCCTTTTTCCTGTGTGAATGATGTGTGTGAGCATTTACCACTGATGTCTCATCCCTTTTTATCATTGGCTTTGCAGGAATATCATTGTATGCAGTAACATCATTGCCATGCTGGCGTTACTCATGTGTGTCTTTACAGATGCAGTGACATGGACAGGAGCCACTGTCACAATGAGGGTCACAATGAAGATGAAGGATGACTTTTCTGGCAGCTGAGGATGGCCACCTAATTTCAACACTGTGTCCTATATCGCAAGGCCTGTGAGTTGGAGACGAAATGGCTGCTCATCTCAGCAAGAACCAAGACCCAGGAAGTTTAAGGGAACAACCTGTTCTTTTTAGCAAGAAAAGAAACACTGCTATCATCTTTGAATCACTGGGTAACTGTCACGTGACAAGCCCCTCCCCATCTGTCGTTTTAAGCTTGTGTTTCTCTGCAGCAGCAAGGAGAAGCTTTTGGACTCTGAAATGTGCAGACCCAAGTGGGGGTCCCTCTCCCTCTCAGCTCAAGTTTCAAATCCTGCCTATTGACTGACCACCTTTACATACTCCAGCTACAATCAGAAACCCCTTTGGAGGAAATGATCCACATCACAGTCTCTAAGAGATCCACTGAGCTAGTCATCTACCTCTTATATCATATTGTACAGAAGGAGGCCATTCAACCCATCGTGCTTGAGCCAGCTCTTGCAAAGAACTCCCCAATTAGTCCCATTCCCCTGCTCTTTCCCTAAAGCCCTGGAATTGTTTTCCTTTTCAACTATTTATCAAATTCCTTTGTGAAAACTACTTCCACTGCCCTTTCAGGGAATGCATTCCAAATCATCTTAACTTGCTGTATATAAAAAAAAGTCTTATTTGCCCGGTGGGGTTTTTGCAAATTACCTTAAACCTATGTTTTCTGTTTGCCAACTCTCCTGCCTGTGGAAACAGTTGCTCCTGCTTTACACTATATTTGTTCATATTTAATACAGAATTCTACCTGGAGGTGAAAAACTTAATGCCAAGTACAATAGACTGCACACACAAGGTAAAATAATCTTCGTCCAAATCACTAGAAGATAATAATCTAAGTACTCTTCAGGTCCAACATAATATAAATGAGTGGCATCCTTTGCCCATCTCATGCAGTAATGCACCAGCAACACTACCATAAATATAGAAAAAAATCAAAAAGGAAATTTGAAACCTTATACAGGTTATAAGGAGTCATATATTACTTGCTAAATTTAAGACAGCAATCTAATACCTGGGTTCAAGTGGTTTCCAATACCATCTACCTTACCCCACAAAGCTGATTGGATTACAATCTCTAATCATCACTGACAGCTATTAATTATCCACATATTAAACAACACATCAAGCAGTTAAAAGGAGTGAAACTGATCTGCAGCAGTAACGAAGAACAAGCTGACAGAGAATCAGCAGTCTTATTTAGTCGTATCAGCACACCTATTTGTGTGTGTGTGTAAACCTCTAGTGTGTGTATGATTGAAAAATGGCATGTAGTTTATTATTTTCATTAGTTCAGTTTAGGTAAAATACAGTTCACCTCTTTCTTTGTTAAACTCAAGAAAACCTGCCTGATTACTTACTTGCTATGATCATAACAAGAACCAAACACATACTGAATTGGCCAGTACTTTAAGAAAGAATTAAACTAGTTGTGGTCAAACAAGGAGAGGGAAAAAGGGGGAGACCTTTGACCCCTCCTCACTTAACCAAAACAATTGCATAGTGTTCAGTACCATTCATGACTCCTCAGATAATGAAGCAGTCCATGCCTTAACACCTGGACAACATTCAGGCTTGGGCTGATTAGTAGCAAGTAACATTTAATAACACATAAGAAATAGGAGTAGACCATTCGGCCCCTCAAGCCTGCTCTCCCATTTAAAACGATCAAGGCTGATCTTCAGCTTTAACTCCACTTTCCCACCCGCTCCCCAAATCACTTGATTCCCTGAGACACCAAAAATGTGTCCATTTCAGCCTTAAATATAGTCAATGATGGAGCATCCACAATGCTCTGAGGTAGAGAATTCCAAAGATTCATAGCTATCGGAGTTAAGACATTTCTCCTCCTCTCAGTCCTAAATAATCAAACCCTTATCCTGGGATTGTTCCCTTGTGTTCTTGATTCCCCAGCAAAGGGGGAAACAGTTCTAACCTGTCAAGCCCCTTCAAAATCTTGTATATCTAAGTGAGATCACCTCTCATTCTTCTAAACACCAGAGATTATAGGCCCAATTTACTCAGCCTCACATCTTAGGACAACCCTCTCATTCCAGGAAGCAATCTAGTAAACCTTCGCTGTACTGCCTCCAATGCAAATATATCCTTCCTTAGGTATGGAGACCAAAACTGCACACAGTATTCCAGGTATGGTCTCATCAAAACCCTGTACAATTGTAGCAAGACTTCCGTGTTCTTGTATTCCAATCCCCTTGCAATAAAGGGCAACATGCCATTTGCCTTCCTAATTGCTTTCTGTACCTGCATGCAACTTTGTGTTCCTTGTATGGGTACACCCAAGTCTCTCTGAACACCAAAATTTAAAAGTTTCATGCTTTTAAAAAATATTCTGCTTTTCTATTCTTACTACGAAAGTGAATAACCTCACACATTCTCCACATTTAGGGGAGGCGGTGGCGCAGTGGTATTGTCACTGGACTAGTAACCCAGAGACCCAGGGTATTGCTCTGGGGACATGGGTCGAATCCCACCACAGCAGAAGGTGGAATTTGAATTCAATTAATAAAATCTGGAATTTAAAAGCTAGTCTAATGATGGCCATGAAACCATTGTCGATTGTTGTAAAAAACCCATCTGGTTCACTAATTTCCTTTAGGGAAGGAAATCTGCTGTCCTTATATAAAAGCAAAATACTGCAGATGCTGGAAATCTGAAATAAAAACAAGAAATGCTGGAACCACTCAGCAGGTCTGGCAGCATCTGTGGAGAGAGAAACAGAGTTAACGTTTCAGATTGATGACCTTTCATTAGAACTGGCAAAGGTTAGAAATGTAATAGGTTTTGAGTGAGTGAGAGGGGGAGTGGGGGGAGAAGAACAAAAGGAAAAGTCTGTGATAGGGTGGAGAGCAGAAGAGATTAAATGCCAAAGATGTCATGGAACAAAAGGCAAAGAGAGTGGCAATAATTGCAGCAAAAACATGAAAAATAAGTTGAAGACCGGCACATGGTTAAAAAAAATCAAAAGTGGGGTCATGGTCTGAAATTGTTGAACTCAATGTTGAGTCCAGAAGGCTGTAAAGTGCCTAATCAGAAGATGAGGTGCTGTTCCTCGAGCTTCACTGGAACACTGCAACAGGCTGAGTACAGAAACATGGGCGTGAGAGTGGGATGGTTATTAAAATGGCAACAACTGTAAATTTGAAAATGTCCCGATAACCCCTATGCTTTTCTTCCAGTCTGTTAAACATTCCTCCATCCATGCTCATATATTATCCCCAACCCGTATCTTGACTTTTTATGTAGCATCTTATCAAACGCCTTTTGGAAATCCAAACATGCCACCCAAATATCGATTACATCTACTGGCTCCCCTTTATCTACCATACTAGTTACATCCACAAAAAATGAATACATTTGTCAAACACAATTTTCCTTTTGTAAAACCATGTTTACTCTGTCTAATCATACCATGTACAATGCTAAGACTTCCTTAATAATAGATTCTAACACTTTCCTGATGACTGATGTCAGGCTAACTGACCTGTAGTTCCCTGTTTTCTCTCTCCCTCCTTTCTTGAATAGTGGTGTTACATTTGCTGACTTCCAATCCACTGGTACCATTCTAGAATCTAGGGAATTTTAGTAAATCATGACCAGTGCATCCACAATGTCTGCAGCTACCTCTTTTAGAACCTTAGGTTGTAGGCGATCAGGTCCTGGGGCTTTGTCAGTTATTAGTCCCTTAAGTTTCTCCAATACTTTTTCTCTTCTGATATTAATTACTTTAAGTTCCTCACTCTTATTAGCCCCTTGATTCCCCTCTATTTCTGCTACGTAAATTTGAGTCTTCTCCTGTGAAGACAGACAGAATATTTGTTCAACGTCTCTGCCATTTCCTCATTCCCCATGATAATTTGTCTCATTTCTGCTTCTAAGGGAACCAATGTTTACTTTAGTTACCCTCCTTTTTATATACTTGTAAAAGTAAATGTCAGCATGCGGGTACAGCAAGTAATTAAGAAGGCCTTTTATTGCAAGGGGAATGGAGTATAAAAGTAGGGAAGTCTTGCTACAACTGTACAGGGAGTTGGTGAGACAACACCTAGAGTACTGCATACAGTTTTAGTCTCCTTACTTAAGGAGGGATATAGTTGCATTGGAGGCAGTTCAGAGAAGGTTCACTAGGCTGATTCCTGGCATGAAGGGGTTGTCTTATGAGGAAAGGCTGAGCAGGTTGGGCCTATACACATTGGAAGTTAGAAGAATGAGAGGTGATCTTATTGAAAGATATAAGATTCTGAGGGGGCTGGACAGGGTAGATGAGTAGAGGATGTTCCCCCCTGTGAGCGAATCTAGAACCAGGAAGCACAGTTTCAAAATAAGGGGTCTTCCTTTTAAGATGGAGGTAAGGAGGAAATGGGACTCAATCCAGTTGCATAAATTTTTTGAGATGAACAAGGATACTTGGACTATAGAGGCCAGGGTATAAAATCCTTAGGCGAAGAGTTAAGTTAAGTGGCAGGAAATATTTATTTTCGCAAAGCGTTTGTCCTCTGCATCACTTAAATATATGGTGGGTAAGAATTATTGAAAATCCTTTAAAATGGACTGGGTATTGGCAGTTCTAGGAGCCGAGTTATAAGTTAACTGTGATTATGAGGAAAAATGCTTTTCCAATGTCTTTTGGACCACATAAATCTGATGGTCTTCTCTTGCCCTTGTTTTTATACCTTCAGAATCATGGTGGCAGATTTACATGTCCAGGTACATTCGGCCCCTCCAGCCTGTTCCACCATTCATCTACATCATGTCTGATCTTCTACCTCAACACCATTTTCCCATACTATCCCCATATCTCTTGATATCTTTAATATCTAGAAATCTATTGATCTCTGTCTTGAATATACTCAATGACTGAACCTCCACAGCCTAGTGGGGTAGAGAATTCCAAAGATTCACCACCCTCTCAGTCCTAAATGGCCTGCCCCTTATTCTGAGACTCTCTCTCCTGGTTCTGGACTCAACAGCCAGGGGAAACATCCTTCCTACATGACTCTGTCGGGCCCTGTAAGAAGTTTGCGTGCTTCAGTGAGATCACCTCTCAATCTTCTAAACTCCAGCAAATATAGGCCCAGACTCCTTAATTTTCCTCATAGGACAATCCCACCATCCCAGGGATCAGTCTGGTGAACCTTTGTTGGACTCCCTTTATGGCAAATATATCCTTCCTTGGTTAAGGAGACCAAAACTGTACACAATATTACAGCTGCAGTCTCGCCAAGGCTCTATACATTTACAGCAAGACTTCTTTACTCCTGTACTCAAAACCTCTTGCAATAAAGGTCAACATACCATTTGCCTTCCTATTGCTTGCTGCACCTGCATATTAGCTTTCAGTGACTTATGAACAAGGACACCCAGATCCCTTTGGACATCAACACTTCCCAATCTCTCACATTGAAGAAATACTCTGCATTTCTGTTTTTCCTACCAAAGTGGATAACTTCACATTTTTCCACATTATATTCCATCTGCCATGTTCTTGCCCACGCACTTAGCCTGTCTAAATCCCCTTGAAGCCTCTTTGCATCCTCCTCACAACACACATTCCCATCTAGTTTTGTGTCATCAGCAAATTTGGAAATATTACATTTGGTCCCACATCCAAATCATTGATATAGATTGTGAATAGCTGGGGTCCAAGTACTGATTCCTGTGGTACCCCATAGTCACAGCCTGCCAACCTGAGAATGTCCCATTTATTCTCTGTTTTCTGCCCATTAACCAATTCTCAATCCATATCAGTATATTACCCCCAATCCCATGTGCTCTAATTTTGTTTACTAACCTCCTGAGTGGGACCTTATCGGAAGCCTTCTGAAAATCCAAATATACCATACCCATTGGTTCCCCCTAATCTATTCTGTTAGATACATCCTCAAAAAACGCCAACAGGTTTGTCAAACATGATTTCCCTTTCATAAATTCATGTTTACTTTGCCCAATCCTACTATTATTTTCTAAGTGTCCAGTTATCTCATCCTTTATAATAGATTCTAGCATTTTCCCTACCGCTGATGTCAGGCTAACAGCTTTGTCGTGCCCCATTTTCTCTCACTCTCCTTTCTTATATAGCAGAATTACATTTGCGACCTTCCAATCTGCAGGAACTATAGAATTTTGGAAGATGATCACCAAAGCATCCACTATCTCTACAGCCAGCTCTTCCAACACTCTGGGATGTAGATCATCAGGTCCAGGAGATTTACCAACTTTCAGTCCCATTAATTTCTCCAGTGCTACTTTTTTTCCACTAATTTCTTACAGTTCCTCATTCTTGACACTACCTTGGTTTTCTCATATTCCTGGGAGTTTTTTTGTATTTTACTCCGTGAAGACAGACACAAAGTATTTGTTTAGTTTCTCTGCCATTTCCTTATTTCCCCATTATAAATTCTCCTGTCTCTGCCTGTAGTGCGCCATGTAGGAACTAAGGAGTTAACAACCGCCATGTTTAATCTATTGGATGAATCTATGCAAGTTATGGCCTGATACAATTCACCAGACATAATGTTTTAGAGTAGCATGATTTTCAGTGTTAGTGCAGTTGTGGTACATTTGTATCAATGTATTATGTTAGAATTAAGTTATGGATCATGTGTTACGAATCATGTTATGTGAAATGTGTATTTGTATGCTGCATTGGAGAGATGGTGGAAGATGCTGTTTACTGTAACAATAGCAGAAATGGCTTTGCTATGAGACAGGCTGTCTTGATAACTACCTTACTGCATTTCAATTAAGACAGACTCAAAGTCACAGTAAGTGATAGACTTGTAGGCATCATGAGAATAGAAATGCAAGTAAAGGTATTTGGAGACCATTCATGACTAGAATGTTGATGGGGATAGCAAACATTCCCCGTTGTGTGACAATGACTTAGGCAATCAAGCTATCTGCAGAGAGTGTATGGAGGGTGAGATCATATCTGGACAATCTAACTATTATAAACTAATCAAAAAGAGACAATATATAGGTGAGGTCATACCTGACCAATCAAAAGGGTTAAGGTGAAATACGACCTAATATGGAATGAAGGAACTTGGGAGGGGGCTCTAAATGAAAGGTGCTGAGAGACAGTGGGGCAAACCAATTCAAAGAAGAGACCACCCTACAGTCAACAAAACACCTCGAGAGAGATGACTGTGCCTCAGCAGCTCGGGAAGTAAGAACCAAGGATACTCTGCACTCTGCTGTATAAGTACTGCCGTTGGATAAGAATTGCTTGCATATTATTGCTGTGCTTAATAAACACTCTATCTTGATTTAATACTAGAGTCTGTACTTATGGATCAAAGGCTAGTCAACACCCTGCCTAAACACACAGCCCATATTTGCCTTTGCTAATCTTTTCCTTTTTATATACCTATAGAAGCTTTTAGTCTGTTTTTATGTTTCTCACCAGTTTATTTCATATTCTATTTTCTCTTTCTTTATCAGTTTCTTGGTCCTACTTTGCTGAATTCTAAAATGCTCCAATCCTCAGGCTTACTACTTTTTGGCAACTTTTAAGCCTCTTCATTTGCTCGAATACAATCTTTAACTTCTCGTTAGCCATGGTTGAACCACCTTTCCTGTTGGTTTTTTGTTCCTCAAAGGAATGTAAATTTGTTGTAAACCATGTATTAATTCTTTAAATGCTAGCCATTGCCTGTCTACCATCATAACTTTTAATGTAGTTTTCCAATCTACCACAGCCAATTTCCCCCTCATACCTTCATAGTTACCTTTGTTCAGAATTAAGACCCTAGTTTCAGATTGAACTATATTACT
Source organism: Heterodontus francisci (assembly GCF_036365525.1). Classification (NCBI taxonomy): domain Eukaryota; kingdom Metazoa; phylum Chordata; class Chondrichthyes; order Heterodontiformes; family Heterodontidae; genus Heterodontus; species Heterodontus francisci. Next base: position 70,187,880 of record NC_090396.1, on the reverse strand, counting down.
TTCAAACGTAATGGAAAATTCTATCATATTCTGGTCACTCTTCCCTGGAGGTTTTTTTTTACAAAAAGATTAATTAGCCCTTTCTCACTGCACAATACATTGATCTAAAATAGCCTGTTCTCTAGTTGCTTCCTCTAGAAACCCATTTCATATACATTCCAGGAAGTCGTCCATCACAGCATTAGTGCTAATTAGGTTTACCCAGTCTACATGTAGACGCAAATCCCCTATGATTACTGCATTACCCTTGTTATATTGTTATGAGTGCTTGTTTTTTGTAAAATATGTTTAAGGACTTACAGTTGAATTATAGACTTTGATTCACCTGGAATCTTGAAGAGATGCTGAACTTGGTATTTTTTTTTTTTTAAGAAGTCACCAGAAGTTTCCTGGATTTGGCTTGTAAACATGTCTTACTGGAAGGCACCTGTCGGTGGATAATCATCCAGCAGGGGTTGTTTTTGACCTGGGGTAGATGTTTATAAAGAAATGACAGGTCAAGGTTTATAGATGTCAGGAGGCCTGACCTCTGGGATGTTTATAGTTTCCCTTTGAATTGCAACAAAGAAACAGTTGCTTTTTGCCTGCCAAAGATGATGACCAAGCACTCTCTCTCTCTCAAAAAGAAATCCTGCATTTCCAGTGTGTCAGTTTCCTATTTCCAACTGAATTTTAAGAAATCCTACATATCGAATGTGTGGGAACTGAAACTCTTGTTGCTGTATTTTCTGTTGTAAGACCTACCTGAAGCCGCTGTAGCTGCATTTCTGGGAAAGCCTACCTAAACCGATCTTCAACAACCGCCTGGACAGAATTGTTCTGGGAAGATCCTAGTGACAACAAGCTATACGCATTTGGGATGCCAAACCAAAATCAAGTGGGTTTTTTTCTGTTTTCTTTGTAACAGCGCTATAAACAAAAATCCCTTTTATTTTTTTGGTTAACTGGTGTGTGTATGTGTGTGTGTGTGTGAGAGAGGGGCTAAGATAAGTAAGAGGCTTTAATATTTCAATGTGTGTATGTTTTACTTCATTATTAGTTAAGACTTGTTTTATAATAAATTGATAATTTTGTTGTTTAAAGAAACCTGGTTGGTGTGTTTTATTCTGGTAAAAAATTAAGTCTATGATTGTATCGATAAGTGGGAAAATTTAAATATGTGTTGTGACCTGTGGAGAAGTGGGACTGAATTAACAGTGTACTCCTCCCGCCTCAGCTGTAACAACATACAGCTCTAATTTCCTGATTTATACCATGCCCTACATTACCATTACTTTTTGGTGGCCTATAAACAACTCTGACTAATGTTTGCTGCCCCTTGCTGTTTCTTAGCTCCACCCAAACTGATTTGACATCTTGATCTTCCGATCTAAGATTCTTTCTCACTGATGTACTGAGCTCATCTTTTATTAACAGATAGGAAAGAATTTTATTGCAGAAATACACTGTGAAAAACTAGGAAGCTCGAGATGATTGACACTGCTCAAAAAATTCAGGCTAGATTTTCTGACTGCTATTGTTCTTATGCAAATAGCTAGCTTGCTGATATCACATTCCTCACATTATTATTGTTGACCTTTGGGCAAATATCTGCCTTAAAATAACAAAGAGGAGTTTGACATGAGTATGTTAAATGTTCATTTATAAACAACACCCATTATAAAACTGACCCTTTCCTGTGCATGGTGCGAGTGAAACCTCCATCTTGTAAAGTCCAAGAGCTAGCAGCTGGTTTAGTACAACATTGAGAATTCAATCTTCACAAATATTAATCTAATTTTATATCCACTTCAAAGTGTTTTTGCAAATACACTCATTTTAATAGACCAAATGGAAAATGAAATACTAATGGTCAGCAATCCTGTAAGCAGCACCAAGCACGGAATATGCAACATAAAAATGAAAACAAATTTGTTTCTGTTTTACTCTTTTATTGAGAAGAAGTCTATTGCAGATATTTCATCACTTCATTTTCAACATCTTCATGATAATAATAAAATCAGGCTACAGATTTTAGTGTTGTTGCCATTTTTGGTTCTTCCAATAAGCAAATTATTTTGCCCCATCCCATCCCATCAATCCCCTGGAGCTCTACATGACAATGTCAGCCCTAATCTGGCCAGTGACACCCACATCCCACACACAAAAATATCTGTGGGCATCACTGGCAAGGCCAGCATTTGTCTCCCATCCCTAATTGCCCTCAACAACTGAGTGGCTTGCTAGACCATTTCAGAGGACGGTTAAGAGCCAACCACATTGCTGTCTGGAGTCACATGTAGGCCAGACCAGGTAAGGATGGCAGATTTCCTTCCCTAAAAGGACATTAGTGAACCAAATGGGTTTTTATGACAATCGATGGTAGTTTCATGGCACCATTAATGAGACTAGCTTCCAATTCCAGATTATTAATGGATCGAATTTATTGATGAAGGGTCCACACCTGAAATGTTAACTGCTGTTTTCTCCACAAATGGCCTACTCTGTGCTTGCAGCATTTGCTGCTTTTGAACATTTCCAGCCTTTGCAGTTTTTGCCTTGTTCCACAACCTTCAGCCAAACTGAGCTTTTTAAAAGCTTCATTTGAATTTTCAAGTACTCCCAGCACAGAAATCTTGTTTTACGTGGGACATATGACAATGGGTATTTTAAATGAGCCGGTCCCACACATTAGTGCAGTGTCAACATTTCAGAGAATGGGCAGGTGCCAGCCCTGGCACAGTTACAAATCTGACTTAGTTAACCCTGAGGAATTTCCAATCGGGCCACAGTTTCAGCAAAGATTGTTTTTGGGGGGGGGTGGGGGTGGTGGCTGTGGCAGGAGATGGATGGAAACCCACAGAAATGGCATAAATGGCTAAAAACAACCACAGACAGCATTTACTCCAGGTAATTAAGTGAAACAGATTACTGAATGGGTGGTTTCTGTTGAAAGCGTCCGATGATCAGATATATGACTCTGCAGGCAATTACAATTTTAAAAAGTGCTAAAATAACTGTCAAATTACATTATTTCAAAGGTATGCACAAGAAATTTGTAGCTTTCAGCCATTATTTTCAAATTACAGAAACTGTTCTACTGCATTAATTCAATATTTTACCTTCTCAGTAAACATGCAGAATATAATCTAAGTAAATATTTCTCTAACCACATCGCCTTTTTTACAGAAAAAAATTAGTATGAAAATATAAATGCATTAAACCTGACTCAAGAAAAAACAGTAAAGTACTGATTAATTATTCTGTTGAATAATAAAATAATTATATTTAATCCATTTTATTTTACTAGTTTTCGCTCAATTTTCTCTTCACAACCCATATGACCTTCCTGTCAGTCCATGTTATTTACGAAGATGCCATCAATTCCCACCCTCAGTTAACCTACCAGAAAGGTATTTGAATCGTGAAGGAGGCGACACCTCTAACCCAAATAATCTGCTCTAGTCTGTAATCTGAAATTAGGTCTCCCAAAGGACAGCCTATTAAGTTTTAAAATAGCTGTTTAATAAATTCAATGTTAGCAACACTTTTGAAATATTAGTCAGAATTCTAAACTACCAACTATATAATATACAGAATTTAAGTAAAATGCAACAAATGTTATGCTTAACAGGAATTTGAACTAATTGCATGATCGGAGTATTCCACTAAAATAAACCCAACAACTCCTGTCAAAGTAGGCCAGGAACCAGACAGGGAAAGGCACACATGGGGAGCGGGGGCAGGATATTAATAGTTCAGTTTAACGTTCCACTTGGATATCATAAGCAAAAAGTCCACCATATGTAAACCCGAGGTAAAAGGTTACATTCTCATTGCCATGAGGCATTGATGGGAAATGCAACGGCAAGATTTTAATCTTGTTCTGCTTCCAGTGACCACGTACAAATATGCTTCCATTTTCTGTCCATCCTTTAACCCGCTTCAACTTTCCGGTGACCTTGGGGTTCTTCCACACATCTCCAGTAAGCCACTTCAATCTTCTTTCATTTAGGCGGCTAGCAGTAAGTTTTTCAAGCAAACTTTTATGAACAATTTTATCAAACCCATGTCCATTTCCCAAGAAAAAATGAGTATAAATCTGCTTTTTTCTGGAAGGCAAGTTCTTCATTTTGATGTCATACAGTCTTTTCATTGTTTCGAGCGCTGTATTTAAGATCCTGCCTTTCGCTTCATTGGGTTCCCGGTCACAGGCTTCATCTGGCCAATACAAGACAGTCAATAAAAACCAGGCACTTGAATTGTTAGGTTTTTTTTTCCAAAACTGCAAACTCAATTCCCTCAGTTCGTGATATTTTACCAGCTTCAAAGACTTTGGTGCCACACAGGCAAGCGCAATCTGACTAAGTATGAAATTAGCAAGATCAACCACCTCTAGTTTCTCTTTCTGATGGTCTTCAGGGTACATGGAGATTATTTTTTCTAATCTTACTGCAGCTCGATCAATCTTTTGATCAGACAACAGTGAAAAAATTGCTGCAATGTTTCCACCACCGTGTCTGTAAATTTGAAGGTGTCTTACCAGAGGGGATAAAAAACAATTTGAACTCGGTTTTAAGTTTTGTTCTTCATGTTCTGAAAGAGCAAAATAACGTGCATATATTTTTGTTTTCTTTATTAGCCATTTCCTAGGGTTGTATGAATGGTCCTCTGTATAACAGGTTTCATCTTCATCATCTTCACACTTGTTGGTTTGAAAATAACTTGAATCTTCAGACATCCATTCAAGCGCCTCATTTATTCCTTTATGTAGTCCTTTCAATTTACCATGGAAGTTTTTCCAAGGTTCTTCAATTTCTTCAGGAATATCGTTACCCAGAAGGTACTCTACCAGCTTTGTGTAGCTGCCATCTTTATCTTTTTCAAAGATGTCCAGTAGTGAAAGCAGTTGCAAAAGATGGCATCCAACCTCAACTTCACCAACAAAACCAGAGTTATTCATCGAATCTGCCTCTGATTTTGCTGCCTTTTGAGCAGCCCTGAAACATTCAATTGCCTTTAGAGCTATTCTTATTGCTTCTGTTAGCTTGTCGGGAGTAACCTCTTCATTTTCCAAATGTGTTGGATCAAACAGTGCATTAAGCTTTTTTCTGTACACTTGTCCTTCTGTGTCCAAAATGTAAGAATTACTTGGCAACTGAAATTTTGCATCTTCAGCCCACTTTATAGCTTCAACAAAATGTTTGTGCATGTAATGCAATCGAGCAAGCTGCTGTGCAAAATATGGATCTTTCCCAAAGCACTCATAAGCTGCTGTCAGAACTTCCACAGCCTTTTCTGGAGTTTGCTCCTTCTTGCATATATCTTCGATAAGAGGAGAAAAAATGGTATCTGTACTGTCACCTTTACTTCTTTTGTGACGTCGTATGAACAAGTCCCTAATGAATTTAATGAACTCATCACGGGCAAATCTATGTTTAAAAAATACCTTTTCCTGAAGCAGGTCCATCGCAATTTGACTCAGAGGCTGATCTGATAACTGATGCAGTATTTCTTTCGCAACAAGTTGGTGTACAATTCGGATCGACTTAATCTCAGTGGCGAGATCTCTAAAGTGTATGAACAAAAGGCGTGCTGGCTGACTCAAAGAGGATTCAAAGCTTTGCTGCCGCAAGTGATCTATTTGAATACCAAGACCCAAAAATGCTTCACAATGAGACAGTGAAATGTTTGAATTCTCCACATAGTGATTCAGTAAGGCAACGTACTTTATCAGTTGAGTGACAAGAGAAGAGTGGTCAATGCCTTCAAGTAAATGTTTCACAAAGTCCTGGATGTACTCTTCTGAAAACTCTTCACTCATTAGAACAAATGTCAATATAAACTCTGGCTCAAAATGCTCCTCGAGTTTCTTACGCTTGTTAGAAAACAGTCTCTTTTCTTCCTTTGTTAATTTGTGGGTAACAGCTACTGCTTCCAGTGGAATGTTTTTACACAGTTTTTCAGGATTATTGGATCTCCTACAGTTCAGAAGTATGAAGAGAGGTTTCACAATACTGACTGCCTTACAGCCAACTGCAACTATTAATTCATGCTTGATTTCATCAAAGTAATCTTCATCAGAATCCTCAACAAGTAGTAACACTGGTAAACACTGATTAATATCATTTTCTTCATATTCAAGCAGCTGGGTGGCATGTTCACAGACTTTCCCAACAGCACATGATGGCTTGACAGCTGCACATCGCAGGTCCTTTCGAAAATTCCACAAAACCTGTCGTGCAAGGGTGCTTCCTCCACTACCAGGATGATGAAATACATGTACTGTAGCAACTAACTGCTTAACCGATGAACCCCTTACCATTCCATCTACAATTTTGACAACTTCTTTGTATGCATCCCGTTGTATAACCTCACCACACAATCCTTTTTCTGCGAGCATGAAATTCAGCCAGCTGACTTTACCACCCCGATAAAAGTCTCTCTCAATTTTGGTGACGTGATCAGGATCATGATGATCAACTTTGTAATTCTCACACTGATTGACACTCAGTATTTCAAGTGTGGACATTCTCTCTTCATCTGCAGTTTTGAGTAAACACAGACCCCTTGTTGACACTGGTAAATGCCTGGCACTGTCTATTAATGTTGGGAGCATAGTCTGGATTGTGTCATTCACATGGTTCAGTTTCATCCCAACAATGCTCATCTTGTCTATAGTTTCAATGCTGCACGAGGGCTGTGTAAGATTGGCCCATTTCCGATAGTTGTCGTCACACTCTGCAATACAAATGATGTCATTTCTGCCATTCATTTCTGCATAGAATTCATGGAATGTGTCTACCAGAGGCTGTTCTACTGGTGACAAGAGGAGGAAAAGTACAACAAAAGAACCAATCGGTAGAATTTCATTGCAGATCAAGGAGACTGTCCTCTTCAAGTACTTTTTTTTGCTCTTCACCCATGTACTCACATCACATGATCTTTCATCACCATCATAATCATTACACCCATTGCAGAATATCCAGCTAGTTTGATCAAACAAGCACAAACGTTTCCTGAGGTCACTCATGCTCTCTCTGTCTTCATATTTGTAATCTTTTAAGAAGTGAACATTGGCTGTGTGATGTTTTAGGTAGTACTCAAAGAAGCCATTGCTCTTAGAATCAGGATCAAAGTCAAACATACAAAAAATGTTCATATGTAATAAGAAGTTTAATTTCTGTAAATCTTCTGGTTTACATTTGTTTATGACAAGTACGTACCACTGGCTGTTATCCATGTACGTCTTGCCACCGGTTAGAAGAACTGATAGTTTTCTTCCAAGATCCTCACAGATTTTGTTGCTGGGCTCCTCTGTGCTCTCGGCTGCTTCTCTTCTCGAGTCTCTCTCTTGCATACCCGAAATAAATTCATCTTGGTCTTCCTCACAAATGGGCTCAGATTTTGCTCCATTTCTTCTGTAAATGGTTATTTTCTCACATTCTACTTTATTTTTTTTTTCACTAAAATTTGGAAGACGAACTCTATAAATTTTGCTTTTCACAATCTTGATTGATGAGTTTACATCAACTTCGATTACAAATCTTTCTTCACTTCCATCTCTGCTGATCACTTCCACAAATTTGGGTGGTCTGATGCAATTTCTTGCATCCTCACTGTACCGTGTGAAGCATTTCTCTATGTAATCCAATGCATCAACATAGATGCTTTGATCTTTGATAGGTACGCCTATTATTTCACCATGCATGTGCCCAGAACTACTATTGCTATCTTCAACCCCAAAATGTATTGTACCGTTAGTTCGAACATTCATGCATCCAGAGGCAAATTTGATAACTTCCCGAGCAAACTTTACTTGTAGCCGTTTTCTGTCTAGTGTTACAGCTTTGGCAAGAGATTTATATTCGTGACAGGGGCAAATTAAGTCTATAACCCCAGTTTCTGGTGGAAGAACTTGTTTACTTACATATTTAAAGTTGATATCGTCCTTGTCAAATGGACAAGGTTTGCATCGAATGTGAGGATTATTTTTATTCACACTTTCTTCAGCTGTGCTCGTGTGCTGTGAATCAGCAGAACTGTCAGGGGAATCTGATGCTAATACAGTAACATGGTGCTGGCTTCTCAATTTCTCTTTGCTTGGCACAGCCTCCGCCTGCGGTGATAGACTTGGAGCGCCTTTCCGACTATCTTGTGTTAAAGATGCTTTTTCTCGTTCTCTCACTGCACTTGTGCTGCACTGGGCCAATTCAAAGTCCTGACTATTCAATAATTCATTCCTTTTTTTCAAAATCAGTTGTATTTGACCTTGTTTTATGTGTAGGTCTTTAAGCGCGTCATTATCTATCACCTGCAACACTGCACCGGTTACCTCTTGATCGTATAATGTTTTTATATGTTCATCTTTGACCCGAATATATCGTAACCAGGTCCTCACGTCGTTTTCATCCCAATCTTCCAATCGTAGCTTTTTTAACTCTTCTGAAAACAATTGAAACCAGAAACAGTTTGAGTGAAAAGACGAAATTCATACTTTCAGAGCCTTATGTATCAAACTGCCTTTAGCACCCAGACTTTACAACTTATTTACCCCTCATTCATCAGCACTAAAGCAGATCATACGGACATCACATTGCTCTGTGTGGGATCTTGCTGTGTGCAAATTGGCTTAGTCGGTTATAAAGTGCTTTGAGAACTTGAAAGGCACTACATAAATGCACGTCTGTCTTTCTGCAGGTGTAAACTATGGACTGGGTTTAATTTAATGAAACAACCAGGCAGGACAAAGAGAAGGAAGAAGGAATTGTAAGAAATAATTGGTGGAAACAGTAGATTCACAGATCAGGGTTTGGTCTGAAGGTCTGTGCCTGAATAACCTGGACATTGACACTGGTAATTGTGGTTAGGAGACACCTGTAATTAAAATGAGTATTCCTGAATTTAGAAAATGACACAGAAACAGGCTCAACTGTCAGTGTTTATGCTCCATACGATAAAGCCTGGCTCAGGTATAAAATTAAAATCTGACCCAGGCCCGACCTGACCACCGCCAACCCGAACCGAACCCCAGTCCTTCAAATGTTTTTTCATGCCCGACCCAACAATATCAAATATGTTATTAATACAGAAAAATAAAATCGTGTCAAAACATAGACTAAAAAGAAAACAATACAAAACAAAACCCAAGCACAGCCAACCTGAATCTAAGCCAACCCCAAATGCTGGACACAGAACATAGACCCAACCCGACACATGTATCTGTTAGCAACATGCACTTGGGGCCGACCATGTCTCATGGCCCTCCTGCCTTGGGCACTATGGTATTGGAAGGATGAATGAGAATGGACAGAGACTGCTGGAGTTGTGTACCTATCACAACCTCTGCATCACCAACTCGTTCTTTCATACTAAACCCTGTCACCAGGTTTCATGGAGACACCCAAGATCACGTCGTTGGCACCAGCTGGACCTCATCGTCACAAGGCGAGCCTCTATAAACAGTGTCCAAATCACACACAGCTTCCACAGTGCGGACTGCAACACCGACCACTCCCTGGTGTGCAGCAAGGTTAGACTCAGACCAAAGAAGCTGCATCACTCCAAGCAGAAGGGCCACCCGCGCATCAACATGAGCAGAATTTCTCATCCACAGCTGTTACATAAGTTTCTAAATTCACTTGGAAAAGTCCTTCAAAACACTCCTGCAGGGGATGCAGAGACCAAGTGGGTCCACATCAGAGACACCATCTATGACTCAGCAATGTCATCACCTTATTCCATGACAATATGAAAGGTACAATTCAGCATAGCGGTGCCTCATCAGATCCCTTTCCTATCTTGAGTGGCGTGAAATAGGGCTGTGTTCCCGCACCTACACTGTTTGGGATCTTTTTCTTCCTGCTGCTCTCACATGCATTCAGAAGAAGGAATTTTCCTCCACACAAGATCAGGTGGCAGGTTGTTCAACCTTGCCCATCTTAGAGTGGAGACCAAAGTACGCAAAGTCCTCATCAGGGAACTCCTCTTTGCTGAAGATGCTGCATTAACATCTCACACTGAAGAGTGTCTGCAGAGACTCATCGACAGGATTGCGGCTGCCTGCAAAAAATTTGGTCAGCCATCAGTCTCAAGAAAACGAATATCATGGGACAGGATGTCAGAAATGCTCCATCCATCAATATTGGTGACACTGGAAGTGGTTCAAGAGTTCACCTACCTAGGCTCAACTATCACCAGTAACCTGTCTCTCGATGCAGAAATCAACAAGCGCTTGGGAAAGGCGTCCGCTGCTATGTCCAGACTGGCCAAGAGAGTGTGGGAAAATGACGCACTGACATGGAACACAAATGTCCGAGTGTCTCAAGCCTTGGTCCTCAGTACCTTGCTCTACAGCAATGAGGCCTGGACAACGTATGTCAGGCAAGAGCGACATCTCAATTCATTCCATCTTCACTGCCTCCGGAGAATCCTTGGCATCAGGTGGCAGGACTGTATCTCCAACGCAGAAATCCTCAAGGCGGCCAACATCCCCAGCTTATACACCTTACTGAGCCAGTGGTGCTTGAGATGGCTTGGCCATGTGAGCCGCAGGAAAGATGGCAGGATCCCCAAGGATGCATTGTACAGCAAGCTCGTCACTGGTATCAGACCCACCGGCCTTCCATGTCTCCGCTTTAAAGACGTCTGCAAACGCGACCTAAAGTCCTGTGACATTGACCACAAGTCGTGGGTGTCAGTTGCCAGTGATCGCCAGAGCTGGCGGGCAACCATAAAGGCGGGGCTAAAGAGTGGTGAGTCGAAGAGACTTAGCAATTGACAGGAAAAAAGACAGAGGCGCAAGGAGACAGCCAACTGTGTAACAGCCCCAACAACCAATTTTATCTGCAGCACCTATGGAAGAGTCTGTTACTCTAGAATTGGCCTTTATAGCCACTCCAGGCGCTGCTCCACGAACCACTGACCACCTCCAGGTGCTTACCCATTGTCTCTCGAGACAAGGAGGCCAAAGAAGAAGAATTACACGATACAGACAACTTTCAAATGACGTTGGACACTCAGCTTTTCCGCCCTCAAACTGGATAGTAAATGATGCAGATTGCGGTTACTGATCTTTGACATACTTAGCTGCGAGGTTATTTTAAAACACAAGGTTAAAGTCTTGAAGGAGGGCTGTCCAACCTTTTCGCATGGCGGCCACATTACAATTTTTGTCTTACATGGGGGGGGCCGGTAAAACAATTTCAGAAAGATGAAGGTATGAAAAATTTATCTTAATATTAATCAAAACAACAAATGTGTTTTTTTTTTAAAGAGGCTTTAAATGAGACGACTAATTTATTGACATACTTTCGCCACTATGGTGAAATACCAGGCATTTTTATGCCAGCACACATAGTCAGTGTTTGCCCGCACACTTGCAGCGATAGATATCCATCTGTCAGGAGTGATCTTGATTTCTCTTTCTCCCTGCCTGTGTCTCTCTCTCCCGCTCCCTTTCTGTGTTTCCCCCGTGTCATCTCCCCCTCTCTCTGCCCCCCATTCTCTTTGTCTCGCCACCCCCCCAGTCACCCACTTATCCATCATCCCTCTCCCCTTTCTCCCCGTCTCCCTCCCCTCCCACCGTCGTCTCCCCGTCTTCCTCTCCCCCCACTGTCTCCCGTCTCCCTCTTCCCGCACCCACCCCACTTCGTCCGCCTCCCTCCACCCCCCTTATCTTCAACAGTTGAAGTGCAGCAACTCTCAGTAGAGCAGTTTGTGATTGGTTAGTTTTTTTTTTAAAAATCACAGCTGTCAGTTCCACAGCTGACAGGTGCTTGAGCAGAAACGGCGCTTCCTATTCAGACAAGTTTGGGCTTTTAAAAAAAAAAATTGGAACCCGCCGGAAAATGCTGAACTTGTCTGAATAGGATGTGTTGTTTTGGTTCAAACACCCTATCAGCTGTGAAACTGACAGCTGCGATTATTTTCAAGTCAGACTGGTTTGGAAGAAATAATCAACGGGAAATTTCTCATCCCTAAAATTACCAGTCACAGACACCAAAATCTTTTACCATGGACACTGGTGTCAGTGTACAGAGACACTGTCGACCCCAGCCACTGGTTGGAGTCATACCTTGCACAAAGGAAAATGGTTGTGATGGTTGGAGGCCAATCATCTCAGCCCCAGGACATTGCTGCAGGAGGTCCTCAGGGTAGCGTCCTACATCCAAGCATCTTCAGCTACTTCATCAATGACCATCAGCGCAACACAAGATCAGAAGTGGGGATGTTCACTGACGATTGCACAGTGTTCAGTACCATCCACAACTCCTCAGATACTGAAGCAGTCTGTGCCTGCAAGCAGCAAGACCTGGATGACTGATAAATGGCAAGTAATATTTGTGCCACTTAATGACCATCGCCAACAAGAGAAAATGTAACAATCTACCCTCAACATTCATTGGCATTATCATCACTGAATTCCCCCATCAATATCCTGGGGGTTACCATTGAGCAGAAACTGAACTGGTTTCAAGAGCAGGGAATTTGCAGCGATTAACTCACCACCTGACTCCCCCGTGCCTGTCAACCATGTACAAGGTGATGGAATACTCTCCATTTACCTGGATGGGTGCAGCTCCAACAACACTCCAGAAGCTCGACACCATCCAGGACAAAGCAGCCCACTTGATTGGCATCCCATGCACCACCTTCAACATTCACACCCTTCACCATCGATGCACAGTGGCAGCAGTGTGTACCATCTACAAGATGCACTGCAGCAACTCACCGAGGCTCCTTCAAAAGCACCTTCCAAACCCACGACCTCTACCACCTAGAAAGACAAGGGCAGCAGATGCATGGGAACACCACCACCTGCAAGACCCCCTCCAAGCCACACACCATCCTGACTTGGAACTATATCACTGTTCCTTCACTGTCATTGAGTCAAAATCTTGGAACTCTCTCCCCAATAGCACTGTGGGTGGACCTACACCCCAAGGACTGCAGCAGTTCAAGAAGGCAGCTCACCAGCATCTTATCAAGGGCAATTAGAGATGGGCAATAAATGTTGGCCTAGCCAGCAATGCTCATAACCCATGAATAAAGAAGAAAAACACCAGCTTCCTCCCACCCACACTTGATCTAACCCTGTAAACATATCAAAAGGGTGTAGAAAGGAACAAAAACAGAAAGCGCTGGAAATACTCAGCAGGTCAGGCAGCATCTGTGGACAGATAACAAGTTAACGTTTCAGGTCATGGCTGCAAATGAGGTTTTTGCAAATATGTGCAGGTACTGCAGCATGGTCCCCTGGAGAAAGCTATTGGAGGCCATTGTTGTCATATTCGTCTGAATCGCAAGATGATACAGCAGATAACACATCAAAAAAGATGCAGATTTTGGAGATCTCGACCTCTTCATCTCCCAATTATCAAGTCACCAAAATCCCTTTCCCTATACGTGACCAAGAGAATCAAGGCTGTTCAAATTGCTTGGACAGTTTTCAGACCTTGCTTTCCTGGCAAACATTTGACTTTATAATAGCAGTTAAATACTTAATTTAGACGACCTGCACCTGAAGAGCAGGATCTTCAAGAAAACTGTTTGGACAGGAAACATTCCCTCACCCACAGGCTGTGTTCAGGTGCATTAAGATAAACTGAATCCCAGAATTGTTACAGTGCAGGAGTCGGCCATTCGGCCCATTGTGTCTGCACTGGCTCTCTAAACAAGCAATTCACTTAGTTCCATTCCCCCGCCTTCTCCATGTAACCCTGCACATTCTTCCGTTTCAGATAACTGTCTAATTCCCTTTTGAATGGTTCAATTGAACCTGCCTCCACCACACTCTCAGGCAGCGAATTCCAGACCTTAACCACTGTCTACATGAAAAGGTTTTTCCTCATGTCTCTTCTGCTTCTCTTACCAAATACTTTAAATCTGTGCCTCTCATTCTCGATCCTTTCACGAGTGGGAACAGTTTCTCTCTATCTACTCTGTCCAGACCCCTCATGATTTTGAATACCTCTATCAAATCACCTCTCAGCCTTCTCTTCTCCAAGGAAAACAGTCCTAACTTCTCCAATCCATCTTCATAACTGAAATTCCTCATCCCTGGAACCATTCTTGTGAATCTTTTCTGTACTCTCTCCAATGCCCTCACGTCTTTCCTCAAGTGCGGTGCCCAGAACTGGACTCAATACTCCAACTGAGGCCAAACTAGTGTCTTATACAAGTTCAACACAACTGCCTTGCTCTTGTACTCTGTGCTCTATTAATAAAGCCTATATACCATATACTTTATTAACCACTCTCTCAACCTGTCCTGCCACCTTCAATGATTTTTGCACATATACTCTCAGATCCCTCTGCTCCTGCACCCCCTTTAGAATTGTACCCTTTATTTTATATTGTCTCTCCATGTTCTTCCTACCAAAATGGATCACTTCACATTTCTCTGCATTGAATATCATCTGCCACCTGTCTGTCCATTCCACCAACTTGTCTATGTCCTTTTGAAGTTCTGCACTATCCTCCTCAGTTCACAATGCTTCGTATCATCTGCAAACTTTGAAATTGTGCCCTGTACATCAAGGTCTAGGTCAGTAATATATATCAGGAAAAGCAAGGTTCCCTACACTGATCCCTGGGGAACTCCACTACAAGCCTTCCTCCAGCCCGAAAAAACATCTGTTAACCATTACTCTTTGCTTCCTGTCACTCAGCCAATTCCATATCCTTGTTGCTAAGAATTTAGGATCATTCCAAGCTTGTGGAACCAGCACAAAAATGACTGATGCAAAGAATAGGAAAAAAACAACTGAACATAAGGGGTTGGATAATGGATACATTTTAAGAGGCCACGTGTATTAAAGATGTGCCTTGTGTCTCAATATGCTATTTGAGAGAAACACACTCTCTTCCAAGGTTCTTTGTGATGTCGATCTTGAGTTAGAGGGAATGGTGTAAATTTTTGTCTTACTGGAGCCAATCACCCACCCTTTATAGAACCCATCGGATTTTTTTATTATTTATTTTTATTTAGTGATACAGCACTGAAACAGGCCCTTCGGCCCACCGAGTCTGTGCCGACCATCAACCATCCATTAATACTAATCCTACACTAATCCCATATTCCTACCACATCCCCACCTTCCCTATATTCCCCTACCACCTACCTACACTAGGGGCAATTAATAATGGCCAATTTACCTATCAACCTGCAAGTCTTTGGCTGTGGGAGGAAACCCACGCGGTCACAGGGAGAACTTGCAAACTCCGCACAGGCAGTACCCAGAACTGAACCCGGGTCGCTGGAGCTGTGAGGCTGCGGTACTAACCACTGCGCCACCCCATCATTTCATTGATAACAATCCATCCCTCAGTGTGGGGAGGATAATGAGTGTAAAAGACAATCTAACTGTTGATTGTGCAAGAAATATTATCACATGCTTCAGTTCCCTATGAAAAGAAATCCCATGAATTAATTGCCCCAATACACTCTGCAATGTTCAGAAATAGGATGAAATAGTCACTTGAGGTAGATATCTATGAATAGATTTACAGACAGTACTTATAAGATTAATAAAATATCAAGATTTCCATTATAAACTATGATTAGTAATTGTGACACCTACCCATTATGATTCTGGAGACTTTATTTGTAGCTGTGGTAATTACATGCTCCAGTTGTTTCTATGAAAAGAAACTCTACAAGTTAATCAAAACATTGAAGCAACAATGAGAAGTAACTTTTCTGTATTAAAAAAAACATTTTAAAATAACCATTTTTCCTGGTGGAAACTCTGACTACTTTGTGAATTATACGCCAAATCCAACATGCCAGAAATAGATGCCCTCTTTTTAAAAGGGAAATCTTCCCAATCACACAAGAAAAACTCCAAACACCTAGCTACTGCTCAGTGGGTGACTGGAGATGCATCAAACTGTAGGTGTGTAAAAACAGTGTATAGTATTGGCCATCAAATAGTGGGAAGATTATCCGATAGAGGAGCAACTATTTAGGCAAATTACAGAAAGATACAAGAACTAGAGTAGTGATACTGGGGGACTCGTATAAACTAGGATAGTAACAGTTAAAGAGCAAAAAGGGGAGTAATTCCTGACATGTACAAGAAAACTTCCTCGATCAGTGTGTTTCCAGCCCAATGAGGAACGAAGCAGTGATGAATCTTGTTCTGGGGAATGAAGTGCGGCAGGTGGAACATATTTCAGTGGATGACCATTTGAGGAGCAACGTTCATATCATCCAGGTTTAGAATAGATATGCAAATGCACAAGAACAATCAAGTGTAAAAATAGTTAACTGGAGGAGAGCTGACTTCAGGTGAATTGAAAAGGAATTTGGCCCAGGTGGATTGGAATATAAATTGATAGGGAAAACAGTAATTGAACAATGGAAGATTTTCAAAGAGATAGTTTGTGTACTGAATAGACATTCCAAGAGGGGGAAAAAGAGGGGCACCCTAAGATAGATCTCTGGATGACTAAAGATATAGAAATTAAAATGAAACAGAAAAAGGCAGCTTATCACAAATGTAAGGTTCATAGTACATCAGAAAACTAAGCTGAATAGAAAAATTATATCAAAAAAGGGAATTAATATGGGCAAGGAGAGAACACAAGATAGAGTAGCAGCTAACATAAAAAGGAACTCAAAAGTCTTTTATAAACATATAAATAGTAAAAGTAGTCAAGGGAAGGGTAGGGCTGATTAGGAACAAAAAGGAGATATTCTTGTGGAGGCAAAAGGCACGGCTGAAGTACTAAAGGAGTACTTTGAGACTGTTTTCACGAGGATGTTGCCAATGTAGGAGTAAAGGAGGAAGTAATAGTAATATTTAGATGGGATAAAAATAGATAAAGAGGAAGTACTTTAAAGGTGGCAGTCAAAGTAGAAAGGTCACCCAGTTTGGATGGGATGCATCCTGGGTTACTAAGGGAAGGATGTGAAAGCTATTGCCAGAGGACAGAGATTTAAGGTGATTGCCAAAAGGACCAGAGGTGATATGAGGAAACCTTGATCTTTTACACAGCCATTTGTTCTGATCTGCAGTGCACTGCCTGAAAACATGGTGGAAGCAGATTCAATAGTAACATCCAAAAGGGAATTGGATAATTATTTGAAAGGTTATAAAAGGGGCTATGGGGAAAGAGCAGGGGAGTGGGACTAAATTAGAAAAAAAGTTCTACCAATGAGCTGGCACAGTCATGACAGGCCAGTGGTATGATACAGCACTGAAGGAAGCCTAAGATTCTATGAAATAAGATCGCACTATCACCAGTACTTAGTGGATATGGTCCAGTGAGCAGAAGTTGGGCTTTTCACAGAGGTCATAGTGATAATTACCATAGGAATTGGAAACTTTCATATTGGTACAATATGGAGTTATCTTGAAGAAGTAAAGACACATTAATGGTGCACTGTCACAGTCTTCCTTTCCTCATACAATCCAGTCTTGATATCATCTGCTCATTATTCTTTGGTTTATCTTTTCTGTCCTACTCGGTTCATTCTTGGCAGTACCCCACTCATCACCCAGCCATCTCTCCTTTCCCTATCCCCACCCCCTCCTCTCTTTCCATATCCATTCCCCCACTCTCCCCAGTTCTCCCTCTCCCACTTTCCATCATCCACTCCTTCCTATCCATCTCCTGCATCCTTTCTACATCTATCTTGTTCCCATCTGATTATCAGTCTTCTTCCTTCCCTCCTCCCCATCAATCTCATCCTTTTTAGAGTGGAGAGAGGCTGAGCAAAGGTCTCCCCAATGTAACCCTTCCATTACTCTCAGTTCTCCCTTCCTATCCCTTGCCCACACTTCCATCACCCCCCTCTCCCAATTCCTTCAATATCTCCCACTCCCTACACCTCCACCTCCCGCCCTAGTCAATTTTCAACCAACTCAACATCTCGCCTTCCATTTCCCCTTCCCATCCTCCATATAATTTCCTCATCTTGCCCTCTCACCCTCAATGATTCCACTCCTCCCCTCCATCAACCTTCCACGTCCCCATTTCATACCGAATTCCTTCCCCCTTCCAACTCTCCATCTTCCCTGCCATGCACTCTCTCTCTTGGCTCTCTATATCCATTTCATTCCCTCCCTCTCAATCTCCTACTTCCCCACTCCATCTCCTTATCAACCTCCCCCTCCTTTCTAACATTCCCACTCCATCCCCTTCCTCAGTCCCCCATTCACCTCCTTCATCATCTACTCCCAACTCCATCTCCCCATCTGACTAAAACCTTCTATAATTTGCCTCCTCCTCACCACTCCATTAATCCAGACCCCATCCACCTCCATCACCAACTAGCCCCCTCTCTCTCCATTAATCCACAGACCCCATCCATTACTCTCTCTCCAATCCTATCCCCTTCACTGTCCCCTCCCTATCTCTCTCTTCTCCTTAGCTCCATATGTCCTTTCTCCTCCATTACACCCCCTCGACCCCTCCATCTCATTCCAACCTCCTACAAACACATGAATTAGGAGTAGGCCACTCGGCCCCTCGAGCCTGCTCTGCCATTTAGTGAGATCATGGCTGACCTGATTGTAACCTCAACTCCACATTCCCGCCTATCCCCAATAACCTTTCACCCCCTTGATTTAAAGGCCTGCTCGGGACTGCGAATGAGACCCGACCCGAACCCAACAGAACCCCATCCGACCCCGAGCCCAACCCGGCCCGAGTCCTTCCGTTTTTTCCCGCGCCTGACCTGACCCGACCATCAGTCAACTTACCTTCTGCTTTTCACTTTGCTCCTCATCTGCACAAGCTTAAAATAACTGTAACAAAACCACCTTTAAAGACCAAAAAGTAAATTAACATTAAAGTCACTCACCTGAGGTTGTGAGAGAGCGTGTCCGATCCGGCCTAACCCAACCCAAGCCGAGCCTGAATGCTGAACCGGAAGTGTGACCCGACCTGAACCCAACACGTCATCAGGTCCAGTCAGGTTTGAGTCGGGAGGCAGGCCTTTACTTGATTATCCAGAATCTATCTACCTCTGCCTTAAAAATATTCAGAGACTCTGCTTCCATTTTGAGGAAGGGTGTTTCAAAGACTTTCACGACCCTCAGAGAAGAAATTTCTCCTCATCTGTCTTAAATGGGTGACCCTTTATTTTTAAACTGTGTTTAACATTTGAGTTTCTCCCACAAGGGGAAAAAATCCTTTCCCCATCTATCCTGTCAAGACCCCTCAAGATCTTGCGTGTTTCAATCAAGTCGCCTTTTACTCTTCTAAACTCCAACAGATACAAGCCCAGCCTGTCCAACCTTTCCTAAGACAACCCGCTCATTTCAGGTATTAGTCTAGTAAACCTTCTCTGTACTGCTTCCAACGCATTTACATCCTTCCTTAAATAAGGAGACCAGTACTGTGCACTATACTCCAGATGTGGTCTCACCAATACCCTGTATAGCTGAAGCATAACCTCTCTACTTTTGTATTCAATTTCCCTCGCGATAAACGATAACATTCCATTAGCTTTCCTAATTACTTGCTGTATCTGTATACTAACCTTTTTCAATTCATGCACTAAGATACCCAGATCCTTCTGCATCTCAGAGCTCTGCAATCTCTCACCATTTAGATAATATGCTTCTTTTTTATTCTTCCTGCCAAAATAGACAATTTCACATTTTCCCACATTATTCTCCATTTGCCAGATCTTTGCCCACTCACTTAACCTATCTATACACCTTTGTAGCTTCATGTCCTCTTCACAAGTTATTTTCCTACCTAGCTTTGTGTCATCCGCAAATTTAGCAACTATATCTTCCGTCCCTTCATCCAAGTCATTTACATCAATAGTAAAAAGTTCATGCCCCAGCACTGATCCCTGTGGCACACCACTCGTTACATCTTGCCAGCCAGAAAATGGCCCATTTATGCCTACTCTGTTTCCTGCTAGCTAGCCAATCTTCTACCCATGGCAATATGTTACCCCCTACACCATGAGCTTTTATTTTCCGCAATGACCTTTGATGTTGCACCTTATCAAATGCCTACTGGAAATTTAAGTACAGTACATCCACCTGTTCCCCTTTATCCACAGCACATATTACTTCTTCAAAGAATTCCAATAAATTGGTTAAACATGATTTTCCTTTCACAAAACCATGTTGACTCTGCCCGATTACCGTGAATTTTTCTACGTGCCCGCAATAACGTCTTTGATAATAGCTTCTAACATTTTCCCTATGACATGTTAAACTAACTGGCCTGTAGTTTCCTGCTTTCTGTCTCCCCCGTTTGAATAAAGGAATTACATTGGCTATGCTCCAATCTAATGGAACCTTGCCCGAATCTAGGGAATTTTGGAAAATTAAAACTAAAGCATCGACTATCTCACTAGCCACTTCTTTTAACACCCTAGGATGAAGTCCATCAGGACCCAGGACTTGTCAGCCCACAGCTCCAATAATTTGCTCAGTACTACTTCCCTGGTGATTGTAATTTTCTTGCGCTCCTCCCTCCCATTTCCTGACTTAGTTATTTCTGGAATGTTACTTGTATCCTCTAATGGTAAAGACCATGCAAAATACCTGTTCAATTCATCTTGCTTCTCTCCATGGACTGTAGTTCAAAGAAATAACCAGGCTTTAAGCTCTCGGTCACTGTGGTGCTGGTATTCAGCTCAAATCGCTACGCCTTTCAGCGGTGAGCTTCAGTACATAACTCGGTTCGTTTTAGTTAACTACGGTTTTTATTCTGTTTATTTTGGGAACTGCAGGAGCCCTTTAGACAAAGGGAAGTGTGAAGAAATGAACAGGTAATTTAAAACGAAAGAAATAATTGAGAGTTTGAAGCCAACGATCCCGTTACAGATGATCAGACTAACCAGGCGAGTCCTAGAAAATAGAGCCATCGTCAACTTTTAGCGAAAACTTTGCTCATTTGTCCATATTATTGCACAAAAAGTTCAACTGACAATATTCTGTTTTAGAAATATTTTCCATTTTCGATACCTTTGGAGATGGAAATGAAACGCTATTTTTCTCCTCTGGTGCAGTTTCCAGTCTTCAAGACTTGAAAGTGAAACTAATTCAGAGCCGTGGAAACGCCTATAGATGAGGAATCATTAAAATGGAAATGCCTTTCACCAACAATCTCCGCTGTTCAAACATGTAGCATTCAATACTAACAATTCAGGGCCAGGGTGGGAGCGAAGGTTTGCAGTCAGCGAAATACGGGTTCACAAGGATTTGGAATAACAAATGTTATTAATTATGCTATTAAAATATTTTTAAAAGTGCGCCTAATGTAGCAGTTAGCTACCATTGTTAACCCTGTAAAACCAGCAACACAACACATCTGAAAAAAACAGATTTCAGTTATGTGCGAGGGAAGGGGTCTCTTGACATGGAATTGAGTTCATCTTTCACTCAGTGACAACTACGACACTCAAATAAAAGCAATCCACTTCTTAATTAGTGGGTAACCCTCCCATTGGACAGGAGACGAGGTTGAATTTGAGGGCATAGGTCTTTCGAACAGGATTAGACCATTCAGATCCTTAAACTTGATCCATTTACCCACCTTTTATCATATCCCTCAACACTCTCACCTAGCACAAATCTGCCAATTTCAATCTTGAAAGCTCCAATTGACCCAAACCTTAACAGCCTTGGGGAGGGGGAGGGGGAATTCCACATTTCTACTAACCTTTGTGTAAAGTGTTTCCTGATTTCACTGCTCAATGGCCTGATTCTAATATGCCCTAATTATTGTAAAAACTTTTTAAGACTAGCCAAACTACTGTCTGCGTTAATAGTTGAGGCAGGTTATGGTTATTTTTGCTGCCTGAGAGGAGTGTACTTGTCTGAGGTTAGCCCAAGCATCAGTGAATATACAAGTAATCCGCGCACTTATAAATCCAAGTGGTCAGTTTTAAACATTTTTTTGTGATTTTAGTTTTTTTTAAAGCAGTGAGTGATGAAAATATAAACCAGAGGCTAAAAAGTTTTACTGAGCTGGAAACTTTAAAGATAATTTGATTAAACTGTAATATCCTTGAGTTAATGATTAGCTGCACTAACATTCAGTTCCCCTCAGTTAGGCTCAGGAAACGCAGTCAAACCTAAACTTGGATAGGATAAGAAATAATGAGTAAAATAGGCCATCAAGTTTATCACTTTTTCAGATCAGCCATGCCTGCACATATTTATCTAGACATTCTCCCCAAAACAGATCGAATGCCTCTTGAATCTATTTATAGTCACTTCAATGGCCTTTCCTGGTAACTTACTTCACAAATCCATTACTGTGTGTGTGTGTGTATATATATATATATATATATATAAAATAGTTCCACCTGACTTACGATTTCTATTTCTTTTAATTAAATGTGACTCCACAGGTATTTTAACACTTCATTGTGAACAAATCTCAATTTACTTAACCTACTTTCTTCATAATCTTGAAAGCTTCAGTCAGACCAGCTGAAATCTCCTCCCTTACAGAAAAAACACTCAACTTTCTTAAGCTTTTCTAATCATTAACGTCGAGAATCACCTTTCCCAGCTGCCTCCATAGCTTCTGAAGGACAATGTTATCCATTCACAATCAAACAACCATTCTCCAGATCTTGTAACATCAGCATTTGGTGTTTTTTTTATTCATTCATGGGATGTGGGCGTCGCTGGCCAGGCCAGCATTTATTGCCCATCCCTAATTGCCCTTGAGAAGGTGGTGGTGAGGGGCCTTCTTGAACCACTGCAGTCCATGTGGGGTAGGTACACCCACAGTGCTGTTAGGGAGTTCCAGGATTTTGACCCAGCGACAGTGAAGGAACGGCGATATAGTTCCAAGTCAGGATGGTGTGAGACTTGGAGGAAACTTGCAGGTGGTGGTGTTCCCATGCATCTGCTGCCCTTGTCCTTCTAGTTGGTAAAGGTCACGGGTTTGGAAGGTGCTGTCAAAGGAGCCCTGGTACATTGCTGCAGTTCATCTTGTAGATGGTACACGCTGCTGCCACTGTGTGTCAGTGGTGGAGGGAGTGAATGTTTGTAGATGGGGTGCCAATCAAGCAGGCTGCTATGTCCTGGACGGGGTGTCGAGTTTCGAGTGTTGTTGGAGCTGCACCATCCAGGCAAGTGGAGAGTATCCCATCACACTCCTGACTTGTGCCTTCTAGATGGTGGATCGGCTTTGGGGAGTCAGGTGATGAGTTACTCGCCGCAGGATTCCTAGCCTCTGACCTGCTCTTGTAGCCACGGTATTTATACGGCTACTCCAGCTCAGTTTCTGGTCAATGGTTGCCCCTAGGATGTTGATAGTGGGGGATTCAGCAATGGTAATGCCATTGAATGTCAAGGATAGATGGTTAGATTCGTTCTTGTTGGAGATGGTCATTGCCTGGCACTCACGTGGCGCGAATGTTACTTGCCACTTATCAGCCCAAGCCTGGATATTGTCCAAGTCTTGCTGCATTTCTACACGGACTGCTTCAGTATCAGGAGTCATGAATTGTGCTGAATGTTGTGCAATCATCAGCCAACATCCCCACTTTTGACCTTATGATTGAAGGAAGGTCATTGATGAAGCAGCTGAAGATGGTTGGGCCTAGGACACTACCCTAAGGAACTCCTGCAGCGATGTCCTGGAGCTCAGCTGATTGACCTCCAACAACCACAACAATCTTCCTTTGTGCTAGGTATGACTCCAACCAGCGGAGGGGTTTCCCCCGATTCCCATTGACCTCAGTTTTGCTCGGGCTCCTTGATGCCATACTCGGTCAAATGCTGCCTTGATGTCAAGGGCAGTCATTCTCACCTCACCTTGGTGTGAAAAACTCAGAAATGGAGTGAATAAAGTTTAATGTGCATGTTAATTCCTTGTAGCTACTGGATTCTTAAAATGTCCCTGTTGGTGCCAAAACCAACAGGCCACAAATAAACATGATATTTTAATATTTTATTGCATTAACCCAGAGGGATATTAATAAAAAATTACATTCGCAGTATTTTAAAGCATGATTTACCATTGCAACCGTCCAGGCTCAAGATATGTATTTCATGGAGACTCCAGTAAAAACAGCACTGTTCTGCAGTTCTTGCTTATTCCTTGTATACATCCTGAATCATCACTAATGCTTTTCAAAATGTATTTAAAACCATGATATATCTGTACAATGTATTTTTTCAGGATCAAACATGTACTGTAGGCATATGATATCACTAACAGATGCAATCTTTGTAAAACCATTATTGTACATCGCCAGACATCGCAGCGTATCCAGTACACCACAGAACAGTTAGTCTTGGAGTGATCTGACAGGCTGTTGCCATATCTCACAGCTCTGGCAGTTAATGAATCTGTGGTTTAGGGTGTTATCAGAACCCCAAAGTTCTCTTATTGCCTGCAGTTTAGCTGTTTTTCTGAAAAGATTGCCGCCTTATTCACAGCATCTAAACATATTTTCAGTTGAACAATGTCCCATTATTATATCTGTGGACAAGCGAAGCCTAGATTAAGCTTTGTCTTGTGTCAACAGTTTCCATCAAAACAGCTAACTGATGACACGTCACACCAGTAGGGCACTCCCAGTTTTATTACAAATAAAAATAGAAAATTCTGGAAATACTCAGCAGGTCAGGCAGTATCTGTGAGGAGAAAAGCAGAGTTAACGTTTCAGGTCACTGACCCAGTTTTATTACCTTTAACAGTGTTTACAGCTAACCTGTACAATCTAATAACTAAATTGGAGTTTGCCATTTGAGAAAGAGAGAAAAGTTAACACACTCAGGGCATGTTACCCCAGATAGGCTACTTGTAAATAATGAAATTCACCACATGGGAATCAGAATATGAACCCACGTACAATTTGTTGGTCCAACACATTAAGAAATCAAACAGTAAAGAACAAATAGTTTCCATTATTCTTGCATTTAAACATGGAATTAACTAGACTTGTGAACAAATTACTTGGCAGAACCAAGTCCACACCACCTTGGATGGCTCAGCTGCACAGTGAGGGAGGAAGAGGAGTAGAACAGCAATAGTGGTCAGGGATTCAATAGTGAGAGGAACAGACAGGCACTTCTGCAGCCGCAGATGTGACTCTAGGATGGTAGGTTGCCTCCCTGGTACCAGAGTCAAGTAGGTCACTGATCGACTGCGGGACATTCTGACAGGCGGGGTGGGGGGGCTGAGGCTGTGTTCCATATTGGCACAAATGACAAAGGCAGAAGGAGGAATGAAGTCCTGAAGGGAGCTAGGAGAGAATGAATCTCTGGATTAATCCTAGTGCCACGTGCTAGAGTACAGAATTGGGAAGATAGAGCTGATGAATAAGTGACTGGAGAGATAGTGCAGGAGAAAGAGCTTCAGATTCCTGAGGCAATGGAACCTGTACAAGTGGGATGGGTTGCAACCCAATAGGGCCGGGATCAATATGTGCGTAGGGGATTTTGTTAGTGCTGTTTGGAAGGGATTAAACTGGCTTTGCAATGGGATAGGAACCTGAGAATAGATTCAGAAGGGAGAGAAGAAAAGTTGGAAATGGAAGGCAGAAACTTAGGAGGTGTTTTGAAGGAAACAAAGGCTAGAAAATAGACAAGGGAGTTTGGCAGTGCTAAATAGTATATACTTCAATACAAGAAATCTAGAGCGTAAAGCAGATTGACATGTGGGAGTATATTATAGCTATTACTGAGATATGACTGAAGCGAGAGAAGGAATGGCAGCTGAACATTCCTGGTTAAAGGGTTTTCAGGTGAGATAGAGAAGGGGATTAAAAGAGGGGCTCACAATGCTGATTAATCAAACAATTATAGCTGAGGAAGAAGGATGCTATGGTAGAAGGATCATCAAATGAGGCCATAAGGGTTGAACTGAACTAAAAAAAAGGGACAAACTACTGTACTATAGTAGTGTACTATAGACTGTCAGTCAGAGATAGACGAGCAAAGATGCAGGCAAATCTCAGAAGTGAAAAAAACAATGGGCAGTAATAACAGGGGATTTCAAATACCCTAATATTAACTGGGATAGAATTAGAATTAGAGGGAACAGAATTCTTAAAATGCATTCAGGAGAACATTTTTAGCCAGTACGTAGCAAGCCCAACAAGAGGGGGTAGTTCTAGACTTAGTTTTAGGGAATGAGACTGGGCAGGTGGAGGGGGTATCAGTTTGGTGGAAGTGATCATAATTCAGTTAGGAAGAAAAGTTCTCAATTGGGGAAAAACTTATTTTACTAAACTGAGATGTGATTTAGCTAAAATGGATTGGGAACAGC
Source organism: Heterodontus francisci (assembly GCF_036365525.1). Lineage (NCBI taxonomy): Eukaryota > Metazoa > Chordata > Chondrichthyes > Heterodontiformes > Heterodontidae > Heterodontus > Heterodontus francisci. The sequence goes on along the minus strand of NC_090396.1, from coordinate 70,161,684 downwards.
TACCTGAAGATAAATCAGTGCTAGATCAGTGGGAGGGGTTCAAGGAAGAAATGGTGAAGGTTCAGAGCAAGTATGTTCCTTTAAAGAAAAAGGATGGCACTAACAAATCCAGAGTCCCCTGGATGTCAAGGGGCTTAAAGGAGCAGATAAAGAAAAAAAGGGAAACTTATGACAGATACTGAGGGTTCAATACTGCAGAAAACCTAGAGTACAACAAAAAGTGTAGGGGTGAAACTAAAATGGAAATTTAGAAAGCAAAGAGAGGGCATGGAAAAACATTGGCAAGAAAAATCAAGGAAAACCCAAAGATTTTTTTAATAAATACATATAGAGCAAGAGGATAACTAAAGAAAGAGTAAGGCCTATTGGGGACCACAAGGGTAACCTTTGTGTGGAGGCAGAAGACATTGGTCTGGTTCTTAATGAATACATTGCATATGTTTTCTCCAGAAGCATTAAAAGCATTTGAAAGTGGATAAATCCACAGGCCTGGACAAAATATATCCTAAGCTGTTAAGGGAAGAAATAGCAGAGGCTCTGACCGTGATTTTCCAATCCTCTGGCTACAGGTGTGGTGTCAGAGGGCTGGAGGAGAGCTAACATTGTACTGTTGTTTAAAAAGGGAGAAAGGGATAGACCAAGTAATTACAGGCCAGGTCAGCCTAACTTCAGTGGTGGAGAAGTTAATGCAAAAAATTCCAAGGCTCAGGATAAATCTTCATATAGAAAGACATGGATTAATCCGAGAGAGTCAGCACAGATTTGCTATGGGAAGGTCGTGGCTGAGCAACATGATTGAATTTTTTGAGGTAACAAGGAGGGTCGATGAGGGTAGTGCATTCAATGTAGTCTGTATGGATTTGATCAAGGTAAGGTCCCACACATGGCAGACTGATCAGCAAAGTACAAGCCTATGTGATCCAAGGCAAAGTGGCAAGTTGGATCCAGAATTGGTCCAGAGGCAGGAAGCAAAGGTTAGTGATCGATGGGTACTTTTGTTACTCGAAGGCTGGAGTTGGGGTTCTGCAGGGCTCAGTACTAAGTCTCTTGTTTTTTTTGTGGTGCATTTCAATGATTTGGACTTGAGTGTAGGGGGTATGATTAAGAAGTTTGCAGACGATACTAAAATTCGCCATGTGGTTGATAATGAAGAAAGCTGTAGACTGTAGGAAGATATCAATGGACTAGTAAGGTGGGCAGAACAATGGTAAATTGAGTTCAATCCAGAGAAGTGTGAGGTAATGCATTTGGGGAAGACTAACAAGGCAAGGGAATACACAATAAATGGTAGGATACTGAAGTGTAGAGGAAAAGCGGGAACATGGAGTGCATATCCACAGATCCTTGAAGGCAGCTGGACATGTAGATAAGGTAATCACGGTGGCACATGGGATCCTTGCCTTTATTAACCGAGGCATAGGATGCAAGAGCTGGGAGGTTGTGCTGGAATCGTATAAAACACTAGTTAGGTCACAGCTGGAGTACTGCATGCAGTTCTGGTCACCGTACTATAGAAAAGATGTGACGGCACAGAGGAGATTTACGAGGATGTTGCCAGGACTGGAGAATTTGAGTTATGACGAAAGATCGGATAGGCAAGGGCTGTTTTCTTTGGAAGAGAGGAGGCTGACGGGAGACCTAACTGAAGTGTATAAAATTGAAGAGTCTAGATAGAGTGGATAGGAAGGCCCTATTCCCCTTGGTTAATAGGTCCACAGATTTAAAGAGGTAGGAGGTTTAGAGGGGATTCAAGAGGAAATTCCTTTACCCAGAGGGTGGTGGGTATCTGGAAAACTCTGCCTGAAAGGGTGGTAGAGGCAGAAACCCTCATAATATTTTAAAGAAGTACTTAGATATGCACTTGAAGTGCCATCACCTACAAGGACACAATGGGCCAAATGATCTCCTTCCCATACTGTAAATTTCTATCATTCTTTCCAAATAGAAAATGGTGTCCTCATGCACAGAAGTGAATTCAGCCAATGCTTTGGATGGATACTGTGCCAAGATGGGTGAGCACTGGGCTGCAGGCTATTTCTGGATAGATAGGCGAGAATGGGTCAGCTAGCCTTCCTCATCTGACATAGGCCTGTTCTGCCATTCAGTTAGATCATGGCTGATCTGTACCTCAACTCCATTTACCAGATTGTTTGATACCCTTGGCTAACAAAAATCTATCGAACTCAGCTTTGAAATATTAGGCATCCTTAAAAAAAAAAATTCTGCTTAAAGACTGAAAGTTGCATGATGTTGGTGAGAGTACTGTAACTGACCAATCAGGAGTGCAATTTGTACTTGTAATAACAAAAGGAAAGCTGCAGCAGTGTTTTTGGGCCTCGTTCGTGATGAGCAAAATGGATTTTGAAAAGTGCACTTCGAATGTTTAAAAATCACAGTTCCTAATGACTTTGAAACAAAAATCGTTGAGTTACCAGCAATTCAGATTCATGGCATAATCACAAAATCAAACATTGTATTTATGAAACTGCTCCAACAGCCAGTAAACTTGATGGCAGATCAAATCGTTTAGTGCAAATGTCAAAATAAAAAGAAACATATGTAATCACATTTCAAAAAGTTTTTTTTGTAAAAGGTGAAGACATGAAGTTATTTTTGCCTCTTTTCTTTCACAACCAACACTCAGCAGAAACATCCATCTAATCCTACCCTGTAGATACAAAACTCAAACCAAAGATGGATATAGGTGTGTTAAAATCAGCTTCGAACACACATTAGATGTTGAAAAGACAAAATTATCACTCACCAGATATAAAGGTAAACCCCCCCAAATAAATAAATAAGTTACTGCTTTTAATTATCAGCACATTAAAAATTACTTTGACAATTAAAATATAGGCTGCACTGTCCTGTGAGATAATGGTTTTTCCTTATAAGCACCAAATACTGAGCTTTTACCACAAGTACACATTTTCGATAAATGGGTTTAATTTAAATGCAACATTTCAGGTCACATCAGAGCAGAAGGACGAGTTCCAGCCTGCATGTTCTCTACGTGAGTCTGTGATCATGTCTCTGCTCTAAGGAAAACATTAAGTAGAGCCCGTACTTAGCCCATTTTACAGAGGGTAGGACACTTGGGTGCTTCTCACACCTCTTCCATTACCCAGATTGATAGTGGGGGACCTGCAATACGGTCACATGGTCTGCCATCTCAATTCAGAATTAATACATAATTAGGGAGATAAAATAGGAAAATACAAAAAAGGATAAATATTTAATGCCACAAGTTTCATCTGTAAAGACAATGGTCTAGATCTTTCACTGAAGTTGGGCAGGAAATGCAACAGGAGATGATCCACTGGCTCTGCGCTCATCTTGCCATTTCCATAATATCCCAGCACAAAATACATCTGCCATATACTGTGATAGACACAGGATGGAAATATAGACAATCAGGCTTCTGTATGTTTTGTGCCAACTGAACAGACAAGTGTACTGTTCAAGCTGTTTTCAGTTAGAATGAGTCAAACACTGGAAATTAAAGGGATTAATCGGTAATGTGTAAATCTGGTAATTGCTCCGTTTTGGACTTTTAAGATAAAAGAACATTTATATTACAAACACAGAACAGTGACATAAAGCTACAAATACCAGAGGTGCCCCAGTATAAAATCCTGCTCATGCAGGTCTGAAAGCACAACTTTCAACAGGCATTTTTGTGTGGATAACCACTCTCCCACTGATTAATCTTTCATTCGCCAACTTCCCGTGTAGGGGGACTGAATCCATTGCATTTTGTCCCACTATTGTTTCAGTACCCACAAACCAGGGAATGCTGTGTGTCATCACACTGTTCTGAGATGATTGATTATTTTGCACTATTGAAGTGGGTGAACTAATCCACAGATTGGTGTTATAGCTGCTCTAATGTTCATAACAAGAATCAAATTGTCTTGGCATAATTTAGCCAACCGCAACCAAAAAACTGTGCACCACTCAAACCTGGCCAGCATCTGTGAATGAGCGCGTTGCTCTGTATTTCAGAGTCAGAATATGGTTGATATCCTCTTCAGAAGATTACTTGAATTCTTTTCCCCAAAACATGAAATAGTAAAACATGTAACAGCCCATGACAGTGCAGGAACAGTGTCACTATTAATTTTCTCACTTTTTAGAAAAAATTATATTTTTCCTGTGAGGAAAATATTTTCTTATTAAAAAGGTAGTGGCAGTCAGACTGCAGATCCTTAAACTGGAGAACCACATTCACACCTCGCCTTGGATTATCCTGCAGATCACTGCAGCTTTCATAAGGCACTTAGCAGTAGTTTGGTGACTTCATCGTTCTGTAAATGTCTCTCCCAAACGTTGTCTCTTAGTACTTGCTGTGCTTAAAAGGCCCTTTGGCTGGAATGCATTTTGAAAATAAATAATTTCCCTTTTGACCTTCTGTCCCTTGGTTTATATAAAGCTGTCAGTAACTAACAGGGCTAACTGGCTCGGTTCTGCCTCCTGGTAGTAGTAAGGATGAAACAGTCTCTCCCGGCTGCAGATTTGCATGGCAAAATATGTGTGGAGTAATAGATGGGGAAACCGAAAGGTGAAATAGTGAACAAACTCATCTGGGACTGAGCCCAAAGTTTCTTGCACTTCCTCTGGCAGTTCCCTGTAGTGGTGTTTCTGAAAATAAAACATGCAAAATATGTAAATGACTTAGATGTGCAGTGAAGCATTTTCCTAATTTGCCTAACATTGTTAATGCCTGTTTTCTAATCAAATATCAGCAGGACATCACAGCGCTCCAAATCGGCAACTAGAACCAACCCTACTCCTAATGTAGTCAGATGTTCAACAGAGCAAGAAAACATCTGGTTGCAAATGTTTGAGGTTTTATGCCCTGCACCTTCTTAAAAACTTCCAGCAAATTAGATTGCTACAAAAATATTGTCAAATCACCAGTGTCTTTGCAATCATATAAATGGTCTGATTTTAAAACTAGGCAACTTTTCAGTCATAATGAGGTAATTTCAACAAGCAAGCTTTGAGACATTGAAAACAAAACAGAAAAAGGATCTATCTTTGCCAGAAGGGTGCTGGGATACAGGTTTAATTTCTCCATTAATCTGTCAGTCACAGTGAGGATGCAGTTTGGAAACCAGGCACCTCACAGTAACAGAATGGCATCACGAAGCCCGAGACACACACACACTTCCTAGGAGCCAGTTCATGAATACGAATAGTCACCTACTCAGCCCTTTCTCCACAGCAGATGTGTGGCCTCTTGAAGACCAGACATGAAAAGGTGGGGGTTAGGGGGTGAAGAGCCTGTGGGAATCTTTTAAAGGCAACACACACACACACCCTATAAATCTCAACTATAAAAGTGCCATTAAATTCAGTCAACATGAATTTAATATTTGTAAAATTTTCCCCCAAGGTTCCACTGTTTCAGCTTCCTCATTGTAGAGGGTAGGCTGCAAACTACTTGAGATCACCATCAATATCACTCAGCAACCAAGCAGTCACCAGGTGGTGAACAAGCAGAGACCAGGATGATTATCTGTCATCTGCTATCTCACCCTTTGTCGAAGTGCTGCACTCTGTTCAGCCTCTTCCCCAGTTACACTTAAGACTAGAATTTGGAATTGGGAATATCAGTCACATAGCTGCGCTCTAGCAATCTGTTACATGGTTGATAAACATGTTAATTCAAACTTTGGAGTGGATTAGAAGAGGAGACAAAGATTTGTAGAAAAACTAATCTTCACACCTTTTGATCATCACAAAACAATATTGACATATTAAACGAGGTTCCTGGATTATAAACCAGGGTTGCAACATCATGGGTGCCCACTACTGGCATTTAGATAGGAACATAGGAGCAAGAGTAGGCCATTCAGCCCATCAAGCCTGCCCCGCCATTCAATACGATCATGGCTGATCATCCACTTCAACGCCTTTTTCCCCACACACTATCCCCATATCCCCTTTTGTCACTGATAGTTAGAAATTTTTCAATCTCAACTTAAACATACTCAATGACTGAGCTTCCACAGCCCTCTGGGGTAGAGAATTCCAAGGATTCACAACCCCCGAGTAAAGAAATTTCTCCTTATCTCTGTCCTAAGTGGCTTCCCCCTTATTTTGAAAGGGCATCCCCGGTTCTAGACTCCCCAACCAGGGGAAACATCTTACCTACATCTACCCTGTCTATCCCTTTAAGCATTTTGTAGGTTTCAATGAGATCATCTCTCATTCTTCGAAACTCTATGGAGAATACAGGCCCGGTTTCCCCAATCTCTCTTCATAGGACAGTCCCGCCATCCCAGGAACAAGTCTGGTGAACCTTCATTGCACTCCCTCCATGGCAATAATATCCTTCCTAAGATAAGGGGACCAAAACTGCACATAGAACTCCAGGTGCTGTCTAATCAAAGTTCTGTACAGTTGAAGCAAGACTTCACTACTCCTGCACTCAAATCCTCTTGCGATAAAGGCTAACACACCATTAGCCGCCTTAATTGCTTGCTGCACCTGCATGTTAGCTTTCAGTGACTTATTGACAAGGACACTCGGGTCCCTTTGTACATCTATACTTCCTAATCTCTTACCATTTAAGAAATACTCTGCACATCTATTCCTCCGACCAAAGTGGATAGCCTCACATTTTTCCACATTATATTCCATCTGCCACATTCTTGCCCACTCACTAAGTCTGTCCAAGTCCCCTTGAAGCTGTTTTGTATCTTCCTCACAACACACATTCCCACCTAGTTTTGTGTCATCCACGAACTTGGAAATACTACATTTGGTTCCCCCATCCAAATCATTGATATATATTGTGAACAACTGGGGCCCAAACACTGATCCCTGCGGTATCCCACTAGTCACAGCCTGCCAACGCGAGAATGACCCGTTTATTGCTACTCTCTGCTTTCTGCCTGTTAACGAATCCTTATTCCATGCCAGTATGTTACCTCTGATCCCATGTGCTTTAATTTTGCTAACCTACAAAATTCGAACAGGACTGGACAGACTAAATGCAGGAAGGATGTTCCCGATGGCGGGGGAGTCCAGGACAAGGGGTCACAATCTAAGGATAAGGGGTAAGCCATTTAGGACTGAGATGAAGAGGGATTGCTTCACCCAGAGAGTGGTGAATCTGTGGAATTCTCTACCACAGAAAGCAGTTGAGACCAAATCATTAAATATATTCAAGAAACAGTTAGATATAATTCTTAGGTTTAAAGGAATCAAGGGAAACGGGAAGAAAGTGGGAACAGGGTACGGAGTTTGGATGATCAGCCATGATTGTATTGAATGGCAGTGCAGGCTCGAAGGGCCGAATGGCCTACTCTTGCTCCTATTTTCTATGTTTCTATGTAACCAACTTCCTGTGGGGGACTTTATCAAAAACCTTTTGAAAATCCAAGTATACCACGTCCACCGACTCCCCTTTATTAATTCTGTTAGTAACATCCTCAAAAAACTCCAACAGGCTTGTCAAACATGATTTCCCATTCATAAATATACCCAAATCAGATGATCCACGTGTCCATTTATCACATTCTTTAGAATAGATTCTAGCATTTTCCCCAATGACTGATGTAAGAATAACAGGTCTGTAATTCCGTTTTCTCTCTCCCTCCCTTAAATAGGGGGATGACATATGCGACCTTCCAATTTGCAGGAACTGCTCCAGAATCTACATAGATCCACTTTTGTTAACTCAACAGCACTAACAAGAGGCAATCTGCTGTACTGCATAATGGCTGCTTGCAACAGAGATCAGTGGACTATCTTCGAACTCCTGTGACCTCCCTCCACATCTCTTTATAAAGTAGCAGTCTAAACCTTGGTGTTGTGCTTTGGACTATCCATTGTTGCTCTTTCATTAATTCATATCCTTTCATTGCCAAAACCACCCACTGCCACCTCCGTAACACAGCCCATCTCTGCCCCTGCGTCAGCGCATCTGCTGCTGAAACACATATATTTTTGTTCCTTCTAGACTCTGGTATTCCAATGTTCTCTTGGTCAGCGTCCCATCTTCCACCCGTAAACTTCAGCTCATCGACTTATCCAAAACTCTGCTGCCCGTATCCTATCTTGCACCAAGTCCTGTCCACTCATCTCTCCTGTGCTTGCTGACCTACATTAGCTCCCACTCTAGCCTGTCTCAAATTTTAAAATTCACAAACTTGATTTTACCTCCCTTCATTGCCGTGACTCTCCCCAGCTCTAATATCCTCCAGCCTTACAACCCTCTAAGATCTCTGCGTTCCTCCAATTCCGGCCTCTCGTGCATCCCCAATTTCCAGCACTCTACCATTTGCGGCCATGTCTTCAGCTGCCTGGACCCTAAGCTCTGGAATTTTCACTTGAGCTTCTCCATTTCTCTCTCCCCCTTTTAGACACTCCTTAAAATCTACTTTACCCCTCCCAATATGGCTCAGTGTCATATTTTGTTTGTTAATGCTTCTGTGAAGCACCTTGGGCTATTTTACTGCATTAAAAGCACTATATAAATGCAAGTTATTGACTTGTTAGATACTGCAGCTATCACAGCTTATAGCTGGTGAATGCCATTGAACAATCTAGTTCAAGGATTAGTTCATCTGTTTTTTGATGATTTTTCCTCTATTGAGGGTCCGACTCCCCTTGTCCAGCTGCCCAAAGCCATTGGTGCTTTGTGAAGATGCTGGGTTACTTAACTGCCACACATTCCTCAACTATGACCAGACAGAGGGAGCATTCGAGTAACAGATTTGAGCAGCTTACCTGCCTGAGCGCCCAAATAATTCAGATGTACAACATTTCACACTATTAGCTATTTTATTATAGATTAATATAGCGATCCTTCAAGAACTGGTGTAATTACCTTATTTCTCATTGCACGTAGCAGATCTCGCACTGAGCTCCCTTTGTATGATCGGAATTTTCGAAGATCTATAAAGAAAAAGTTATTTCGAGGTGAAACACAGGCCACATGCAATTGTACTCAGCATCCTGGACAAAGGCCAGTGAACCTCATGCACTCAAGGGAATAGAGATTAGATGGCAAATGGAAACGGAGTTGAGCTCGTGCTGTCAGATCTTCAACAATAGAAAGAGACACAGCAGGGTGGTCAAATGCAGGCTCACATACACATCTACATTCCAAGACTTGCTCCCACAGAGAATGGATTTCCTTCATAAATCACTCGTTAGGCCTTAACTGGGGTACTGAGTCTTAATTCTGTGCACCACACTTTAGGAAAGCTGTCAAAGCCTTGGAGAGGGTGCAGAGATTTACTAGAATGGTACCAGGGATGAGGGATTTCAGTTATGAGAAGAGGTTAGAGCTGGGATTATTTTTCTTAGAGCAGAGAAGGCTAAGAAGAGATTTGATAGAGGTGTCCAGAATTATAAGGTAGAGTTATAGAATTATAATTGATAGAGTAAATAAAGAGAAACTGTTTCCACTAGGAGGGGGGCCAGTAACCAGAGGGCACAGATTTAAGGACACTGGCAAAAGAACCAGAGGGGGCATGAGGATTGTTTTAAAAATACACAGTAGGTACTGTAGCATAGTGCTTATGTCACTAGACTAGCAAACCAGAGGCCTGGACTAATGACCGGGTGACATGAGTTCAAATCTAACCAGGGCAGCTGAGGAGTTAAATAAATCTGGAATACCATACGAATTAGAAGCAGAAGTAGGCCATTCAGCCCCTCGAGCCTGCTCCGCCATTTAATAAGATCAGGGCTGATTCGTTTCTGTCTCGAATTCCACACTCCCATCTAACCCTGATAATCTTTGATTCCCTTGTCTAACAAGAATCTACCTACCTCCGCAATGACCCCACCTCCACCACTTTCTGAGGCAGAGAATTCCAAAGTCGCACAACCCTCAGAAAAAATTTCTTCTGGTCTCTGTCCTAAAGGGGTGACCCCTAATTTTAAAACAGTGCCCCCTAGTGTGGGACTCACCCACAAGAGGAAACATCTTCTCCACATCCACCTTGTCAAGACCATTCAGGATCTTATATACTTCAATCAAGTCTCCCCTCAATCTGCTAAACGCCACTGAAAACAAGTCCAGTCTGTCCAACCTTTCCTCATAAGACAACCCACTAATTTCAGGTATCAATCTAGTAAACCTCCTCTGAACCGCCCCCAACGCATTCACATCCTTCCTTAAAGGAGACGACCAAAACTGCACACAGTATTTGAGATGCAGTCTTACCAATGCCCTGTATAACATCCTTACTTTTATTTTCAATTCCTCTCATAATAGCATTCCATTAGTCTTCATTACCTGCTGTACCTGCATACTAACATTTTGTGACTCATGCACTAGAACACCTAGATCCCTCTGCACCTTGAAATTCTGCAGTCGTTCCCTGTTTAAGTAATACGCTGCTTTTTTATCCTTCCTGCCAAAGTGAACAACTTCACATTTTCCCACATTATACTCCATCTGCCAGATTTTTGCCCACTCACGCAACCTATCTATAGGTTTCCTTTTCACAAAACCACGCTGACTATTCCTGATTACCTCGGGTTTTTATGTGCCCAGCAACAGCCTCCTTAATGATTGATTCCAACACCTTCCCCATGACAGACCAAGCCAACTGGCCAATTACCTGTTTTCTGCCTCCCCACTGCTTGAATAGAGGGGTTATATTTACTACTTTCCAGTCTGATGGAACCTTTCCAGAATCTAGCAAATTTCGAAAAATTACCAACACATCTTCTACCTCATTAGCCACCTCTGTTAAGACCCTAGGATGAAGTCCATCAGGATCAGGGGACTTGTCAGCCCGCAGCTCCATCAGTTTTGTCAGTACCGCTTCCCTGGTGATTGTAATTTCAACAAGTTCCTCTCTTCCTTCCACCTCCTGATTTACAGCTATTACTGGAATGTTTTTTGTATCCTCTATGGTGAAGCAAAATATTTGTTCATTTCATCTGCCATTTCCTTATTATCTACTATTAGCTCCCTATTCTCACTCTCTAGAGGACCAACACTCACTTTACCCTTACTCATTTCCTTTTCAAATACCTGTAGAAACTCTTGCTATCCGATTTTACATTTCTAGCCAGCTTCCTGTTATACTCTAATTTCTTTCTCCCTTTTAACCTTTTAGTCATTCTCTGCCGTCCTTTATATTCTGACCTGCCACTCAGCTTTGTGCAATTATATGCCTTTTCCTTAAGTTTGATGCTTTCCTTAACTTCTTTAGTTTACCACAGATGGTGGGTCCTCCCCTTAGATTTTTTTTTATAGTAGGAATATACTAATTCTGAGTATTCTGAAATATCCCCTTAAATGTCTGCCACTGCTTCTCTATTGCTCTGTCTCCTAGATTAGTAACCCAGTTCACTTCAGCTAGCTCAGCTTTCATGCCCACATAGTTGCCCTTATTTAAGTTTAAAATACTAGTCTCAGACCCACTCTTCTCTCTTTCAAACTGGATGTAAAATTCAATCATATTATGGTCGCTGCTACCTAGAGGTGCCTTTACTGAGGTCATTAAATAATCCTGCCATGTTACACAATACCAAGTCTAATATAACCTGCTCTCTGGTTGGTTCCAGAACATGCTGCTCTAAGAAACTCTCTCGAAAGCATTCTATGGCATCCAGGCTACTATTGCTAATCTGCTTTTTCCAGTTTATATGTAGATTAAAATCATCCATGATTACTGCTGTCCCTTTATCACAAGCACCTAATATTTCTTCTTAGATACTTTGCCCTACATTGTGGTTACTGTAAGGGGGCCTGTAGACCACTCTGACTAATGACTTCTTTCCCCTACTATTCCTCATCGCCACCCAAATCGATTGTACATCCTGATCTCCTGAACCAAGGTCATCTCGAACTATTGCACCAATGCCATCCTTGATTAAAAGTGCTATCCCCCCACCTTTACCTGGCTTCCTGTTCTTCTCGAATGTTATATACCCCTCAATATCGAGGACCCAATCCTGGTCATCCTGCAGCCACGTCTCCGTAATGGCTATCAGATTATATTTATTTACTTCAATGTGCGCTATCAGTTCGTCAACTTTGTTATGAATGCTACGGGCATTCAGATACACAGCCTTTAGTTTTGTCTTTGTAATCTTTGTAACATCTAGTCTTGACTGCTGGTGTGTTCTTCGTTTTTTTTCTCTGTCCCTTCCTGCCATTCTCAGACCTTCATTTCCCATAGTACTAATCTGCTCTCCTGCCTTGACTCCATCCCTTGATTTGCTACATCTACCCAAGCTTGATCCCTCCCCCCTTGTTTAGTTTAAAGCACTCTCTACTTTCCCAGTTATACAGTTTGCTAGAAAACTGGTTCCAGCACAGTTCAGGTGCAGACCGTCCCAACGGTACAGCCCCCACTTTCCCAGTACTGGTGCCAGTTCCCCACGAACCAAAACCCACTTCTCCCACTCCAGTCTTTGAGCCACATACTCATTTCTCTAATCTTATGTGCCCTCTGCCAATTAGCACTTGGCTCAGGTAACAATCCAGAGATTATTACCCTTGAGATACTGCTCTTCAATTTGGTGCCTAACTCCTCATACTGTCTAAGCAGAACCTCTTTCCTCGTCCTACACATGTCATTAGTACCTACATGGACCACGACAACTGGATTCTCCCCCTCCCACTCCAAGTTCCTGTCCAGCCCAAAGCAGATGTCCCGAACCCTGGCACCGGGTAGGCAACACAGCCTTCTGGACTCTCGCTCTCGGCTGCGCAGAACAGCGTCAATCCCACTCACAATTCTATCCCCTACCATTACATTCCTTTTTGATCCCCCCCACTTGAATGGCTTCCTGTACCACAGTGCCATGGCCAGTCTGCTCATCCACCTTGCAGACCTCACTTTCATCCACACAGGTTGAAAGCACCTCAAACCTGTTTGACAATTTGCAAAGCCTGAGGCTCCTCCACTACTGTCTGCTCGGCCCCTTTACTTGCCTCACTCATGGTCACATCCTCCTGTCCCTCACTGCAGACCAAAACAGATGACCTGGAACAAAGTATCCAGGTATTTGTCCCCCTCCTGATCCGGAATTCCTCTAGCTGCTTATACTTTCTGCAGATGTGTTTGTCCTGGATCGCCCTTGGCATCCAGGGCTGCCACATACCACAGCTGCAACATACCACCTGCCCTGCCATTGTTACTTTCGCTATTAATTTACTTTAATTACTTTCTTAATTAATGTAGAATAATTCCTATGTATCATAGAATTTACTGTGCTTATTAAATGCTAGTACCACCTTCAATAAAGTTATACTTTTCTTGATTACACATATATGTAGACCTTACCAATGCTAATAAACCTTATTAGTAAACCTTACGAATACTGATAAATCCTAATACTTTATACAGCTTATGTATTAAGTTGTCCGAATTTGAGCGAATACACTCCCTGTTGGTCTCTCTCTCTCACTGTATGATCAAATCCACTTTAGTTTTTAGTTTATATACTAATGAATCGATCAAGTCTTACTTTATATTTGATTGCTTTAGATGAAATTAAACAAAACATTTACTGGTATACTCACCGTGGCTGCTTTCTGTTTCCCTGCTCTCTCTGTCGACTGTGACATCACTCTGATGTCACCTTTCGATGTTTCCCCCTGCCTCTGTCACTCTGTCTCTGCACATTTTTTAAACTCTGCTCCCGCTGCTCTCTCTGGCCTCTGTTTTCTTGGCACACTTTTAAAGCTCTGTGCTCACTCTCTCTCTCTAAAAAAGCTAGCATCAATAATAGTGACCATGAAACTCGCAGACTGTTGTAAAAGCTCATTTGGTTCACTAATGGCCTTAGGGGAAGGAAACCTGCCATCCTTATCCAGTCACCTATAGGTGACTCCAGACCCACAGCAATGTGGTTGACTCTTAACTGCCTTCGTGACATCTCCCATTTGAGGGGGGGGAGAGGCAGAGAGTCAGAGGGAGACATCTGTGGATGGTCATAGGGACATGAGCAGGATTGTAAGACACTTGTTCAGCAGCAGTTACAAGTGAGGTCAGATTTTTAAGTGAAGAAATAGATTACCAGAGATTTACACAAATGTATTTTTTTTTACCTATTCTCCATTGCCTGAGCATGTCACATACAACAGTAACTTTACCCATTTTATTCTGTAACCTTAGTTGAAAATATAAACTTACAGTACAGTAAAAATTAACAGCTACCAGTGGCAATAACAGAGAAATGATTTTACACAACCACCTCTGATCCCACTTAATATGGTGTCAGCAGTGAGAAAGGAACACGAATCATTTGTAAAACACTCGTGAGAATGAATCAGCACATCAATTAACTAGTTACAGTAGAATCTACATGACCAGCCTACCTGTCTGCAAAGGTACAGTGATGTGCTCTTTCCAGTCACCTTGAACGACACTTCGCCCACCTCTCTCCAGTTCTCTTACTATTGGCCCATCCAGAGGCTCCTTCTCTATTCGATCACTGACATCCTGTAATTATTAATCCAAAATTACATGACCCGGAGATTAATTCCAAGTCACATTCTGTAAAAGGTTTACAGATTCAACTATGTACATCATCTGCAGAATAAGAGATGTGTCTTTAGCCTTTACACTCACGATTTAAAGAATCAAAAAGTCCTCCTCTCCCTGACGGCTTGGCGGCTACAATCACCATTTGGGCCAGTGCTGAACTGTACAGAAAAGGGTCCCTGACTGCACAGAGTTAACGGATCTCAGCTGGAGGTAGTGGAAGGCCTCAATATCCCCACCCCAGGAAGGTTGGGGGGTGGGGGGGGGGGAAGATGAATAAAAACTGGCTGATGTTCCTGCTCAATAACTGATGACCTCCCCCACCGCTCCCCCCGCCATGAGTGGAGTTTGGGTAGGATAAGACAGAGTCTTATGCCCTCTATGGTTGAACAGCGCATCAATACACAATGTCCACTAATGAACTGCCATTCGGATGAAGTAATGGAGCACAACCTGAGTTACTGCCTTCAGGAGAGGAGAGATGAGTAAAGAGAAAAATAAAACAGGATTGAGAAAGAGAGGGCACTGATTTGAAGTGATTGGCAAAAGTGACATGAGGAAAACCTTCTTCCACAGTGAGTGGTTGGGATCTGGAATGTACTGCCCGAGAGTGTGGTGGAGGCGTTCAATTGAGACATTCAAAAGGGAATGAGACTGTTATGTGAAAAGGAAGAATGTGCAGGGTTATGGGAAGATGACGGGGTATAGCATTAGGTGAATTTCTCATTTGGAGAGCCAGTGCAGACACCTCCTGCACTGTAACAATTCTGTGATTGAGAGGTCAGTCTACAGAATGACATTGTACACGATAATATTGAACAGCCTTTGGATTCACACTCACAATAGCCAATAGGAAAACCTTTCAAAACATTGAAGATTCTTCTCCAGTAAGCTGCTCATATGCATTGGAGGTTTAGAGTCAGTATTTCCACTAGGGCTTCCAACAGAATAGTGCAGCTTGACCGTGCAAGTTATTTACTCCAGTTTTAATATTTACTGTTAAGACGTTACAAGCAAAAGTTGAGATTTAATCAAAAATAGTGTGATTTGAACACAGTAAGATGATCAGGAATGAAGAACTGCCAAAAAATTTACAACTCTAGCTCCCTCTCAACTAAAAGGCAGGCACAGAACAAAATTTTGAAAATGCAGGGAAGGAAAAAGCACTCTATAAGGAAGGTGCTAATCCTATAAAACTAACTTCCCTACAAATAGCCCTTTCTAAATTAACAGTATAAAGCATGTAGCAACACAAATGATTAGCAGCAGCCCTCGAAGACAACAAGGGAAGGAATTCGGTAATAAAAACAAAGTGCTGGAAATACTCAACAGGTCAGGCAGCAACTGTGGAGAAAGAAGCAGAGTTAATGTTTCAGGTCTGTGACCTTTCATCAGAACTGGCAACAGTAAGAAAAGTATTAGGTTTTAAGCAAGTGAAGGGAGGGGGAGCGGGTGGTGGGGAAGAGAACAAAAGGGAAGGGTTGTGATAGGGCAGAGGGCAGGAGAGATTAAATAACAAAGCTCTCATAGGACAAAGGCAAAGAGCGTGTTAATGGTGCGTGAAAGACAAAGCATTAGTCCCGAGAGTGTTAACGGCAGAATAATGAGCAACTCTGTCTAAAAGCACATGAGAAACAGGCACATGGTTAAAAATAAAATAAAATTTAAGTAAAGGATTAAAAAATAAATTTAAAAAGGCTCTGAAATTGTTGAACTCAAGGTTGAGACTGCCAGGCTGTAGAGTGCCTAATCGAAAGATCAGGTGCTGCTCCTCGAGCTTGCATTGATGTCCACTGGAACACTGCAGCAGGCCAAGGACAGAAACGTGAGCATGAGAGCAGGGGGGGGGTGTTTTGAAATGGCAAGCAACCGGAAGCTCAGGGTCATGTTTTCAGACTGAGTGGAGGTGTTTCACAAAGCGGTCACCCAATCTATGTTTGGTCTCCCCAATGTAGAGGCGACTGCATTGTGAGCAGTGAATACAGTATAATGAATTGAAAGAAGTACTAGTAAATTGCTGCTTCACCTCAAAGGAGTGTATGGGGCCTTGGATGGTGAGGAGAGAAGAGGTAAAAGGAGAGGTATTACACCTCCTGCAACAGCGTGGGAAGGGGATGAAATGGCAGGCGATGGAGAAGTGGACCAGGGTGTTGGGGAAAGAACGGTCCTTTCAGAATGCGGACAGGGGAAGGGAAGATGTGTTGGGTAGTGGCATCACGCTGGAGGTGGCGGAAGAGGCGGAGGATGATCCTTTGGATGCGAAGGCTGGTGGGGTGGAAAGTGAGGGCAAGGGGAACCCTGTCACGGTTCTGGGAGGGAGGGGAAGGGGTGAGGGCAGAAGTGCGGGAAATAGATCGGACACGGTTGAGGGCCCTGTCAACCACAGTAGGGGGGGGAATCCTCGGTAGAGGAAAAAGGAAGACATCAGAAGCCCTATTGTGGAAGGTTACATCAGAGCGGATGCGTCGGAGACAGAAACTGGGAGAATGGGATGGAGTCCTTACAGGAAACAGGGTGAGGAAGTGTAGTCAAGGTAGCTGTGGGAGTCGGCGGGCTTATAATGAATATCAGTGGACAGCCTATCCCCAGAGATGGAGACAGAGAAGTCGAGGAAGGGAAGGGAAGTGTCGGAGATGGACCACATATAGGTGAGAGAAGGGTGGAAATTGGAAGCAAAGTTGATAAGCTTTGCAGTTTGGGGCAGGAGCAAGAAGCTGCACAAATAGTGTCATCAATGTACTGGGGAAAAAAAGGTGAGGGAGGGGCCCTGAGTAGGACTGGAACAAGGAATGTTCAACATATCCCACAAAGACAGGCATAGCTAGGACCCACGCAGGTACCCATGGGTCAACGTGAGAACAAGTTCAGCCAGGTGGAGGGGGGTGTTGTTGGATGGGGACTGGTTTGGCTTCTGTTGAAGGAAGCAGCAGAGAGCCCTCAGAACATCCTGGTGGGGGACGGAGGTGTAGTGAGATTGGATGTCCATAGTGAAGAGGTGGCAGTTAGGGCCAAGAAACTGGAAATTGTCAAAATGACGTAGGGCATCGGAAGATAAAGGTGGGAAGAGAGTGGACCAGGGGAGAAAAGATAGAGCCGAGATCGGAAAAATAAGTTCAGTGGGGCAGGAACAGGCTGAAACGATGGGTCTACCAAGAGAGTTCTGTTTGTGGATTTTGGGAAGGAGGCAGAAGCAGGCTATCCAGGGTTATGGGATTATGAGGTTGGATGCTGTAGAGGGAAGAGCTCCAGAGGAGATGAGGTCAGTGACAGTCCTGGAGGCAGCGGCTTGATGGTCGCTGGTGGGGTCACGTTCCAGTGGGAGGTAGGAAGAAGTGTGCGAGAGTTGGCGCTCAGACTCTGCAAGATAGAGGTTGGTACACCAGACAACAGCAGCATCACCCTCGTCAGCAGGTTTGATCACAATGTTGGGGTCAGACCTGACAGAACAGAGTGCAGCAAGTTCAAAGGGAGACAGGTTAGAACGAGGGGAGTGGAGAAATTGAGACGGCCCATGTCACGCCGACAAATCTCACTTAAAGGATCAAGAGTGGGTAACAGACCAGAGGGAGGGGTGCAGATGGAGGGAGAAGACTGGAGGCAGGTGAATGGGTCCGCTGGTCAGGGGGCAGGGAGAGGACTGGAAGCGATGACAACAGAAGAACAGCTAACGTCATGCTGAGCGTGAAATTCATCAGGGTGGGGGCGTAAGGGGATAACACTGAGTCCTTTAAGTACAGATCGTTCCGGAAGGAATTCTGTGTTCATTAGATTAAAAAAATAAGCAAACCTGGAAAAACTGAAGCTGTTTCTCAAGACTCCAAAAGAAAGGATTCTTCAGCACACATTTTGCAGACGGGCGTTTCTGTGGGTCCATGTTTATCATCTCCTGAATTAAGTCATGAGCAATAATATCCTCTAGAAAGAGAAATAAGGAATTACTGATAAATCCATCAAGAATCAAACTCCTCTGGAGGTGCATTGCTGGGGAAAGGAGCAATGGCTCACAGTTGGAAACAGCAATGATACAATCTCCCCAACAGGCATTTCACTCCTGTTCAGAAGGTTTGAGTCCCAGAGGTGCTGATCACATTCCAATCTGTCAACATTAAACCAAATGGCAGCACTGGTAAATAACAGAAATGTTTCAAGTCTGTACGGTGGAGAGGGGTGAATAAGAGAATCATACAGCAGTGCTGAGACACATTATGAAGCCCACTCTGTCCCAGAATACCGTGATTGTGCAATGTCAACTGACCCACAAAAGGGCAATGGCTCTGCTTTGGAGTAAAGCATTACAAGGTCTACTTTACATAGAACTTCCAGCATAGAAACAAATCAGTCTGGTTGAATGCATACCACCAGTTTAAAACTGTAACACAGCTTCTGTACAGGAACATAGGAAGCTACTTAGCCCTTCAAGTCTGTTCTGCCATTCAAAGAGATCATGGCTGATCTGTGACCAACTCCATATACCAACTTTTGCCCCATATCTCTTAATCCCTTTGATTAACAAAAATCTATCAATCTCAGATTTAAAAATTGATCGAGCATCAATTGCCATTGGCAGAAAAGAGTGTTCCAAACTTACACCATTCATTGTGTGCATGTCTCCTAATTTCACTCCTGAAGGCTCTAATTTTTAGACTATTTCCCCCAGTCCTAGACACCTCAACCATCAGAAATAGTTTCTATCTACCATAACTGTCCCCCCTAGTATCTTGAAAACCTAGATTAAATTACCCTTAATGTTCTAAATTGCGGGAAATACAACCCTAGTTTCCTACCTCCCACTGGAACGTGACCCCACCAGCGACCATCAAGCCGCTGCCTCCAGGACTGTCACTGACCTCATTTCCTCTGGAGCTCTTCCCTCTACAGCATCCAACCTCATAATCTCTTCTCACAATTTAACACGGAGTCCAGATACCATTCTGGTAAATCTACTCTGCACTCCCTCTAGGGCCAATAAACCCTTCCCTTTGGTGTGGTGCTTAGAACTGCTCACAGTACTCCAGGTGCGCTTTAACCAGGGCTTTGTATAGCTGAAGCATGTCTTCTACCTCTTTGCTTCCTAGTTCTCAGATTTGAAGGCCAGCTTTCCATTCGCCTTTTTGATTATTTTCTGTAGTTGTTGATGACAATTTAATGATCTGTGCACCTGGACCCCAAGTCTCTTTAGGCCTCCACTGTTTCAAGAATTTCCCCCACTTAGAAAGTAACCTGTTCGATCTTTTTACATCTAAAGTGAATGATCTCACATTTGCCTACACTGAAATCCATTTGCCACAGTTTTGCCTATTCACTTTATCCCATCAATATCTCCTTGTAAATTTATGCTCCCATCTACACTGCCGCCTATCTTTCTCATTAGGAAATTTGGATATGGGGCTTTCTATTCCATCATTTAAGTCGTTAATAAATACAGTAAATAGTTGAGACCCCAACACAGATCCTTGCAGGACACCACTAGTCACATCCTGACAATTAGGGCACCTGCCCATAATCCTGACTCTGTCTCGTGCTGTTCAGCTAATTTCTTAACCAGATCAATAATTTACTTTCAATTCAATAAAGTTCGACTTTAGCTAACAGTCTCTTACAAGGGACTTTATCAAATGCCTTCTGGAAATCAATATAAATAACATTCATAGATATTCCCCTGTCCACTACTTCAATTAGAACTTCAAAAGAAAAATCAAATCAAGTTAATCATGCATAATTCAATCTTTACAAATTCAAAAGTTAATCAAAAGAAAAATGCTTTGTTTTAGATTGTGGAGCAGCAACTGTTGCAGCACCAGCAGTTCCAGAAGCACCAGGAGGAATGCTGGAACTCATGCAGAAACAGCAGCTCATGATGCCTATGCTCCATGTGAAATTCCTCTCATCCCTCTTCAGCCAACCCCATCAACATTTCTCCCTCTTGTATCTATTTAGTTTCCCCTTAAAGACATCTATACTATTCGCCTTAACACCTCCATGCGGTAGTGAGTTCCACATTCTTACCACTCTCTGGTTAGAGAAATTTCTCCTGATCTTCTTAGTGGATTTATTAGGGACTATCTTATAATTATGACTCCTAGTTATGATGCTGGCTCTATTCCTCATCTCTCTTTTCTATTTCACCTCCCAGGTCAATTTCCTCCATCAATATTACTGAAACAAATTTGGAAACTTAACTTAGAGACAATAAAAAAAAGCACAATTCAGTACCAATGCTTGGAACACAGGTTATGTAGCAATCATGTATTAACTTGAATGGGTTAGGGACGGAGTTGAACCTGTATTATGTGCATTGTTGTGTCAAACTATCAAAGCAATTCAATGTTTTGATACTATTTTCATCATGGGATAGGCTTGCAAAGGAGAAGTGAGTACCAAATAATTTTTCACAATGAGGGCAACCCTTCAAAGAAGGGGTGTGATAGGTAATGACAGGCAGGAAGCACAATGGAGAGTCTTTCAAAATCTAAAGAAAACAGTTGGTGAGACTTGCTGTAGATTAACACAAGATCCAGCATGTATCAAGTTAAAAGTCTGAGATGAGGTGGGCAGCGAGGTTGGGTGCAAGGGAGCACCCAACCTAGTTTGAGATTAGCCTGCATCTAATGTCTTGGCTCGTAATGTCTGTTGTCTGATTTGCCCTTTCACCCTATGAGGGAAAGTGTCTGACCTCTGCTTAAAGATTTATGGCATCAGATGCACAAAGCACAATTTAATCACCAAGTGGAGAGGTACAATGAAGCTGCAATGTATTGCATCACTGATCATCGATTAATTTTTAAAACACTGATAGCAAGACTTCTAATTTAAATTATTCAAGTTAATTTTACAGAGCAAAATCAAAGCTTTGGGTCTTCCAAACAAAAGGCTTCTTGTTTAAGTAGCTTCATTAAGGTCACTGATGGAAACAGTAACACTCACCATGTACATCAGGCTTTAAATGTTGAAGGTTACAGACGCCCAGTAAGATATTGGCTTGTCGCTGCAGGGCCTTTCCAAATGGGTGACTGCCTTCTGAGATCACATAATAGAACAAACAGCCAGCAGAGAAAATATCCACTGCACATGTCTGAGGACAATCAAACATTTATTTGTTTAATAAATCACCAAGCAGACTCGATTCCTCTTTACAAGAAAAGATGACTGTTCAATTTAATTGGTAAGATAAATTTTCTTCAAGCTGGAAACAGTTTCTTAGTTAATGCTGTTGTTTGCACCAGGATTGTATGCAATCTTGGTAGAAAACAGACATTCAATTGAAATACTTTTTTTTTAAATGAGTTTTAAAAAAACTGCAAATACTAAAAATCTGAAACAAAAATAGAAAATGCTGGAAATACACAGCAAGCCAGCATCTGAAGAAAAAACAGGTTAATTTTGAGAAATGACCATTTACAAATTAAGGCAATAACCTTCATTCCCCAGACGCTGAGACTTGCTGTGTATTTTCAGCATTTTCAACCTAATTTTTGTTAGTGACTTTATGTGTTCCAAGGATGGGCAATGTCACTGGAGCGAGTGGATTACTCTTCCACTCACTGTCCAACGTGAGCACTGAACACTCCCAGGTCAGGTACAGCACAGGCCACTTGCAGAGTAGAAGTGACATTGTCCATCCAATCTTGATCACAGTGCTGCTTGGCATTGTCTCAACAGCACCATCCTCAAAGGCACTCGTGCAGCATTTCCATTTTCCTCTTCACCTCTCTGAACCAAACTGCTACGCTGAACCAGCAGACTTAAAGCACTTCCATGGTTTAGCATATCAAAGAGCTTTCGATCAGGTATTGCCTTGTAATGACTTATGATTATCCAGCCTTGTCGGAGCTGTGTAGAAAGCAACCAAGCAGCACTGTGCGATCAAGAACACAATTCACTGTACTGAATCAGAGGCAGTGTGGGCTGTAACCCCAGCCCATTGGGAACTGGGTTGAGACTGTCCCAACTCATTTCACGTAAGAGCATTGCAGCTGAGAGATTAATTTTTAAAAATCTTTTATCCCGCCAGTCAGGACTGGACTTGATCCCAGATAGCCCCAGGTGAAGGACAATGTTGAAATCAATATACCAAGAAACTGTTTCTCTCTCCACCCTTTAATGGATAAACTGTAAATTCCTGTTAATTTATCATCTGAGGATTCAGGTTACTTAAACCACTCCCATGGGTTAGCACATCACTGACCTTCTGATCAAGCATTGCCTTGTACCACTTCTGATTATCCAGCCTCATCTGAGCTGTATAGAAAGCAGCCAAGTACGATCAGGAACACAGTTCAACAAGTACAATCCTAGGCAATGCAAGTCACTTCAGCCCAAAGTACTACTGCTGAGTGGGTGAGGGCTGGAATCTGCCTTGATTTGTAAATGTATACACAGTGTAGGAACTGAGATGAGTGTTTAAGTAAGCCACCCTGATTTTCCTTAGATTCCACCTTCTGGGACTTGTCAGTGGCTCTCTGGATATTCAAGGCCCAGGTATCAAATTGTATTTCCAGTGAGGGACAGACAGGCTGTGACAGAGATCGATTAGCCACAGACAGTATTCATGATCAGTATCCTGCCAGCACGAGTACACAACTGGAAGAAGTTGGCAGAAAGGGTCCCCTTAAATACAGCTCAATTCTCAGAGGAAAACAGCAGTGCTGGCATTCTGGAAGAAGATCAAACCTATAGTTTTTCGACAGGAGACACCAATATAAACTACTGTTGTTCCTATGTTCTGGTTTGGTGAAATCCTATCATCTCCTGACTGTGGGTACCAGACGTTACAGACATCTATCTAGAATGATTAACTTCTGGACGACACACTATCAACCCCGATTGTTAACTTACCGGATTCGCCTTGCAGTCCTCGTTTAGGACCTCTGGTGCAATCCAACCTTCCGTGCCAGGCACCCCAGACCTGCGGCTGAAGCTGTGCCTGCCCACTGCCAGCTTCTTGCAGAGACCAAAGTCAGAGATCATGGCTTTCACTCTCCCATGGGCACTGGGCATAGAGATTAATATGTTGTGCGGTTTCAAGTCTCTGTGAACTAAAAAGAGTTGTGTCATTTTACATACAAATGGAAATAATGAGGATTAGAAGGCACAGTGAAACACTGCAGCTGCACTATCCCTTCAGAAGGGCATTGTAGAGTCAAGTTGCAGAAGGGTACAGTATGTAGTGGTTATGTTACTGGACAATTAATCTAGAGAACATTACAAATCCCATCATGGTAGTTTGAGAATTTAACAGGTTAAAAAAACTAGAAATTAAAAACTAGCATCAGTAAAAGTGACCATGACGCTGTCAGATTGTTGTGAAAACCCAACTGGTTCATTAATGTCCCTTAGGAAAAGGAACCTGCTGTCCTTGCCCGGTCTGGCCTATATGCGAGTATAGTCCCACACCAACCTGGTTGACGATTAGCTGCCCTATGAAGTGGGGCTGAGCAAGCCACTCAGTCACATCAAACTATTGTGTGCAACTAGGGATGGGCAATAAATGCCAGCCTTACCAGTGGTGCCCACATGAATTTTAAAAAAAAAACAGCAGCTGCACAGTTATACCAATCTGTCAGCTGTTCTTGTGATATGCTGATGCCAGCAAAGCCACATTTATACTGCTCATTTGTACAGCTCAGTGGCTTGCTTCAGAAGGAATCAAGTGTCAACCATGGGTGAACCAGACCGGGTAGGACGGCAGGTTCCCGTCCCTGAAAGACAGGAGAGCACCAATTGCTTTCATGGTCTTTGTCCCACAGAATACCAGCTATTAAATACAGTTTCATTACTTGCCATGGTGGGATGTGAACTCTTGACCTTTGCTTGTGCTGCTGGTCCAGTCACAATTACTATACTATTGTACACACTTGTAATTAACATTTTTAATACCGGACACTAAATCATTAACTGCTAACTTATAGGAAGGTTAGGCAAATGTGTTTCAATCAACACTTTGACATTCCCGTTATTAAAAGACCCAAGTTTTGCTCCTGCGGTGGATGATTGGATCAATGCATTGTGGAGTCTGAGCCTTTCACACCAGCAGAACCCCACTTATAACGCCTGGTATCGGCTGAGTTAGCTTATTTCAGATTGGGTGGGTAGGAATGGAGAAAGAGCAAATACAGACAAGGTCCCGGCTCCTGACCATGGGCAGATACCAAATACCCTCTATGTGTCCTCGAGATGCATTCTGGCAAGAGTCACCACTTTTAGGTAAGGGAGAAAATATCTTGGAGGAAAATAATCATTGGTTAGGACCACAGCTGGACTACAAGGTTTTGATCTCCATATTACAAAAGGGATAGAGGCACTGGAGAAGAGATATAGAGGCAAAAAAGATTTACAAGCATGATATGAGAACTGAGAAGTTCTAAATATCAGGAAAGACTGAACAACCTGGGACTCTCTTCTCTCAATAAGAGAAGGTCGACCTAATAGAGGTCTTTAAAATTATGAAGGAGTTGGATAGAGATGTAGAGAAAATGTTTTGCTTGTGGAAGATTTCCAAAGCTATGAGCCATAAACGTAGGACAGTCTCTAATAAATATAATGGTGAGGCCGTGGGAGCTGTGTGCAGCAGCAAGACTGTGGGTGCATGTTGCTGTGTATGTCGGAGGGGTTTTAAATTGCTGAATGGTGAACTACTTACCAATATTCAGTGAGTGTAAATAAGCCAGACCAGATGTGGTTTGTTGAAGTAGAGGAATAGGCTCCAAACCATACCGGTCAAAGTCCTTTTGCTCGACATACTAAGAAAGAGCAAATATAGTTCTTATTTCTGGCACAAGAAAATGATTGGCAAACAGATACACACAAAACAAAGTCAGGAGTGTGATGGAATACTCTCCACTTGCCTGGATGGGTGCAGCTCCAACAACACTCAAGAAGCTCAACAATAATGGGCGGCACAGTGGCGCAGTGGTTAGCACCGCAGCCTCACAGCTCCAGGGACCCGGGTTCAATTCTGGGTACTGCCTGTGTGGAGTTTGCAAGTTCTCCCTGTGTCTGCGTGGGTTTTCTCCGGGTGCTCCGGTTTCCTCCCACAAGCCAAAAGCCTTGCAGGTTGATAGGTAAATTGGCCATTATAAATTGTCACTAGTATAGGTAGGTGGTAGGGAAATATAGAGACAGGTGGGGATGTTTGGTAGGAATATGGGATTAGTGCAGGATTAGTATAAATGGGTGGTTGATGTTCGACACAGACTCGGTGGGCCGAAGGGCCTGTTTCAGTGCTGTATCTCTAATCTAATCTAACATCCAGGACAAAGCAGCCTGCTTGATTGGCACCCCATCTACAAACATTCACTCCCTCCACCACTGACGCACAGTGGCAGTAGTGTGTACCATCTACAAGATGCACTGCAGCAATGCACCAAGGCTCCTTAGACAGCACCTTCCAAATCCACGACCTCTACCAACTAGAAGGACAAGGGCAGCAAATGCATGGGAACACCACCACCTGCAAGTTCCCCTCCAAGTCATACACCATCCTGACTTGGAACAATATCGCCGTTCCTTCACTGTCGCTGGGTCAAAATCCTGGAACTCCCTTCCTAACAGCACTGTGGGTCTACCTACCCCAAATGGACTGCAGCAGTTCAAGAAGGCAGCTCACCACCACCTTCTCAAGGGCAATTAGGGATGGGCAATAAATGCTGGCATAGCCAGTGACGCCCACATCCCCATGAATTAATTTAAAAAAAATTTAAAGAAAACCTCCAGATTTGCAGAATTTTCTTTCACTAACTAAACTGCGTGGGTCCAACAGACAAGTTTGTGATGTCATTACTTCCTCCCTGATCTTTGGCCGCTCTCTCCTTTTTTGCTGATCTGATCTACCCTGTAACCTGCTGCAGCTTTTCCTAGCACTGCTCTAAGCTCCTCCTTTAATTTTAAAAGTTATTTCATTCCCTTTGAGGACACATGGGCAAGTGACTGGGCCAGGCAGCCTGTGGGATGAACTAAATCCTTCACTTGGTGGCTCCCCCTCAGTGACAAACATGAGTGTGGAATTGTTGGGACAGACCTTGCAGTTCTTGCCATTCATTAGCACTCTAAGTTTTACATCCCATCATGTATAGTGTGCAGTTTTGGTCTCCTTATCTGAGGAAGGATGTTCTTGCCATGGAGGGAGTGCAGCAAAGGTTCACCAGACTGATTCCTGGTATGGCAGGACTAACGTATGAAGAGAGATTGGGTCGATTAGGCTTGTATTCGCTAGGGTTAAGAAGAATGAGAAGGGATCGCATAGAAACCTACAAAATGTTAACAGGACTGGACTGACTAAATGAAGAAAGGATGTTTCTGATGGCGGGGGAGTCCAGGACTAGGGGTCACAGTCTAAGGATAAGGAGTAAGCCATTTAGGACTGAGATGAGGAGAGAGTTCTTCACCCAGAGAGTAGCAAACCTATGTAATTCTCTACCACAGAAAGCAGCTGAGGCCAAATAATTAAATATATTCAAGCAAGAATTGGATATAGTTCTTAGGGCTAAAGGGATCAAGGGATACGGGGAGAAACGGGAACAGGTTACTAAGTTTGGATGATCAGCCGTGATCGTATTGAATGGCGGAGCAGGCTCGAAGGGCCAAATGGCCTACCCCTGCTCCTACTTTTCTATGTTTCTATGTCCCCTTTGGATGTCATTCCCAATAAGATTTGCCTCTCATTTGTTTCTGTCCACATCCAGTAGCAATCTTGTCTAGAGATCTCACCTCCTGCAGAGTGGCTGCACAGAGCTCAGTGGCTATGTACTGGAACTGGCGGTCCT